>NC_060149.1:512102011-512414734 GCF_021461385.2 Schistocerca piceifrons
GGAGGACATTGTACAGAGTAGCAAGGACAGCCAGGAATGACGGGGGGTCTCCTTGAGGTGGCGGTAGGTGACGCCATCATGACCAGGGGTGGTGTTGCGTTTGGAGCAGAGGATGAGTGTGATGTCATGTGTGGTGATGAGGGTGTTGATGTTGGGGGGGGGGGGGGTGGGTAACTGATCCAAGTACTGGAAGCTAGGGATGAGTGGTGGGACAGAAGTATCAGTGCAGTCAAGGATGGTGGGGAAGAGGGAGTAATCAAAATGGGGATTGTCAGGAATGGAAAAGACCTCTGATATGTGGGGTGCAAAATGGTTAGCCTTACTGAGATTGTCAGGGAAGGGGCGATCGTTGTGGAGGATAGGGTAATGCAGTGTGGGATGGCTACCAGTAAGGTGATGCAGGACCAGTACTTAGAGGGGTTGACAGGGAGGGTGCTGTTGAGGTGTGTGCATGTCTAGCACCAGTCCTGGCGTTTCTTTGCTGTAAGAAGGTTCTGGCTGTGTCGCTGTAATTGCCCCGGGGGTGGGGGAGTGTATCCCAGTCATAGGTGCGAAGGAACGAGTGGTAGAGCCTGCAGGATTCACGAAGAAGGACGGCTTGCGGAGGAAGCATAGGGTAGTGAGGGTTGATGAGTATGGTAGGGACATAGGCCTTCACAGCATCAGTGATGGTCTTCTGAATGAAGGAAGAGGCATGGGTGACATCAGTGGGATGGTGAAAGGTGAGGGTGTGGCTTTTGACCTGTGAGGTAATGGATTCCTGGTAGGCATCCCAGTCAGTGCAGCAGCAGTCTTGGATGGACTTTGGAAGACAGCTGGGTGGGGGGCTGCAGGGGGGCCATGGGCAGAGGGGACAGTGAGAAGGACGGGGAGGTGGTCAGTATCAATGGGATCGAGGACGTCCATGGTGATACAACAAACGAGGTGGGGGGAAGCAAGGATAACGTCATGGGTTGAGTTAGTTTCAGTACAAGTGTGTTATGGGAGAGGAACTAGGTCATCATGGGGGGTGGCAAGGAACTGATGCCACTGCTTATGGGTGGCAGGGTCATGGCTGTGGATGTTGAGGTCAGTGGCCATCACATAGGTGGTGACGGTGCAGTCAACATGGGAAATGAAGTCTTAGGGGAGAGGAGCTGCAGGATGACTATAGATTGTGGCACAGGTGATGGTGAGGGAGGGAAAAAAGACGCTGAGGAGAAAGTGTTCAGTTGGGTTATTGAGGAGGGGTTGTGGCCGGACAGGAAGATGCTTGAGGTGGCCAACAGCGACCCCACCTTGGGCGAGGAGAAGGGCATTGTCGATGCACTGAAGGAGATAGGGAGAGGTGTGGCAACATGGTGAGGTTGGAGGAAAGTTTCATTAAGGATCAAGGTGCTGGGATAGGTAATGCATGAAGAGGTATTTGTTGGCAGGGAGGGAGCTATTGTTGAGGTAGCAGAGATGATACTGGTGATGAGCCAGGAGATGGGAGGGGGAAAGGAAGTGGGGCGAGGAGAGACAGCTTAAACGAGGGTGTGTAGGTGGGTGAAGGTAAAGTGAACCTATTTGTGGGAGTAGGTGGCATAGGTATTTAAATGGAAAATAGAGCGGGTGGCGAGGGAAATCTGCTGGAGTGTTTTGGGGGTGCTGGAAGGGGTAGATGTCCTGCAGGACAATGGTTAGGAACTGGATGATGTCTTCTGCTGTAGGGGGAGGGCAGAGGGAATTGCTGGGGTGGATGGGCAGGTCGATGGGGCGAACGGGGACAGTGAGATCAAGGTTGGTGGGAGGGGGCTTTGCTTTGCATTTGGAGGAGTAGCTGGGGTGGGGTTTGTTGCAAGAAGGGGGAGAGGCGAGGTTAGGACACTGTTCAAGAAAGTGGAAGGCTTTACAATGGGGGAAGGTGAGGGGTTCTTGCCGTTTTGGGTGAGGTGGTCATTGTACAGGAGACAGCACTGGCAGCAGTAGGATTGAGGAGGTTGAATGGGACAGGTCAGTGGGGTGGTGGCGGTTGAAAATCAGCGTTCCCTGTGTGAGGAGGTGATCGATCTAGGAGGCGGACTCAGTAAAGATATGCATAAGGAAGGCAGGGACAGAGGAGTTGTAAATTAGGTGGGCCGAGCAGATTTCCAGGGCGGGATGGGTGTTCAGTTCCAGCAACACCTCCACTTCTGTGACCACAGGGGTGAGTTTTGTGGTCATGGCAGTGAGGGCTGGTGGACAATAACAGGGTTGAGGCTGGTGAGGAGAGGAGGAAGTAAGGAAAGGGGTCAGGGACGCATGGGGAAAAAAGGTGATGCAGGGAAGGTGCTGGAGGAGGTCAGTATGGAAGAAGGGGAGGAGGACTTGATGAGAAGAGAGTCTCTGCAAGGGATAAGTTGGGTAATGGGTGCACTGGGAATGTATTTCCAGATTTCAAGGGTGAGGGTGCGGGCATCTAGGAATTTTGGATCAGGGTTGGCAAGGACGAAGGTATACAGGGTGGGGGCAGAGGAGGCGGGAGGAGGGGTGGTATCCAAGGCAGGATCAGAGGGAAGTGAGGTGGGTGGTGGTCTTTTGGAGGAGGGTGTGGAGGTGAGGTCGCCACTTGGCCACTTGGGAGGTTTTTTGGCGGGTGTGGTCTCGGTGGAAGGATGAGATACTGGATGGATGGAGAGATGGTGGGAGGCAGGCCCTTCTTGTGAGGTAGAGGCACTGGTTAAGGGGGTGGGGCGCTCTGTGGTGGCGCGTTATGGGGCCCCTTAGGGATATGGCTGCCAAGAAGGGAAAGAAAACCGATGTGCCCACCGTTTGCATACTGGGTGGAGTCATTCCAGACGTGGGATGGGCCCTTCTGGATGATAGGAAGAGCATAGGGTGCAGCCAACCGCAGGTGGTGGCTCACGTCAGTACGAGTAATGTGTGTCGCCTTGGACTGGAAGAGATTCTCTCTAGTTTCAAGAGGCTAACAGAAGTGGTAAAAGCTGCCAGTCTTGCTTTCAAGATCAAAGCAGAGTTCACCATTTGCAACATATTAGATGGGACCGACTGCAGACCTTTGGTACAGAGCCGAGTGGAAGGTTTGAATCAGAAGCTCAGATAGTTTTGCGACCATGTAGGCAGCAGATTCCTTGACTTGCACCATAGGGTGGTGGGGATTCGGATTCCGCTGAATAGGTCAGGACTCAACTACACGCAGTACGCGGTTACACAGGTACCAGGGGCTTCGTGCCGTGGACTGGGCGCTTTTTAGGTTAGAATATCTCGGGGAAATACAAAAAGGGCTTCAGTCACAAAGGGTGATGGCCGAACATAGGAAGAACAAAGTTACGGGATCCATCGGTATAACATTTGTAAATTATCGTAACTGTGTTGGGAAAGTACCAGAGCTGGAAGTGCTAATAGAAAGCACAGATGCTCAAATCGTTACAAGCACTGAAAGCTGGCTAAAACCGAAGATAAATTCAGCTGAAGTTTTTGCGAAGAACCTAACGGTGCTCTGAAAGGACAGGCTACACACAGGAGGTGGTGGCATTTTTGTTGCTGTTAGAAGTAGTTTACCTTGTAGCAAAATTGAAACAGATAGTTCCTGTGATTTGGTATGGGCAGAGGTCATCCGTGGCAACCAGAATAAAATAATAATTGGATCCTTTTACCGACCTCCCGACTCAGATGATGTAATTGTTGAAAGGTTCATAGGGAACTTGAGGTTAATTTAAAAACGTACCCGACTCATACAATTATAGATGGTGGTTACTTTATTTACCTTCAATATACTGGCGAAAATACATGTTTAAATCTGGAGGTACGCATAAAACATCATCCGAAATTATGCTAAATGCACTCCCTGAAAATTATATCGAGCAGTTAGTCCATGAGCTCACGCAAACAGTAAATGGTTGTGAAAACACACTTGACCTGTTAGTAACAAATAATTGTGAGGTAATAATGGGCGTAAAATATAATACAGGGATTAGTGAACAAAGGGTTGTTGTAGCGAGATTGTATATTTTGACCTCAAATTCTCCAAAAATAAATGAAAAATATACCTATTAAAAAATCAGATAAAAATTCACTTGACGCCTTCCTGAGAAACAATCTCCACTCCTTCCAAATTAACAATGTAAGTGTATTCAAAGAAATACTATCGACAGCAATTGAGAGATTTATAGCAAATAAATTAACTAATGGTGGAACTGCTCCTCCTTGGTACACAAAACGGGTCAGAACTCTATTGCAGAAACAAGAAAAAAAGGATGCCAAATTTAAATGCACGCAAAATCTCCAATATTGGGGATCTTTTACAGAAGCTCATAATTTAGCGCAGACATCAGTGCGAGATGCTGGTGTAGCGGCACCACCGTTTAGGATAGGGAAAGTTAGTTTTGCGCGATATTCGGAGCATGAGTTACAGCCAGGTGCAGGCCAGATTGCAGTGGGTTATGCATACCAGCAGTTGAGAAGGCAAATAGAGGCCAGAGGGGCATAGAACTGCCGGACAAGGCACACACAGCAGTTTGCATGGCGCAAGTCACAGGCAGAAGGGGCCACTGGGAAACTTTGCGTGTTATGTGTACTTGACGCGAAGCGGCGCGCTTTGCAAAACAGAGGCCCACAGACGAGTATAAATGGGTGCCGTTTTCTAACGAGATTCATTGAAGTGTGACAGATTTCCTGGATGGCAGGGCGTGTCGCACTACCGGCTACACTCAGAGAAGATGGGGCACCAGCATTCCAGTCCACAGGGGTCACGTGTTCGACCCTCGACCGCGGGCAGTCGTCTCGGCTCCCGACACATGCCGGAGACTTCCCGAGGCGCGGGCCACAGATTCGGACGCCAGATCACGGGCGCTCGTTTGACGCCACTTTCTCAGCTACACCAGTGAGGAAGAAGCAGCAGCGGGGCAGGCGTACGGCTCCTGGCGGAGCAACACTGAGTCAACGGGGAAGAAGACTGCTGAGCCAGCTGCAGGCGCAGCCAAGACGATGCGGTCCTACAAGGCTGACACACAGCAGCGCGTTGCATTGTGTCGCTGGGCCGGTGGCCTCAGCATTGCGATACCCTGTGACGCGGACCGAGGTTAACGGGGCACTATAGCTAAAGAACAATAAATCATTTGGAAAGTTCTCGCCAAGTTTTAATACATCCACGACATTTAGTGTCAGAACAGCGGACGTTATCCGTCCAGTACGACGTTCGAGCTCACCGCCTGCAGTACAGTCGCAAGATGTGGTGAGTGCTGACAAAATTGTTCTTTTTGAGTGTTGGACTTTTTTTTTTGTCTTTTGAATATGACTCCTGGCAAGCCACATTGTAGATATTTTGCTTGGGCATTTTATTTTGTTGTCAGAGTAAGTGTTAGTGTATTTGAGACAGTAAGACTTATTATTTTGTTTTCGTGGCATTTAATTACTTTTGTATTGGTTTATGATGATACTGAGTATGATGATACGCTGCTGCAGAAAGTCAGGTTGTTCTTGTATGTAAACGTTTTGTTTCAGAACTGACTGGGAACGAAAGCAACACAATGGCAGAGTCAAGGACGCAAGGTGTGTCGGAACCAGAAGTGGTGCGGATTTTGTTGGGAAAAGTAGCACAATTGACAGCAGATAATACGCAGTGAGAAATGAATTAACATCTAGAAGTGAGCGGGAAACCGCATCTGATCAGTCGTTGTTTGCCTAGGGTGCAGGAGATTGATCCAGAAACCACGAGTCTGATTATTTCGTTTTCTGGCAAGGCATCTGAGGACGTGCGTTCGTTTGTGGAGGACTTGGAAATTTCAGCTGTGATGAATGGTTGGTCTGATGAGCAGTTGTCACATACAGCCAAGATTAGATTAATGGGTGAAGCGAAAACATACGTAAGATGTTCTGAGGCTTTAAGGAAGGCAGGACAGTTTAAGCAGTTGAAGAAGGGGCTTCTACAAAGGTACAAGAAACAGATTAGCGCTCGGTACTTTAGAGAGAGGTTAAGTGCAATGTCAAAGAGACAGGGGGAGACGATAGAGAAATTTGTGGAAAGGGTAAGGCAAATTAATGAGTGTACTTAAGAGTTGGGTCAGAGCGATGAAGCGAATAGTGTTCTGTTGCAGGAGGCCGAGCAAAGAGCACTTGATGTATTTTTGAGAGGGTTACCGGCGCATATGTCACGGAAAGTGCGTGAAGGAAATCCGAAAGATCTGTATTCGGCCATTCAGCTGGCAATTCAACTTGAGGAAATAGATGTGGCAACAGGGGCACGCGAGAGGCATACAGTGTTTACGGCGGGTGTGAACGACAGAGGGGCCCAAGACCCACCTAGGGGAGCTCCCATTTAATTTCAATGTTACGAATACGTATGCAGAGATGGAATGTTCAGTGGTAGGATCCATAGGAACTAAAAAGTTTAAGATTTTGTTGGACACAGGGGCGCAAATATAAGGGGCTACTAAGAATATAATGGGACGAAGGAAGTTAGACCCACCACGTTATAGGTTGCGTCGAGTGGAGGATAAGGTGGTCACACCTTTGGGGTCGGTGACAGTTGACTTTCGAATAGAACAAGTCCGATTTAATGCATGCATGGAGGTAGTACCATGGGTAAGCGAGAGCTACGACATGATCATAGGAGTAGATTTCTTGCATCAACATCATGCCAAAATCGACCTTGGACAACGAGCTGTGGAACTTGGCGAAATGTTATTTCAGCTAGGGGAAACTGTTGTCAATGCAGAGCTGTCGCGAGGGGCGTTCAACGTAATGAACAAACCAATTGAACCGCGTACATTAGCATTAAGGCTTAAACCGCATGAGTGTCTGTCTAGTGGCACAGGGAAGTCGCTTTGGGTAAGTGTGGAGTCGAATCTACCTGGGTACAGTATGTGTTATTGAACCATTGGAGGATGATGAAGTTTTGGATTCAATGGGTTGTTTTGTGAAACGTAGTGTTGTATGCGTACAGGAGGGGAACGACGAGCGAGTAGTTCCCGTGAACGTTGATAATTTTAGTGCTGTAGACGCGAATTTGAGGAAAGGAGTTTTAGTAGCAAATTTGGATGTGCCAGATGACGAAGACTGGTGTTCGAGAGGTAGGTGAAGCGATCAACCACTAACTGCCGACAGAACTGCATTGCGTGACAAAATTAAGCATTTGAAAGGAGACGAAAGAGAGTATATTGAAGAATTATTGTGGAAATTTAAGGATTTGTTTTTTCCACAAGGGCCATTACCAGCAATTCCATTAGTTCAACATAGGATACCAACAGCGAATGAAGCACCTGTTTACCGTAAACCATACAGAATACCGAGGTATTTGCAGCCGATTGTGGAGGATTTCATTGATCAGCAGCTTGCGGACGGTATTCTACAGCATAGTAATAGTTGCTGGGGAGCGGGCATTGTCGTTGTGCCTAAAAAACCTGCTGATGAAACTAAGAAATACAAGTTCTGTTGTGACTACCGATACCTCAATAATGAGACAGTAACGGACGCATACCCCATTCCAAACATATCGGAGACTTTGGATCTCTTAGGAAAGTGCCAGTACTTTTCTACGATGGATTTGACAAGTGGTTATCATCAGTCAGAGGTGGCTCCAGAGCATCGTCCAAAAACTGCTTTCTCTACACCTGGAAGCCATTACCAGGACATTAGAACTCCACTCGGTTTGAAAAACGCTCCAGCATCGTTTCAGAGGTTGCTAGACAGTGTCTTGAGAGGTTTGAAATCACGGCAGTGTCTGGTCTATTTGGATGACATTATAGTGTTTTCACGTAGTATGGAGCAACATAGATAGTGGTTAAGGGGAGACTTTATGAGGTCAAGAGCAGCTCATTTGACGTTGATCCTGGAGAAGTGTCATTTTGCATTAGAAGAAGTAAAATATTTGGGTCATATTATCAGTAAGGACGAAGTGCGAACAGATCCGAGGTTGGTACAGACTGTAAGGGATTTTCGGGAACCGAAAACAGTTAAGGAAGTGCAGTCATTCATCGGAATTTGCAATTTCTATCGAAATTTCGTGAAGGGCTTGCAGATTTAGCACAGCCGTTGACGCGATTGTTACAGAAGGGTGTGAAATTTGAGTGGACAGAAGAGTGTCAGAAAGCGTTTGACAGACTGAAAGAAGTGTTAACATCAACTACGGTTCTTGTGTTTCCAGATTTTGAAAAGGAGTTTATACTAGCATGCGATACATCGAATCAAGCTGTGTTCTTAGTCAGGAAATTGATGGGGAAGAACATCCTGTAGCCTATGCGTCTAGGCAGAGGCAGTTGAATGCAGCAGAGAAGAGTTACTCAATAACAGAGAGGGAGATGCTTAGCGAATCTATGGAATCACATATTTTAAATGTTATTTATATGGGAGAAGATTTCGGGTAGTGACAGATCATGCTGCGTTGAAGTGGTTTTTGGGGATGAAGGATCCGTCCACTAGACTCGCTCGATGGGCTGTGAGGCTTAGTGAATTCGACTGCGAGGTGGTGCACAAGCCTGGGAAGAAGCACGGTAATGTGGATGCACTAAGTAGGAAGGTGGCAAAAGTAGAAGTCATAGGTTATGACCTAGCAGTATGGCAAGAATTACAGGACGTGGACAACGGTTATAAATTGTATCGGACACATCCACAGGTTAATATGTACGACGGTCTTCTGTGCAGGGAAACGAAGCTAGGGCCAAGGGTAGTAGTGCCAGCGAAGTTGAGGGATGAGGTTTTAAAGGAAGCACATGATCACGTCTTATATGGTCATGGGGGATGCAGAGCGACGAATAGGAGAGTGGCGGAGAGGTATTGGTGGAGAGGTAGGAAAGGAGATGTGGATCAGTATGTCAAGAAGTGTATACCATGTGCGCAGAGAGCAAATTTGAGTCGGAAAAACATACAGCGGCAACGATTACCGAAGGCAACATGTCCATTCTCTTTGCTGGGGATTGATGACTTAGGACCTTTTAGGCGAACACCATTGGGGAACAGATTCGTTCTGACAATAATAGACCATTTTTCGAGGAATGTGGAGATGGTGGCTATGCCAAATCAACAGGCAGCAATGGTCGGGCAAGCGTTGGTAAATAACTGGATTTTGAAGTTTGATGTACCAGAGACAATAATTACTGACCAAGGGACCAACTTCATGTCGGATTTCACGAAGGAACTGCGTAAATTGTTGAACGTGAGGAAGTTGAGGACGAGTGTACAAGGACAGCCCCTATTATATCAGAATCCAAGATGGCTATGCAAGATGGAGACCTGGTATGTGAGGACAACTGCTATGGTGCCAGAATCCAAAAAGGTGATCCAAGGTGTACAATAGCCCATACATATACAATCTGCAAGGAAATTTAAAAAAAAATCACAGACCTATATTTATCCTTTGGTAAGAACTTGGATAGTTGCTTAAAATCCATAAGTTTCAGGTGCTATGTTTATAAAATTCGTCACTAAAGTTTTAATGTGTGGAAGGAGCGACAGAAATTAAACCAACAAGTTTTGTCAACAGGCAACCACCAGTTGCATCCAGAAGATGTGAAGTTATTTGCACCATGCATGTACAACCCAAATTTCGGAGCTACACACCTAAAATCAAAGTGACTAGTGGGATCATGACCATCAAAACCATCGCAGATACAGGTCCTGAAAAAGAAAGTTGCAGTCACTGGATTAATCGTTTCCAACATTTCAGATTTAAAAAACTGTGCCATAATCGGTGGGAGAGCCCAACGCCAACTAGCTGATGGATACAGGTTCGGTAGCTGAGAGCTCCACAGGCAGGCTAGAGGGAGATGATGCAAGAATACACTGTCCGCGCTGCACAAGCATGCAGCATGTGGTCGTGAGGCATCGGAGTCCACGGGTACAGCCTACGCGCCGCTACGCAGCAGCCTCTGACGGCCTGGCTCTGAGCAGCAGCAGAGGCAAATAGTGAATGAGCCTGGTGAGACACACCACCCTTTCCTGTGAGTTACCAGGGCTCGTTGTTTTACCTGAGAACATGCCACTCGATTTTACAACGATAGATGGAAGTATTACTCTGTAACTAACACAAATTTTTACCATAGGTATGATTTGGTGTGAACTAATTTGTCATTTTTCACTGCATCCAATACAGGGTAGATTCTACATTATATAGATTGGAAAAGCCCAGATGTAGACGTATCAAATTTTTGTATAGCTCCCATACGATTCCACTTTAGCAACTGCGATTTTTAACACGTTTTTATTAGTTCGCTTCCTTGTCTGTTTGTCTGACCGGTACAAATTTTAGAATTGATTTTAAACTTCGTGCTGAGCTGGAGACTTGAAACTTTCAGAGTAGCTCAGAACTGGATTCGTGTTCCAGTCGTGAGTGTTTTATGGTAAGAAATATTGCTGGTAAGCCTCCATGTGAGCTCGATTCTCTCTAATTTTTTACCTTCACAGTCTTCTCACGAGATGTTCGTAGGAGGAAGTAATACGTTGGTTGGCTCAGATAAGAGAAACTGAAATAAACCTGAGATTTACCACATTTCTGTGATGTAATCTCATCAGAATGTATGGAAAATTCCAATCACACACAAACTTAGAAAATGGTAAATAATTATTTAAATAGAAATCACTTTAATTTAACGTATTTTCAAATTGGATTACAGAAAGAACGGCTATTGCCGCATACAAAAAATTTGTGATTGTGAAGTTTTAACAGCTATGAGAATATTTATAAAATTTAAAAAGGAAATATCACACAACAACAAATATCAGCTGCTATGAAATGTTTAGTACTTAAGCGAAATATCCATGCATCAATTATCTGTTGCGTACACCCAGCGTTTTTTGGTTCAAATTTTATGAGTATTAGCGTAGCTACTAAAAATTCATGGGCACAAATTTTCGAGACTATCTGTATAGAGTTAGGAATCTGCATGGCGTATGAGAAGTTGGTTAATTCTTGTTAGTGCATTTTGAAAAGTGTTATGCTAAAAACCTTTTTATTTAAGTAATTTCTTCCATCATTCCAATAGAATGCGTGGTAAATCTTAAAATCTGGGAATGGATATCAGTGAAACATGTTTCCTGGAAAGCGACATAGATCGCAGAACAGCTTTAAACTCGGCAAAAACCACTTGAAAGAATTAGATTTTTAAATGATTTTGTAAGCGATCCCTTGTATAAATTCTATGAGTAACTAAGTTGCAGACGAAGGTGCTTACAAGAAGGGGTCTGTATCATATGTGACAAGGAGCAGTGTAGTTTACAAAAACACTTCACTTCATCGTTTGATAGATGGGAAACGCAATTTGTAGCGAGACACTGTGACAAAAGGAAGACACAGAACCAATTCAGAGGTGTCAAACATTCTTTTCACAAAATGACATGCAGAAAGATTAGAGAATTGACATGTACGACAGACTGCAGAATGACTTACTGCTATGAACATACTTTTCGTTTAAAAGTACCATGAACACAACACAAATCAGTTCTTGTACAGAACGACATGCACATTTTCCTATTGCTTCACTCGTGAGCAGAATACGTCCGCAGCTCGTGGTCGTGCGGTAGCGTTCTCGTTTCCCACGCCCGGGTTCGATTCCCGGCGGGGTCAGGGATTTTCTCTGCCTCGTGAGGACTGGGTGTTGTGTGATGTCCTTAGGTTAGTTAGCTTTAAGTAGTTCTAAGTTCTAGGGGACTGCTGACCATAGATGTTAAGTCCCATAGTGCTCAGAGCCAAGCCAAATGACTCGTGAGCAGAATAGGACTGAAAACAATGAATTTCCGAATAAAATCAATAAATTTTGTGTATAAATCAGAAAATTTTGCTTGAAACTTGCTCCTCTACCACTCAACACGTACATCAAAGAACTAAATGATGTTACTCACTTAGTTTTAAACTTTGCGAACGGCAACTGTCTACAATCATTTTACATAAGATTTACATCTAAGGGATTTTGCTTTACCATGTGTTTATAGTGTACATAAGAAATCAAATTTTTTACAAGATTTCTAAATAAATTCTGATGAATGTGGGTATGGTTTCCTCAACAAGGGCATCGTGTGGGATGTATTTCCCTGCTCAAGGCTGCAGTCGGTTATGATATGGGAGTTTAGGAGATGAGTGGTGAAACAACTGTGTGTGTGCACTTTGAGAAATTCTGAAAGTCTGCTAGGTTGTGAGACGTCGAAACGTGTTCTCATGTAGTTATACTTTGAAATATTTTTGACAATCATCAAAATCAGAGTTATTTAAGGTTATGGGGGAAGCAAGGTTGGAACAATAATACAATATGCCTAGCATGATGTTGAAAGGCAAAGTCTCATTCCATACAGACAAAAACTATTGATGGAGACGTCATCCGTCTCTAGAAGGATGTACTCACCCCTTAGCAGCTAACTGTCATCATATGCTACTATTCTAGACATGAAGGTGGTCATAGTATATGTGAGCTGAATGAAATCTTCAACCAGGAAACCTTATATGAGGCTGAAAATACTGAGGAGTTAGTTACAATTTTTCATCTAACATGGGACATTTAGTTAATTTTTCCTGTAACATAGGGCGACTTGTTACAGTTTCAATGTAACTGGGGTATTTTGTTAAAATTTTTCTGGAATATGACCTATCTTGAAACAATTTTACTGTAACATGGCAAGGTATGGCATAATATGTGAGATTTAGCACGTCTGTGAATGTGCATCCTGATAGCACAGACAATTATGTGTGAACCGATCAACATGCTGGTCTATATCTCCCTCCTTCAGTTTTCGTAAGCACAAGCACTACCGACTAGTCAAAAAACACAGGTTGACTAACCCTTAGTCACGCTCTCCCAAAAGGTCAACCTTCTACCACCTCCCCACCGCTCCACCCCCAAGACATACTGCGTGATTTATCCATACATGCTTTAATTTTTGAGCACATACATTCTACACACATGGTGTCTCTTCTAATAACAAACTGCTTATTCCAACAACCGCTGAAATTGCTCAAATGGGCAAACCTGACTTACATTGCAACAACTGAAAATGAATTAACTGGTAAGACTCTCTCTCTCTCTCTCTCTCTCTCTCTCTCTCTCTCTCTCTCTCTCTCTGGCATTCCAGTAGTTGAATTGTCAAGTTTCATCTCACTTATAATATGCTAAGTCTCCTTGACACTGCAACTACATGAACCGTAAACTCCCTCTCTTTCTAGATGCTGTCTTATGGTTTTACACTGTTATTCAGTAGATATCTGAGGTGTTGAATGAAAACCCAAGAAAGTAGGTCTGGGGAAGGCTACTGACTGTCTGTGCTGAGTCAAGTATTATGCATCAAACTGTTTCCATTCAGTACTTGTAGCCTGTACAGAGAAGCAATATGTCCATATTCGTCTCTGAATTAATTACATTGTGCAGTTCAGTGCATGAACTACACCATTTCTCGGTCACTTGTGACATGCTTGTAAGCAGTTTGGGCTGAAACGTAGTTGTTCATTAGAAGTTATGAGAGGAATTGCTTAAAAATCATTCAGAATACAATGCTGTTATCTACTACTTGCAGACTTTGAACATGGTCTGCAATCTGTATTACTCATTGACAGCCACTCTCGAACTTCTTAAAGTTACTTTGTCTTCTGTTGAAATGATGAAAATAAAAAAAAGAAAACACAACTGGTGGAGAGGAACTGGATAGGAATTTTGCAAACAAATCATAGCATATACCTCTGGGCTTGATGGAAGAATGTAACTCAAAATCGACGCTGAATTGATGCAATGGTTACTAACAAATTTCGTTCACACCAAAGCCTGCCTACTGCCGCAATATGCGCTAGTTAAAGGATAATACTACCATCTATCGTTGCAAAATCGAATAGCGTGCTCCTGGCTAGATCAACAGGCATTGGTAACTGACGGAAAAGGGTACCACCCTTCACTGAGCTGCTTCACTGGTTACTGCTGCTGCTGCTGCTGCCGCCGACTGCCAAGTTGGCAGAGGGTGAGTAATCCTATGGCTGCTAACTCAGGTGGCTGGTGACATGAGGGCTGCAGCAGCGGACACCAGTACCTCCCAACTACATGATGCATACCTTTGCTATGTGGACAACATGCTCTGATATCATCTCCCTCTAGGCTACCAGTGGGACACTTTTGTATAGGTTCTGCATCCATCAGCTAGTTGGCACTGATGATGGTAAAGTATTTTCATCTTGAAATGCAGGACACAATGAGGATGTTGACTGCTACTCTTGTAAACTGTCATTCTTTTTCACGATCTATCATTGTGATGTTCCTTATGGACATGATTGAACTAGTCATTTCATATAAACTTGTTTAGTTCTTGAATGTGGTTGACAAAGTTAGCTGTATGGCATGAGACCTCTTTCTTCAATTGCTGTCATTCCCTCCACACATTAAAATGTTGGTAGTGAATTTTAAAAACACAGCGTCCGAACCTTTTCTTTCTTGAGTCACTGTCCAAGTTCTTATGATAGAATGAATATGCATCTGTGATCTTTTTTTTTACTTTTGCTGTTGAATGTATTTGGGGGCCATTGTACAGCTCATATTGTTTTTAACATAGAGAAATCTTTTTGAAGAAACCCAATTAGGTTTTCTGAATTTTCCGCTTCTAGTGGATTCTCATATTCTAAGCTTGGGACTCAGTTCCTGTGGACTATGACTACGCTGAGGCAAGTTGGACCATGACCCCTAAGAGTTTTGTGACTGTGTAGGGGGCTTCCCTGGGCACGATTTCATCAACTAAAGACGTAACCATAGCTCTCCTACATATACCATAAATGCTTAAACGACAGTTTTAACCTTAAGGCAAATGTGCTCTAATGATTCTAAATTTAACATGGCAAATGTTTAAACAACTGCTGTTGCAGCAATGAGGGGAAACTGTACTAGATCTAAACTTAGGAAAGATGGATTTTTGAGTTTCCTACCATTATACACTTCAGACAATTGGGCTTCTGGCACAAGTGACCTGGCAACCATGCAGAGTGTCCCAGTACCTGGAGTTGTGCCATCTAGAATTCTGTACTTGGATCGAGGGACCTGGCAACAAAGCACGCAGTCCTCATATCACCAGGCATGCCATTTTGGGTTCTGTGATTAGAAAAAGTGACCAGGCAACCATACACAATATCCTGATAACCCCTGATCCACGCTCTTGGGTTGTCATCTTCGATTGCGATGCCATAGAGGTGGTCCTCAGGTCTGCCATCTTGGATTTTATACTTTAGACAGTTAGGCTATGCCTGCTATCTTCGATTTTCGTCATTCCTGCCACTTACACTTAGCACAACTGGGCTATTTTGAATGTACCAATAGTTGTTTGAATTGCCTGTCATTTTCACGTTGGGCAATTGGCTTATGGCATCATATAATTGGAGGGCGAGGAAATCTGGCAACAATCCATGATATCATCGATGATGCCGTAGGGATGTGCATGGGGCGTCTTGTAATCTGTCCTTGAAGTGAACCAACACTACTACTAACATCGCATCAATTTCAGCATTATGCTTTTATGCATAGGTTGTGTGTAGATGGGGGATGGGGGTTGGGAAGGAGAGCTGTTCTGAAGAAGGTAACATCGTTTTCGGTATGATTTATTACAGTTACATGTTGCCTAATGACACATGTTTGGTAAAATCCTTTGGCATATCCCAGGACGAATGATAATATTGTTGAGAGTTTCATGTGTTCACCATGCCTTGTGGTTAGAGACAAGGAGTTATGGAGTCGAAGCAAGCAGGTTTGTGTCTTGCAGTACCCCAATATGTTACTTACATATAAGAGCACATTGCCTCAGGAATGAGTTTGTTCGATTATGTGACTTTAGTATGTTTAAAAAAGGAAAGATGAAATTGCTGTGAGTGAAATGACCAGCAGTGCTATTTATATTCTTTCTTCTCACGATTATTTGCCTGTTTCTTCCAAATATGCCACGACTTCCGTGGGTGTGGCTAGGCAGAACCTAAGACGACAGCTTAAATTGCTGTGAATGAAATGAGCAGCAACGACATTTATGTTATTGCTTATGACAAATATCTGTTTGCTTACTGCCTAATATATCCTCATTTGCAAGGATGCCAATGACATTTACATTCCTTCTTGTCATAAATACTTGACTGTTTATTTCCTAATATGTCATGATTTGAAGGGATGTTCATAGGCAGGAACCTGAGAGGATATCTTTAATTACTGAGAGTGAAAGAAGATGAAATGAAACCAATATTCTCGCTTGTCGTCAAAAGTTGGCTGTTTACTTGCAATTAATATATCGATATTTCTGGGGTGTGGTTAGGTAGGAACCTAATAGCACAATTTAAATATCATTTATATTCTTCCTTACCATGTACGAGGTCTGTTCAAAAAATTCCAAAACGTTCGCAATCTCGCGCCAAATATGTGTTGGAGCGGAATGCGGTTGACATCCCTGCACATGCCTATGTCTAAAATTGTTTGAAGTTTCATTCTTGTATGTCTACTAATTGTTGTTCTCGGTTGTATTGAATGGAACTTTGTGTCGCACAGTTTGCGAATTTCGAGATGGCAGAGTTAGAGGAGCAACGTGACTGCATTGAATTTTGCGTGAAACTCAAGAAAACCTTTACAGAGACACACCAAATGATGCGGGAAACCTACGGTGATGAGTGCATAAGCCATACTCTGTGTTGCGAATGGCCCCCACACTTTAAAAGTGCCTGGACAGAAATTAAAGATGACCCTCGTTCAGGACGCCCTTCCACGTGTACCAACGACACTCTTGTCAGGAACGTGAACGAAACTGTGCATGTCAATCGAAGACTGACTGTCTGAAAGGTTCCAGAAGAATGCAATATTTTAGTGGGATCATGTCATGAAATCATGACAGAGCATCTTATAATGCATTATGTTGCCGCCAAGTTGGTCCCACTGCTCATGAGCCAAGACCAGAAAGACCTTCACCTCAAAATCAGTGAAGAGCTTTTGGATCACGAAAATGAGAACGAGATTTTCCTTAAGAGACTCATAACTGGTGATGAGATGTAGGTCTACGGTCCTGATGTTGAGACCAAGGTTCAGTCTCCACAATGGGCCGGGACAGGTTCTCCAAGACCAAAAAAGCTCGTCAGGTCAAATCAAAAGTCAAAGCCACGATAATAGTTTTCTTTGATTTTGAAGGATCAGTTCATCATAAACTCGTGTTCTCAGGGACAAACTGTTAGTCGATGGTACTATCGGGACGTGTTGCGACGCCTGCGAGAAAATGTGAGAGTGGCCTCAAATTTGCTCAGACAGTTCATGGCTCTTGTATCACGATAACGAACCGGCCATTCACCCCTGTTGGTGCGGACTATTGCACAATAACCGAAATCGCAGTGCTGCCATATCCAGGGCCTGTCCCTGCAAACTTTTTCTGATTTTCGTTCACTGTAGGGACGAACATTTGCAACGATAGACGATATAAAAGAAAATTCGCAGATGTGCTCCTCGAGAGGTGTACCAAGACTGCTTCCGGAAGTGGGAACGGCGTTGGAAGCAGTGTATGAATTGTGGAGGAGAATTCTTCAAAGGAGTTCATGCACAATAAGTAAAAGGTAAGCACAGAAAAGTTTTGTGGACACACTTCCTGAATTTTTTGAACAGACGTCATACGAAGGGTGGCTATAGAATAATGGGAGTTACGCTGTCACGGAGTAAATACACATGTGCCAAAGATGAACGAGGAATATCCGTGAGGCTTGAAATCTTCTCTGTCGAATGTAACATCCCTGGTGTCTGTAGATAAATCAGTGTGATCGTAGCCTTCATTTGTGTAAGAGCTGTCATTTTGTTTTGCCAGAAACATGGTAAGTGTAATAATAGAGCAATGAATTGCCTGGAAGTTTCACATGAAATTTGGAAACCTCCCAATGAAACTTATTTTTCACTAAAACGAATGTATGGCAAGGACTATTTATCATGTACGGGAGTTTTTGAGTGGTTCAAGCGTTTCCAAGATGGCCGAGAAGATGTTGACGATGAGTCACTCCTGGGACGCCCTTCAATACCAAAAATGGATGGAAATATCTAAATATTAGGTAATCTAATTTGATCTGACAGCTGCTTGAATATTCAATCGATTGCGGAAACTGTAGGAGTTGACAACGAATGTGTTGGCAAATTTTACATAACCAATTTCACATGAAAAAAATGTGTGCCAAACTCGTGCCAAAAACTCTCACGATAAAAAAAAAGAAGATTGTGAAAACGTTTATACTGACACACTGAATACCATTGAAAATAATCCTAATTTCTTAGACAGTGATGACATGTGACAAATCTCAGTTTTTCACTTATGAACCAGAAACTAAGGGCCAATCGATGCATCGGAAGGGCCCAATGTCCCAGCTCGAACGAGCAAATGAAGATTCAAAGTTATAACGACTGGGTTTTTATTTATTTATTTATTTATTTTTTCGACGCTGTCCATCACAGCACCATCACATGACACCCGCACGTCAAAGTGTATTGACACTGTTCGTCATGGCACATCACATCAAGTCAGTATAAGTAACGTAATCTCAAGTCGCATGGCTATCCTCATCTGTTTTTTGGTGGGACTTTCATTGGAATCAAATGGTTTTCAGCTTGCAGAGATAGCGTGTGCAATGCAGAAGGAAGACAGAAGCGTGAAACAACGCAAAAAAGTGTGTGGGTCTGAATAATGCCATTACATTTTGCAGAAGGGGTATTTCATACACTCTACAAGCAGCTGGAGGAAGAGGAATCTGCATTCTATATGTTACGTCAATTTGTTTCCAGAATACTAACAGGAGCGTAGTATTATGAGCTGTCATCACATCCCATTAAAATTTGATCTGTTTTAGGTTAAGTTTAGTTGACAGTCCAGTGCAAATTTTTGTATAATAGTCGTATCTCCCTCAATACCTTCACCTTAAATGTGTATAGGTTTCCATTCCATCATGTATTTGAATTTTAACAGGTGAAGTGCCTTATTTGTACTAGAATTAGCCAGTGAAACCATATAAATTTTGACCACTTACGCTTCCAAAACAGTTTCACACACAGTCCAGAGAACTCATAAACAATAAATAAGCTTGCCACTGACACATACTTGAACAAAGAACTTTAAAACATTACTTCTTGTATACCTAAAAGAATGATTTTGCCACTTTTGCAGTGCCTGAAGGTTCCCTTCCAATTATTTAGAAAACATTACAAATGCCTGACAACGTGCAAATATTTAAGGCTCACCGGCCATTTGACCATCTTCTGTGTGGATGCACACATTGCCCGAAGTCTTACGGGAATTGGTAAAGCCGCGAGTAATGAGTGTAATAGGCAGGGGCACAAGTATATAGTGCAGGACAATAAGTTGGGAATGTGGGTCTCACAGGAGGAGTGCCAGAGGTAAGTCCCTGCAGTCGCACCATCCTCTGTGTCCTCGGTGGGTCAGATGGATAGAGCGTCTGCCATGTAAGGAAGAGATCCCGGGTTCGAGTACTGGTCGGGGCACACGTTTTCAACTGTCGCCGTTGACGTATATCAACGCCTGTATGCAGCTAAGGTATTCATTTCATTGTATTGATTTAATTGTAAATTCAACATACAAATAATACCAGTTACTATTCGGATTCTACCCACAGTACTTTTCCAGATCATGTTGCAGCCATATTGCTATCCATTACATTGTAAAATATTAAATATGGTACCAGAGTGAGATAAAATGCACTTTAAAAATGTAGGAGAGGGTAAGTAATTTAGCACACTTATGTTTTAAAATTCAGACTGCTACCCATTCCTTCAATTAGTCTTTAATCATTTATTATATGTTTTCACAAAATAAGTAACGAAAATAAATAATTAAAACGAATAATGAACAACATACAACTGACATCGACCTCGAAAACCACGTTGAAACGAAATTTGGAGATCTGAGCATAGTCTTCTATTGCGAGGAAATGAACTTGGGGGTCATGTGATCAACAACTGTTTGATCACATCAACCATCAAAGCTTTCTTCCTGAGAAATCTTGACAGTGCTGTCACATGATGTGATGGGACAGGATGACCAGTGTGGATGCCGCCATGTGAAATGCACTGTAGAATGTTTTGATCGGATGTGACGTGATGGACAATGTGAATCAGCTTTAATGATTTCTGCACCAAGACAACACACCAGCTCATACCACATTACTTGGTAAAAGGTTACTAGTAAAGTGCAGTATCCCAGTGTTAGACCACCCACCTTATTCGCCTGACCTAGCATCATTTGAATTCTTTGTATTCCCCAAAGTAAAATCTGCTCTAAGAGGAGCAAGATTTCAGTTCGTTTAAGCAGTGGAAGAAAAAGCAGCATGCGTGACTGCTACGGTCGCAGGTTCGAATCCTGCCTCGGGCATGGATGTGTGTGATGTCCTTAGGTTAGTTAGGTTTAAGTAGTTCTACGTTCTAGGGGACTGATGACCACAGCTGTTAAGTCCCATTGTGCTCAGAGCCATTTGAATTTTTTTGAAAAAGCAGCATGTATAATTCAGGAGCTCATGGAGGAAAACTGCCAGGATTATTTTCATCAATGGAAAATTCGCATGGAGCTTTGTAGGGACAGAGGAGGGGAGTATATTGAGGGTGACAGTAACTAAATATGTTTGTTTTTGAAGGAAAGTGTTTTACAGTGATCCTCTTGTTATTTTATAGCCACACCTCGTATATTCAGATGCTTTCTCTGAGAATATATTGAGATTTTCGGGGGCTCATGCAAAGATGAGAGAAGCTGATGTCACTCCTGGCTTACTGGAACAACTGCTATCAAGATTGTGGTCACAGTGGGTGCCACATGATTCTGGCATCACTTACAAGTAAACTGAGAGTGTCACTTACTTCTCCTGTCATCGTATATATAGGTCCACCATCATCTATTGCCATCTTGGATTCTTACATTATTGGGACCGTCCTTGTATGCCCAAGTCCGCCATACTGAATAGCCATCTCGTATTACATCATAGAGGCCATCTTGGAGTATAGAATTTACGTCATTTTACAGTTAGCACAACTAATTATTTTGAAATTTCTCGCCATTTTTTAAAATTTCCTGTGATTTAATTCGTAGGGAGACCGGCGTGTGATGTCATACAAATGAGGTAAGGGGAAATCTGACAACAATGTATAAGATGACAGGGCTGTGCGAGAAATCTGACACCAGCGCAGAGTGGCCTTGGACAGGCACAGAACTATTACTTGTGTCTACAAAATAAAAGTAATAAACAGAATTATTCTGATTGTGCCCATGTTGAAAAAAAAGTTATGTACACAGCAGCAACATTATAGTGGTGACTCATGGCAATAATCCAAAGATAATGATTAATTATTTATCGTTCACCTACTGAAAGATAAAAACACATGTTCTTCAAAGAACATGATTTTAAATACTTTGCAAAAGTAATTTTCTTAGATGTGAGCTAAGATCCAGAAAAAATCACACTAATAAAGGCTTCCACGTGTGTTTGTTCACAATCGAACTTCAGGCGGATTTTCAGTTTTTAACTGTTTCTGCAAAATAATGACGATAAAAACAATCTAGCTTCATACAATCAGAAGAGGGCTATGTGTATTGTCACATGATGACAGCAAGCTAATACGAGTGGTTTTCATAACATTACACATAAATTTAAAGCTTATATGGATTTGTGGTGCCTGTTTTTTCAGACACCTCCAAAATAACAGACAGCACATGGATACTGCAACTGTTATAAGCATTATGTAAATTGAAGTTGGCGGGGGAGAAAAAACAGGAAAGGGAAGGACTTAACGATATCAGCTGCATCACGACTTTATGTGGAATCAGCATCAGTGAGTGACCATGTATGCCAGACCAGGACTCAAACGAGGGATTTCCTATTAACTATGCAATTGTGTTAACCACCATGCCACCCTGACAAAGTGTTTATTGCAAATGCATGTACTATCTCGGCATGCTTCCTGGCTGACCCACCTATCCACAGTACCTGTGCATGTCCTCCATGCTCACTAATTTTAGATTGTCACTGGAGACTGAGTGTAAATGTGGATCCACAATGAAGGCAGTGGATTCATTGCCTATTGAGGTGAATCAATTATATAAACACATGGTGTTTGTTCTTTTGGACACAATGCATTCACATAATTGATTCACATTAATGGGCAGTGACTGCACAGCTTTCAGTGCAGATGCACATTTACATTCAGCCTCCATTGGGAATCTAAAATTAATGAGGATGGAGGAAATAAATGGTCTACTGCAGCTAAGTTGTACTAGGTCTGAGTGTGGGTCAGCCTGGGAGTGTGCCAAGATATTCCGCACATTAACAGTATACTTTGTGTCTGGATCATGCAGTGGTTAACATAACTGCCTAGTAGGGAGTAGATCCCAGTTTCCTGTCCTGGTTTGGCACACAATTTCACTCATATGTGCTGATTCTCCATAAAGCCCCAACGCAGCTGAAATCATTAGTTCCTTCCCTTTCCTTTTCCTTCTCACCCCTTCACCTTCAATTTACGTAATTTAAAGTCTATTGCCAAGTGTCAACACCATGTAATAGAAGGTTGAGATCGTAGACCGCTGTATGAATGTTGTATGGAGTAACAATGCCTATTATCTCCAGCTGAGAAGTGTTTCGCAGGATAGAGAAGCATCATATTGTATGATACAGGATAATACTAAAAACGTAACGGCCTTTGGTAACGAAACAACAAACAACACTGTCAATCAGTGATAATAAGCTGATAGCGAATCTTGCATTTCAAGAATACATGCATTTACTAACTAAAATTTTTCATTAAATGGGAAGTATACACTGATCAGCCAGAACATTATGACCACCGGCTTTTTGTCGGTATAAGCCCATCCAGGTGATAGTGGCATCACCTGGCGAGGAATTACAGCTAGTCAGACACATGCACAGTTAATGTAGTATCAGTGAGCGTGCTGTCCGTGTCTAGAATGGAGAAGGCACACAGTCTATCTGAGTGTGACCGACGGCAGCACGAGTGTTTCAGAAACCTATTGGGTGTTCAAGGTGTGCTGCAGTGAGCGTCTTCAGCATGTGGTCAAACCAACGTGAATCCACATCCAGGCATTGCGGGGTTGGGCGGCCACCACTCATTACAGATGTCCGACATTGTAGGCTGGGCAGACTGGTAAAACAGGACAGGTGGTGAACTGTGGTGGAACTAACATCCGACTTTAATGCTGGGTAGAGTACAAGTGTGTATGAATACACAGTGCAACAAACACTCCTAACGATGGGCCTCCCAGCTGACAACCTATGCAAGTGCCAATGATAATACCACAGCATCGGCACCTACAAACGAAATGGGGATGCGACCATCTGCACTGGACGTTGGAATAGTGGCAGAATATTGCATGGTCTGATGAATCCCAATACCTTCTCCATAACGATGGGGGAGAGCGCGAAAACGTCGTCTTCCAGTTGAAGACACCTGTACGGCGGGACAGAGACAAGCTAACAGCGGCTCCATTGTGCTCTGGGGATCATTTATGTGGGCATCCATGGGTCCTGTGCAGCTCATGTAAGGCATCATGATGGCCAAGCAGTATTGTACACTCTTTACAAACCACATACACCCCTTCATGACGATCTTGTTTCCCGATGGCAGTAGCATTTTTCAACAAGATAATGGGCCATATCACAAGGCGAGGAGTGTGCTGGACTGGTTTGAGGAACACAGTAGTGAATTCCAATTGATGTGTGACCCCCCAACTCGCAATATCTGAACACAAGCGAACACAACTGGGATGTGAATGACCGTGGTACTAGAGCTCATTGCTCCACTCCCCAGAATTTGCGGGAGTTGGGTGACTTGTGTGTGCAGATGTTATGCCAACTCCCTCCAGCAACTTCAAATGGTTCAAATGGCTCGGAGTACTATGGGACTTAACATCTGAGGTCATCAGTCCCCTAGAACTTAGAGCTACTGAAACCTAACGAACCTAAGGGCATCACACACATCCATGCCCAAGGCAGGATTCGAACCTGCGATCGTAGCGGTCGCGCGGTTCCAGTCTGAAGTGCCTAGAACCGCTCGGCCACTGCGGCCGGGCCGCAACTTACCAAGGCCTCATTGCTTCCATGCCATCATGCCAATTTCTCTAGCAGTTTATTGCCACTGATTGATTTCAATGCCTATTATCTAATTACCAAAAGACTTTGTGTTACTGTATTAACCGGTATCGTACAATATGCTGCTTCTGTATCTTGCAAAATGCCTTTCAACTGATGTTAACTGACATAGTTGCACAGTACAAAATTCATAGAGTACACCACGATCTTAATCCATAATTTCATGGAGCTACCATTTGAGAATAAACTTTGAATTTATGTCCAATATTGTGAAAACCCATCGTATTTGCGTGGTGTTGTTGTGTCACAACACACATGCTCCTACCATAGCTGCATTAAGCTAAACTTTGTTTATCGTCATTATTGTGCAGAAACACTTGCGAATCGAAATATTTTCCAGAGGTCGATTGTAATTGAACACTCGCAGAAGCAGTTGTTAGAGGGAATTTTTTCTGGCTCTTAGATCACATATAGAGAAATAGTGTTTGTGAAGTATGAGAAATTATGTTTAATGGAAGAACGTATTGTGGTTCCATGTATCTGAAAATGACTAATAAATAATAAATAAAACGATTTATTATCATACAACAACACTAAAATATTGCTGCTGTGAACATGACTTTTTGCAATGTGGGCAGATTCAGTAAAATTGTGTTTATTACTTTTATTACATTCAAAAATGGCCTGAAATCGTAAATAATCCATTGTGCTAAGCGTGATGTCAGAATCCAAGCTGCCATCAAAGATGGCAGACCTGGCCATACAAGGACAAGAGAACTTAATAACACTCGCAGTTTACTTGGACTGGCTTCAGCAGGAATGGGGTACCTGAAAAAAACTTGTGGGACCCCTTCCTAGCAGAACTGAGGCCATTATTAAGGACAAATGTTCAGTTTGATGCTACCATAATGTTGAATCCTAGCGATTATTAATGTCTCGTCTGGTCTGCTTATTTTACCATCTAATACATACAGAACTCCGCTAAAGGTATGGGAAAACCTTTGACCATTGAAGGAAATGCAGAAAGAACATGTAAAAGTATATTTTGATTGTTCCTATCCTCATGAAACCAAATATAGTCAAATTATTTAGTAGATGCCAGTAGTAGTGCTGTGCAGGTCCTAGGAACTGTCTGCATTGTTGCGAGATTTCCCCCCACCCTATGATGTCAAGCATTGTTGCCAGATTTACCTCAGCCCCCATCTATGATGTCACTGACCATTTTTCCTATGGATAAAATAGCGAGAATTAGTAATTCCACTCAGTAAAATCTAGCCCTGTTAAATAAGACAGGCTAGCATGCTAATAATTGGTGTTTGAGACACAACAATACGAGTACACAAGGAGGCTATTAGTAAGTTAGAGACACTGGAATAGGTCATTTTTAACAGAAAATTGAAACTAAGGTACATATATTTTTTTTACATTTATGAATTATGGCAATGCTTGAACCTTTTTGATTTTGAATTCTTTTTGTGACTCAACAAAAGTTCTAACACTTGATACAAACATAGACATGATCTCTTATGTATTCCTGTACAATCTGGGAAGTTCTTCCACATGTACATCACAATACAATAGTAAAATATTCCAGATAGAGGTATATCATTCTATGATACATCAGCTCTACATCAGAGTTCATCAGTCATAGTGGCTAGCATGTGGTGGCATCCCACATTGTCAACAACCTGTGATCAGATATTTTAAATCAATGAGTCAAGTGGAAGCAGTGCAGGCGAGGGTGACACACTGCGTAGAGGTACATCAGGACAGGATCGGCAGCCTATTATTTTGCTCAAACATTGCTTGATGTGTAAGTAGATCAGAAATCTTATGCCTCCTGTATAAATTGCCAGCTACACGAGACAGAGGATCTCTTTTGGACTATAGAACTACATCCTGTGCAATGACAGCTTGTGCTGAGCCCATATGACTATGAGAAATACAACCTGACTACATTTTTTTCTGCTCGGAACCTTGACAAAAAATGGTTCAAATTGCTCTTAGCACTGTGGGACTTAACTTCTGAGGTCATCAGTCCCCTAGAACTTAGAACTACTTAAACCTAACTAACCTAAGGACATCACACACACCCATGCCCAAGGCAGGATTCGAACTTGTGACTGTAGCGGTCGCGCAGTTCCAGACTGTAGTGCCTAGAGCCGCTCAGCCACCCTGACCGGCGGAACCTTGACAGATGGATACAGCTATCATAACACTGTACACAGATCTGGGACTCGTCTGAAAATACAGCTTGATATCAGTCCTGTGTCGATTGTTGTCATTGGGAGCACTGCCATCAGTGCACCACTCTCTGCTGCCACTTCAAATAAAGTTGCAATGATGGTCACATGCTGACAGTACATGGTGCACCAGACATCATTGCATGGTCAGTCAGGATACTTCTCTTGCTACAAATTAGCCTATTCCCTGACTCAATGTATGTGACATGGCTGCATCCAGCAAAGCCGTCAAATAATATATCTGTCTCCTCAGGCACTATATATGTGCTGCTATTGAAGTCCAACAAAGCATAGAGTATGGCCCTCCAGAACCCGTCCGTTCCATGTTCCTACTTCAGCTGTTGTATACACTATATTGCAAGCAGCAATACAGTGGAATCATTAGGTCACAACTGCTGGAACTCGCATTTCATATCCTTGATACTGGCACTGAGATGGAGCTGACATCCGATCTGGTCCCAGACATCTTCTATTGGGGACAGACCTGGGGATGTTGTTGGCCACAGGAGTATCTCAGTGTCACACAGGAAGTTCAATGAGACACATTCCCTGTGTGGAAGAGCATTGTCCTCGTGAAATATAGCACCATGATACTGTCACATGAAAGGCAACACATAAGAATGCAGGATATCTGTGATGGATCTTGCGCCAACAGAGTTCCTTCAGTCATTACCCGCCATGACCTGAACTCATATCTGATGACTCCATGTACTATGAAACCAGGAGTAATACTACCGTGCCTCTCCCAAATATTATAAGAATGGGACTTCTCTCAAGGTTACCACAAAACTTTGCAAAGATGGTCATTCATGGAAGTGCAGTACCATGATTCATCATAGAATACAATGCAATGGCGTTCATCGACAGCCCATGCTTCCTTGCCATGACTCCACTCCAAATGCTGCCATCTGTGTTGTGGTGTTAATAGCAGCTTGCATAATATGCTGACCTTCCCTTGTGGTGGTTAGATGTGGTCAGCCAGAACCTTGGCGAAGAGTGGGTCGACACGTGCCCTCATGTTCCCACAACGTCTAATATAGGGGCACTGGTTCATCGAAGTGCTCCACGGGAGTTGATACTTCGCGAATCTATCAGTCAGCGAAATGGAGACTCACAATATGGCCCCATCCAAACTCTCTCATGTGAAGATACTGCTGTCTCACATGAGTACACACTGTCTCTCTGTCCTTCACAATGATCACTCAACACCAGACGCTATTTACTCCCCTTATTTACTTTACTAGCCCTGATAACAAGAATAAACACGAACAACATTAAAACATTATTTTGTTTTTATATTTTCTGGTGGCCATCAACGTTCTACACCATGACACAGCCAATTTTTATGTTCATGATGACGAAATTTTAATGGCCAGCAGTAGATGTAAAACTAGCAAACACTTCTACTAAAGTGTTTTCTGGGGATAATGATGTCATGAACGCCCTCCCAAATTCCCTCACCCTCACCCAAAACTCCCACCGCCCTCAAAATACAATCCTGTTGCTGGGCTTGTTCCTAGTACAGACGGCCCTGTTATTTGAGTAGCCTGAAGATTTATTTGGAATACATATATTATTTGCAGTAAACTCAGGGAATGGGTTCCATATGTATCTTTATACCCCAGTATTGTGCATACTGAATGTTATCCTTGTTGAGGCTCTCTAGGAATAAACAATAGCTGCATTTTGCTTGGTCGTTAATATGCCTGTGGAATTGCAGTTGCGATACAGTGAAAGCACGGATAAGCTCACTCCACAATGTTAGATGATCCAAAAGCTAAACTTAGACAGCATTTCCGTCAGTTCATGACAGAGAGTGTATAATCATAACTCAGAAGCCACTTCAAAATTTACTTTCACTTAAAATAATTCACAGAAATTTATTGTGTAGTGTCACTCTCTCAGTTATTTACCAGTGGCCTAGAAACCAATTAGAAAATGAAACAATTTAGAGATTTTTAGCATCAGTAGTTTTGTTGCACCGTGCTTCCACCTTGCGAAGTGGACCGCTCTTGTGGCTGATTTAGCAAAATGACATCACAAGGAGGGTGTTTATCTCACCTCCATTGAAAGGTGCACAGGCGTAATGACATATATGTAGCATGCTGACCTTCCAGAAGTCACAACCTAGGACTTCTTGAAGGACACGTTGTGAAAGAATTACAGTACCACCAGTTAGCTGCTGATGTGATGAGAAAATTGGAGCAATGATGTCGTGGTTGCTCACTGGTGGAGCATTACATCTTGACTTGGATGGCGAAACTGGAATTTCAGAAATGGTAACAGACCATGCTTGCATATGCATTGGCAAATGTAGACATTCAGAATTAGTCATTGCCAGCCACTAGTCACGAAGGGAGATTCACAGTAGTCTTTGGAGCAATATCAGTCAGCAAGCTACCATCACTAAACACAGTCATCACTAGCCACAAGCCACATCCTGTTTTAAGTCAAAATGCTGCTCACTTCGTACATTTCCAGCAGAAGATCACCTGTTGGGTGACTATCATCTGCTGCCAGTTGCTTTCACCATGCACTTGAATTCAAGCTTGGGACAACTAGCTGCCCAAGCTGTCAGTGCCCGAGTGAGTGAACACTGTCACTGTTGATCGATTTGTGTGGGCACACGCTGTCACTGTTTGTCATTGCTCTTTGCTAGCACATACCACAGCCATCATCCATGCTTGGGCCCATGGTTTCATCCTGCTTCATCCAGTATACTTGGTGTTGAGCAACAGGGACCAGAGCAGCTGCTGTGAGCGCTGTGAAATGTCCTATGAGTGCCATTCAAATAATAATAATAATAATTATTATTATTATTATAACAATAATCACTATCTGCGGTCAAGGAAACTTTTTATTGTAATTTTTTTTCGAACGTATACTTCATTAATTTTATGTTATATTAATGACAACTATTATATAATAGCTTATCGCAAGCCCTTTTACGCACATTTGCGGCTTGATGAAGAGGATATTCGCAATTGCCTTTTGGTTATACGATGTCGCTGTTAATACGAATATATACCACGAAACCATAGTCGTTCACAGTAAATACGTCCATAGTTGTAAATAACGTAATAACTTTGAAGTTACGAGAATAGTCTGTACATTCAAATTCTTGAACGGCGCTGCAAAAGAAGCGGGAAAGGTAAGTAGCCCGAGTGTTGCTTTAATAATTTCGTCAACTATTTTCCATTGAAGACGATTTATTTAAATTATGATGCTATCTTTCTTAGCAATTTTTAAGTACTGATATTAAATTGTCGGTAACTACAAGACCGAAATCCGGTGCGAACTATTTCTAAACTTGTTATTTCTGGTAACCATAAATATGTGTTTTCATCGAATTTATGTATAAAGTTTTATATACGGGTATTTTAACAAGTCTGTTAAGTTTTCTTGGTAGTTAATGTTACTTCACGATGTATTAACAGCATTGAAAGATAATTTGAGTTATTACACGTGTCCGTTACGGAAGACGCACTTCTGTTTTTTAGGTGCATTACGACGAAATGAATAATCGTAAGGAGCGGGCAAAAGCTGCCAAACGTAGAATGTATTACCGTTACACGTGGATCCTAAAAACAATGCAACAAGACAGCAGGTCTGTAGTCCCCTAGTTTTACATTATCAGTTTGGCTCCTTGCATGATAAATATTCAACTTCTCACCTTTTTCTCATCAACAGGCAGCAGGAAGTGAGAGAAAACATGGAGAATCTTGAAATACAACCTGTGCACACAGTAGTTGCCGGTAATCAGAAGGCAATAAAAGGGTTGGCAGAACCTCTTACTACTCAAAGTGGCCGTACTGAGGCAGGGAATTCAGCGCAGAATCCGCGGGACGTTATTACTGATATACAGTTGCAGAGCACTGAGTCCCCAGGATCTGTACAGTCCTCAGATTGTAGTCAGCCCAAGGAAGACTTACAGCCAAGCAGCTGTCAAAAGTCATTGAATGTAGAGGGAACCCACAGGTAACTTCATTCATTTATTGCCTCAAGTATTTGCCCTTGTACATAAAATTGTAGGAGCAAACTGTTCTATGCAATTGAAGTTTAAATGTCAGTAATGTAACGTTCTGCTTCACATTCCAAAGTGTACAGAAGAATGCCGGTCATCCATTCAGTAAAGGGACAGAGAATGAAGAGCAGACTCAAAATGATAGAGATGTCTGAATTTCTTTCCCCTCATACAAGTAAGTGATAAAAAGACTTTTGTATTAGGTACAGTACGTTTAATGCATATATACAAGTTACTGTCTCTCGGCAACTGAATTTCTGGTGTTTTGCTTGAATTTTATCTGTGTTTGTTGGTGAACTTACATATGTAATGAGCCCCAGTAAGGTTCGCTAATTTTTTAACCACTCCTGGGTTTTCCCAAAACTTTTCTTTACCAGTGCCTAAATCAGGAGTGTTCGTTTCACTTTTTTATTTTAAATCATTAAACCTAAAACCTTGCAGTCAATATTAAATTTAAACAAAATAAAGATAAATAAACCTATCAGATTTATTCTGTGAACATTAAGAACTAAACTTCAACTCTCATGATTCTGCTGAAATATAAAATCTGTACTATTGGCACAGGGTTTTGTATTTTACTGAAGATATCCTGCAAATAACTGAAATAACATATGCAACAGCATGCTAAGAATTATTCCCATTTATTCTTGTAATATTTTCTCCAGGTATCGATAGCATACTCCTGTCATCATTTGTGCCAAGGGCATCCCCAGCTCTCACGGAGTCAGGTGCTTTTTTTTCGATAAAATGGTTTAAAATACAGTGTCATGCTGTTTTTTAACAGGGTTGAACTGAAACTTTTTATGGGTACTAAAAAGACATCATTCGTCTTCCAAAATATTAAAAATACTCCGCACTCTCTGCTGTAGGCCACCCCCTACAGACTATCCTATGGCTGTCCTTCATTTGTGCTCGCTATTTTGAGATATGTGGTGTGAAAGGAAATTTTCCTTTCTTCTCCAGCACATTTTTCATATTTGTTCAGGACCAACAGCATTTTCATTTTCTTTCACATCAGTATTCCAAATTCCCTTCTATTTACTTCTGTATACTTTTTTTATTAGGTGATTTTTGCCCTCCTACATGCACACCAATGGGTTCAACTTAGGGAGTGAATCTGGTTTGATGACTCTGTTTCATAAACATCAGATTGCAAACTAAATATTTTGGGTTGTAGTCATGTTTTCCTGAAAATTCGTCTCTGTTATGTAATGTTTTTTCAGCATTCACAAGCCTTTTTTCTGTGTGATAAAGTCAGATTATAGTAGAGCCTTCATGTTCAGCTGTATATCCGCAACAGCCTGGTACGTCAGCTGCTCACCACTCAAAAGAAAGGTCGATCATATGACCTCCAATCATAAAATACCTAATGAAGCACTGCACTCATATGTCCACAGGAAGCATCATGTTGATCACAATTAGCATACCCTTATGTGTGTTCACTAGTTTAGATAATTTCAGCGTCCTTTGAGTAATCTATTACTGAACTTATTTAGGGAGGTACTTCATTGTATGAATATTGAAATAGTTATCATTATGATAGTGGCGTGAATGTGAGCATTCTTTCCTAGCAATAATGCAAAGAGTTTGTGGGAAGCTATTTATCACGTCCTTTCCCATATGTAACTCCCAGCTAGTAAAACCAATTTGTTTGAATTACTATTTAATATGGAGTACTAAGCTAGGTAAAATTTTCATTTTCCACCTACATAAAGCTACCATAGAAGAAAGAGTAACATTAAATGAAAAAGGATGTTCTAATGTCAATCAGAGGTTGAGCCCTAGGTTTTTGAATTGTTAGTCCAGAACATTATCCGCTGTGAATCATCATTGAATAGAATACAGCATGAACTACTTCAAAAAGTTAGCTAGGTAATGGGTCATCCATGCTTATGGATGTAACACCTGTTCAATTTATACTGAAGTTTTAATTTGAAAATTAAAAAAAAAAAGACAGATAGAGCTGAATATGTGCAATATACAGCAAAGGTTTGATGATGTAAGATGTGTTGATTTGCCACGAAACAAAGGAATAGGAAGTGCTACAGACATGACAGAACATTCACTTCTCATGAAATTATCTCAAATAAGAGATTGTGCAGTTTCACTTTAAAATAAATATTGTATCTTATTAAAAATCAGTATACCTGCATATGTGCATATTATCTGGTGGCAGGATAAAGCGCTAATGTACAAATGTCTTAAGCCAAAATACCTGTCCATTCAAACATTTTACGTAATAGAAGATGAATAGTAAAAATTTTGAAATTTGATACTAATTTAATTAGATGTTCCGTTGCATTGACAGTGTTTTCTTTGTAAATAAATTACTTGATACGTTTCTGCAACACTGGGGAAGAATTTATCCCAAGCACCGTTATTAGAAATGAACAAGCATTTATGAGGACTGTAGGAGAAATCCCTAAAAACTCAAAATCAGATGGCTGGATGAGAAGTACACATATGGCCTTCCAAAAAAAGAATCCAACAGCTTTATGTTGTTTACTTGAAATTATATGTTTCCCTTGAGCTGTATTCCATTAGCAGTACATGCTAAAGAACTTAAGTGTACTTATACCAGTTCTTCTTCTTATTATGTTAGTTTCAGATGGCATGCGAAAGAAATAACTGCCTGTTCCCCTCTGCACAAATAAGAATTTCTTTAATTTCCCCATTGTAGCCATTTACATGGAATTTGGTTAAGCATTCTACCATATACATGTGAGATGGATATTAAAACTCTTAGGCACACAGTACCTTTATGTTCTTTCCACGTGAGTTTCTCACAGTTCCTGTGACAAATTAAACCCTAATGGACTGCACAGCTCTCATTTGTACACTGTGTGACCAAAAGTATCCGGACACCAGGGTGAAAATGACTTACAAGTTTGTGGCATCTCCATCGGTAACGGTAATGCTGGAATTCAGTATGATGTTGACCCACCCTTGGCCTTGATGCCAGCTTCCATTCTCGCAGGCATACGTTCAATCAGGTGCTGGAAAGTTTCTTGGGGAATCGCAGCCCATTCTTCACGAAGTGCTGCACCGAGGAGAGGTATCGAAGTCGGTCGGTGAGGCCTGGCACGAAATCGGCGTTCCAAAACATCCCAAAGGTGTTCTATGGGATCCAAGTCAGGACTCTGTGCAAGCCAGTCCATTACAGGAATGTTATTGTTGTGTAACCACTCCGCCACAGGCGGTGCATTATGAACAGGTGCTCGGTCGTGTTGAAAGATTCAATCGCCATCCCTGAATTGCTCTTCAACAGTGGGAAGCAAGAACGTGCTTAAGACGTCAATGTGGGCCTGTGCTGTGATAGTGCCACGCAAAACAACAAGGGATGCAAGCCCCCTCCATGAAAAACCCGATCACACCATAACACCACCACCTCCGAATTTTACTGTTGGCACTACACACGCTGGCAGATGACGTTCACTGGGCATATGCCATACCCACATCCAGCCATTGGATCGCCACATTGTGTACCATGATTTGTCACTCCACACGACATTTTTCCAGTGTTCAGTCGTCCGATGTTTACGTTTCTTACACCAAGCGAGAAGTCATTTAACATTTTTCTGAAGTTATTTGTGGCTTATGAGCGGCTGCTCGATCATGAAATCCAAGTTTTCTCACCACCCTCCTAACTGTCATAGTACTTGAAGTGGATCCTCATGCAGTTTGGAATTCCTGTTTGATGGTCTGGATAGATGTCTGCCTATTACACATTACAACCCTCTTCAACTGTCAGCAGTCTCTGTCAGTCAACAAATGAGGTCCGCCTGTACGCTTTTGTGCAGTATGTGTCCCTTCACGTTTCCATTTCAGTATCATATCGGAAACAGTGGACCTAGGGATGTTTAGGAGTGTGGAAATCTCGTGTACTGACGTATAACACAAGTGATACACAGTCACCCGACAACACTCGAAGTCTGTGAGTTATGCAAAGCACCCCATTCGGCTCTCTCACTTTGTCGCTTACATGGAGTACCCAGCGATAGGTGGCAGTACAATGCACCTAATATGAAAAACGTATGTTTTTAGGGGTGCCTGGATACTTTTGATCACATAGTATATGTTGTCTACAGCCTGTCATTGATCCTATTTAGTCGTCTGTCTTCATGCATAGGAACACAAAAGAAGGAAAATATTGGGATTTGTTATAGAACAGCAGTATAACTGAAATTTATCATTTCTTTTAGCTGTTACAATACTGAAGGAAGATATATAAATCATAGGTTTGAAGTAAATTCAGAAAATGTGTAACCAGTTTGAGAAGGAAGAAAATTATGTTTATTTGCCACTTGGTTTATACAGATTGCTTAATGAAGTCATAAGTTACGATATAATGAATTTTTCTGTTTCAGATTCGTGAAGCTTTTGGATTCACAGTTCCTATGGACTTGTTCAACAAAATAAATATTTGGAAAAAGATACATTCAGTACTCTGCTACAGGGCTTGACGATATCCATGAAACACAATGTTATTAAGTATAAAATATGATATGAAGATAGTTTCCACCTTTTTAAAACAGTCATTATAAGCAGAGAAATAGTAGTAGTTTAATTACTCCTAATTCAATTCTACATAGGCAAATACCTTACATTTCCAAAACCTATCCCCATAAGCTGCATAATATAGTTAACACCATAACTAGCTGCTTGTGGCACATTCATCATAACCATATTTGGTGTACAGCTACATGAAGGAAGGTTTTTAGTATTTTGTTCTATACAGTTGAAACAGAGATGCAAAAAACCAAACATTTCTCTGATTACATATATGTGTTTGAAGTTGCATGTCTTAGTTTGTATTTTGTGTGTACTTTGAAAAACCCTTTGAAGAGATAACACATTCATTAGCAAAATGCGGACATTACAATTAAGAAATCATAAGAGTATACACCACTGTGGGAAGTGTTCTGAAGATGTTTCAGTATTATTTCATTTCTTCCACTGAACAACAAAGTAAACTGTAATAAAATGAATCAAACAATGATATGCACAGTTTGTAGAAATTTGCATTTTATCAACTTTTGGATTTAAAAATCTGAGGTTTTCTCCTACGTTACTTACCCTTATGGAAGAATATTGACTGCGTAATTTTCACAACAGTACACATTTTTTAGAAACATAGTACAGGTTTTCCTTTTGTTTATTGAATTGTCATAGAATCTTGTTTTAAGCATATTTTCATTGACATTAAATGTCATAACAGAGTGAATGTATTGTGATGGGTGTATTAATGATAATATTAGTCCAGTTTGGTCCTAATTTTGTATTAATATGGAAAAGTATGTTTAAGTTTGTATATATTGCACCTGTTACTCAACCTGCTTCTGTGCACCATCATTTGAAAACTCCTGGTTGAATAACTGTTCTGTCAGCCACTTGGTGGGATTGTCTTTGAGTTTCAACTAACATGTTAGCTGAATCCAGTGTTTTATAGCACCTTTGAAGAGTGAAAAATTATGTATTTGTTATTTAATCTGGTCATAGTTTCAGACTAATTATAACATGAGGCAGGTCTCGGATACTTGAGTAGAGTCAACTACCTACCGTATAACCACATTATCAGCTATATTTTTTATTTATTCTTGTCATAGTTTCGGACTAATTTATAACATGAGGCAGGTCTGGGAGACTTGAGTAGAGTCAGCTACCCTATAACCAGACTATCAGCTATACTTCAGTGTAAATTATTGTTCTTATCTTTCGATCCACAAATGTTCATGACTTGAAATATATTTTCAGTTTGTTGAAGGTACATCACCGGTTAATCTCTTGTTCTAATTTTTTGTGATTGGGTATTGGTTAAAGCTTTGCTCAAGATCTATTTTCATACAACTCCAGGAGTAAGCCTTCATGGGGACCTACAATTCTATTTTTTAATTGATGTTTGCTAACATTTACAGTAATGTATAGACGAAAATTCTACAATACCTGCCTTAGAATTCGTACTTGTTGGGCAGTTTTATCAGCTGATACAATGTTAAGTTTGTAGAATCCACAACAGATGGCTGAGTTCTAAGCAAATGAGGTCTGCTCAAAAATTCAGGAACTTTGCTCACCAAATCTTTCTACACTTACCTGTTACTTATTGTGCATGGTCCATTTCAAATTACTCTCCATCACAATTTATACACTGCTCCCAATGCTATTTCCAGTTCTGAAAGCAGTCTTGCTATGCCTCTTGCTTTATCACAAAAAGCATCCTTTGCAAGTTTTCTCTTATCTTGTGTATCATTGCAAATCTTCGTCCTTTCAAAATTTCAACTTTATAAATAAAAAAAAGGCTGAAGGGCCAGGTCTGAAGAGTACAGAGGATGAGGCAGCACATCATTTATGCGAATGATTAGTTTTTTTACTCTCTGTCACAGGTACAACTGCCAACAGAGTACTTAAGTGTTGTTTGTATGTATTAGTTTTACCAGGCTTGGTAGGCTATGTAAGGTAGGTGAGCAGCATCAGATGTTGACTGATAGCTGGGAAGGGCTTGGAGATATAGGGTACTCATGTGAGACAATATTATCAGTATGTTACAGAATTTGAAACGTGTCAGTTTGCCAGTCTTCATTTGGCAGGCTGGTTGAAACATGATTTAACCAAATTTGTGGTTATTTTGGATGTGATAGTGGCCTGATGTTGACTGCCTGGGAATGTGAGGGCAGACATACACTTCTTGAAGGTTCTGGTGGACTTCATCTGACCACCACAAGGGAGGATACTGTATGGTGTAGCAAACACATCGTAACCACTTCACATTTGCTCTTGCCACTGGAGAAGAAATTATGGAATCCCTGCAAAGTTCTCTGTCATCCAGCCAAACTGGCTAGAGACTAGAAACAGCTAGACTAAAGAATTATCATTCCATGTGTGTGCTGTCATTAACACCACATCACCAAGATTTGTCTTCGGAATGGTGCTGTGACCAGGAAACATGGACTGCAGATGAATGGCACTGATTTGTACACAGCAAAGAATTGTGGTTCTGCACTACCTTGTACGTCAATTGTAGTTGAGTGTAGGAGTGACCTAGGGAGAAGACCCATTTTTCTGATGAGATGTGGAGTTACAGTGGTATTACTGTTGTTGTCATGGTGTGATGAAGCAGATGGTATATGCAAAATAAGCGAAATTTTTATAATTGCTATCCTTCCTCATGTTGCAACTTTAATGCCCAGCACTGTATATTCATGATTCTTGTTGAATATATGTAATTATATCTGTTAAATACTCAATTGCAGGTACCAACAATGTTAAGGAAAAAGTGTCCATTAGCTACAGTACAATGAGTGACTTTAAAAGGTATGTGGCTATGATGTGACTCATGGTATTTACCATCTATGTGACATTTATGTGGGATGGCCATATTCAGTTACACACAGGCACATTCAATCACACACAGCTCATTGCCTCCAGATGTGTGATACACCTCCATGTATATAGCATGTAAGGGGAATAAGGGTTTAAGATACTGGACATTCATGAGTAGGTGGAATTAAGCCCTGTCCAACCATTCAGACTTAGATTTCCTGTTATTTTAAATTGCATTTGGTGGATACTGGGATGTTTTCCTTGAAAAGGTCATTTCAATATCCAGCCCCATACATTGCCAACTAGAACTTGTGTTCTCTCTGTGTTTTAACAGTATGGTAACTCAGAAAATTCTCCCTCCATCCATATATTTGAAAGCACTGGACTCTGTTTGATTTAAACTCTATGTGCTGACTGCAAGGTCCATGTTGCCATCAGTCATCTGGAATACAACAGTGAATAAACTAGTCACAGTACTATTAAAGACACGCCACTGCCATAGAGGGCAACATTAGTTGCTTCATGTGTGGATACACGTATATCAAAATGCAATATAGGAGATGGAGCACCCTCGCAGGCACAGTATAAGTTAGGTGGTAGCCATGTAATCATAAAATGCATTGTTATGTGGGATAAATGGTACCATTCCTGTATCTATCATTATGCTGCAAAAAGCAAACAAAACAGGCCTTCATCTGCAGATCATATGTAATAATTATTTGCCTTCACTCCCTGCCTTGAGACTTGAATGCACATGATTCCATCATTGTATGACCACATGATAGTGATACAATGAACTCTTAACAGGAAACAGTATTTGAGTAGTCTCCAGAATCACTTAATCATGCTCCTTCTTCACCTGGAATACCTTATAGGATGATTTAATTTTGAAAGAAAGTTTCAATAACAAGTATACACAACATTTAGGTGGCTGTGCTGTTCATAAGAACAATGCAGTGTTCCTTCAGGCATGTCTACATGCCCAAAGGGACATTGCATTGTATTTCAGAACAACAAAGGTGGTACAATGTCATGATCATTAACTGGCACCATTGAAGTGACTTTCAATTCAGATGTCTCCAAGGGATGGGGATATACATAATGGATGTACAACTGCTGGTTGTAGACACATGTTTGATACCATATGGAAGTTTTAGGTGTTCCCATGATGTGTGTTCAGATAGGCTAATGATAAGGTAAGTGCCAGCAACAAACGGGAAATCTGGGCTTGACTCCCAGCCTGCCACAAATTTTCATTGTTGTCATTTCATTGTACAGGATAGTTGTCTCTATTTGCAGTTGTGAATGTATTTTACATATAATGCATATATAGTTAGATATTCAGCCAATTGAAAACGTTAAGAGCTTGAAACACCTAGGATGTACCATTAGCGGTGTTACAGTGCTAAATGTGATAAATGAGATACACAAATTTCAGGGTCTTAAGAACTCTTGGAAACAAAAACAGAACCAAAGCAAAATACTTTTCACAAAATACTACAGAGACAATTCTACAGGCTAGATATGTTCAAATGTTAACAAAAATGGTTATAGATTACATACAAACATTAGAAATTCTATCTTTTAATAGTAGTTTGCAACAGAGAATATGAAATGTCCCCTCACAGAATACCTGTTCGCCAAACTGTTGATGATATCTCCAAGAAAAATAGAATGCAATGCACCAAATTGTTGTGGCTTCCTAACTTGTGGTAAGCTTCATTGAGGAAGAAAGTTTTGTTGCACAGATGCATATAATAAGGAATGGTGTCCAGTCTACAGCCATTTGCAGGAACCTTTTCAAACAGCTGGATATTGTGTCAGCAATCTCATGGTACACCTACTCCCTCATGTAGTATGTTGTCCACAATCGAAGTTCCAGTACAAAAAGAAAAGGTATTGATAGGTACTTGTCCATATAAACATTTGACTACCCCACCTGTGATCTAAAGAATTTAATAGGTAATGAAATTTACTTGAAACCTTCAAACACAAACTAAAAACATATCTGCTCCTTTTCTCCATTGCACAATTTAGAGAGACAGAGAGAGAGAGAGCGAGCGAGAGAGAGAGAGAGAGAGAGAGAGAGAGAGAGGCTGAACTTGGTTAATTATAAATAACTTCGTGCAAAAAGAGTGCTGTATGAAAACTATGTAAAATATCGCCATGCTGGTACATTTTGGTGTACTTCTGACTGAGAAAGTATATTATAATTGTAAGTATCTCATTCCAAATCATACGAGAGGTTGCAATTATGACCCACTGAACATACAAATATCTAAATTAAACTAAGAACCATACAGTTCATGGAAGAGATGCTAGCAGATAAGCTAGAATAGGTGAAAAAGCTTTTACTTCAGAGGTAACCAAATAGAATGAAATTGGAAATAAGTCAACACAAGAGAAAATGAAGTTAGTTAAAAATACTTACATTTTTCCTCTGCTAAAATAGTGTCCAGGGTTAGTGAATAGGGTTAGTGAATATATTATGCTGGGATGTTTAAGACAATTCGCTTCGAATTGGAGTTTCAGATCAGAAAAACATATTACATGATATCATACTGGTTCATTCCCTCTTCTGTAGATTTTATCAAAAAGTTTGATTTAAATATCATTTGCTTGACAAATATAAGGCTGACAACAAGTTGTAAAACACATTTAACACTCATAACCTCAAGTATTTTCAGAGATGATACACATTAATCTGTAATATTCATTTTCAGCACATCTCATAGAAGTTCAAAGTGTAACAGTCTGTTTTTTACCATCACAAAATAGGGGAGAGAGTTTCATGAACATGATGCAGGGTGTGGAATGGACACCATTAAAACAAAGACTTTTTTGCTGCGGCAGAATCTTCTCCCGAAATTTAGATCATTAACTCTCTCCTCTGAATGTGAAAATATTTTGTTGATGCTGACCTACATGGGGAGAAATGATCGTCTCAACAAAATAAGTGAAATCAGAGCTCGCACTGAAAAATAGAGGTATTCGTATTTTCTGCATGCTGTTCCAGATTGGAATAACAGATAATTGTTGTGAAGGTGATTGGATGAACCCTCTGCCAGTCACTTAAGTGTGATATGATGAGTATCAATGTAGATGTAGATGTAGATCTCGAATCAAGTCAAAATTTATAAGTGCCAAATACTTGAGTAGACACTGAATGTGTTCAGGTGTTGCTGTGAATTTTTGTGCTGCCAAAAGCCATCCCTGGAATTTGGCTCTTCAGAGTATGAAGTGACAAAGATATGGAAATTGTGTACTAATTATGTGCTCATTTTTGTATAAATGAATGTCAGTATATATTTCTGTTTAAAATATTTATATGATGTTTCTTTTAATGTGTTATATTCATATTTCTCAAAGTTACCATCACATACTCACTTGATTACAGCTTCCTTCTTAGAGTGATTGCACTGAATCAGAAATAAATAAGTAAAGTATGAAGTATCCACAGCTTTTCTATATGGAAGTCATCACTGAAGGCATAGGCCATGAGATCAAGAAACTACTTTATCACAAACAAGAATAGCTGCAGTTTCTCAAAATTTCAGACACCTAGCAAATTTGAAGTGCTAGCTGGTCCGACCTTAAAAATTTTGAGTAGCTTCCAACTATTTAACGACTTTCATATGAAGATGTCGCAATCTCGGAAGCTATGGATTGACTAAAAATATGTCTGGGTTATATTTTCTGACTTAGGATAGACTATGAGTCTTAAAAGTGATTTAATTCATGAAATATGTTGTGGGTTAATAAATCAGAAAAGTTTCTGAAACTACTTTGTGCATCCATGTTATGAGTATAGGCACTGGTAAATTGGGAAAAAAATTCAAATAAAAACTTATTGAATAAGCGAAGTACCAGTATATCATTTCATGCATTATAAACGGCTCAACAATAGTATCATGGCAAATTTTGAAATCTGCCAAGCAGAGAGGCAAAATCTACAATGGAAAATATAGCAGGTCACAAATCTCACAAGTTAATAAGCTTTACATAAATCAAAATACTTTACTGTGAAGTTGGGATGTCAAGTCTTTCTAATGGTTGGTGCTAGTTTGATCTGAGCAGCAGATTGGCTCACTAGAAAATAAGTAGTATGTGTTGCACTAAGAAGTTCAGTTACATATATATTTAATTAACAATGCTTTTATGAAAATTAATTACACTTTGACAAATCATCTCATTACAAATAAAAGAGATAAATATATGTATGCATATATTACATGTACACTCTGTAGATAACTAGATTGAAATGGAATAGCAGAAAAAAAGAAAAAATCTTATTAGCAGAGGTGCAACATACAATGTTTTATTGCCTCCATCCCCTCCCCCACCCCCACCCCCTCCAAACTGAGTTATACAGACAGACAGATATCGAGAAATAGTTGACTGTATAATGTAACTGTATAATGAACATAAAAAATCATTATTATTTGTAGTGCTGCAATAAGAGCAGATGAGAGATAAAAACACCCTATGTTTTCTCACCCCTTCTCCCTGCCCCCTTCACAAACTGAATTATACAGACAGACAGATGTTGACAATTAGCTGACTGTATAATTCAGTGTCAGATGACTGGGTTTTAAACACATTTTCATAACAGTATTAAATAACAAATGTTTAAATAGCCAGACAATTAGAGCAGCACACATATGTATGCTGTCAGAATTTTCACTGGAGATTGTCATTATATAGAAAATATACAAATGTATAGTTTTATAGATAAATGTATAAATGCACATTTTGAAAATGTATTTCTGCAACAATTTTTTACATTAGTGTCCGTAGTTTAACTTGTTCCCAGCACTTATATATACCTAAAATACATAAAACATCCTAAGTTGGTAAAGGAATACAACTTATTTTTAAACCTGAAAGAAAGTGTGTCATTCCATGTTATGGATGAAATAGGGATTCCAATTCTATAAAAAAATTCTCAAAAAGTCATGAATAAATTCATTTATAGGGGATGGAGGCTGTCTTCAACCCTACAATTCTTTTGAAATAAAAATTACTAAAATTCTCAAAATACTCAATATTTCTAAAATTATGACTGTATTTTTTATTCCTGTCAGAATATCACTTATTCAGCTCATATACTGACAATAATTAATCATCAGCACATCACTACTTAGTACAATATTACTCAGAATCATTAGTACCAAAGATATAAATAGCAAACATTAATGGAAAATAAAATATGCAGCAGTACTGATATCTTTTGATGAAACTGGGACTTTACAACATCAAACTGAATTTATTTTTACTTCGAACTGGACAAAATGCATGTAAATTTCTTTTATGGTGTTCATTGCTGACTGCATTCATAACATTATACATCATTAAGCTGACAAATATTTGACTCACACAGGGAAGAGTCCCAAAAGAAAGCAAGATTTACTGAATTATATCAATTATCTCAAAAATGCAATATATCCAGCAACATCATTATGCTCAAGATTTACAAACCAAGGAAAACTTTAAAAAGCCATTTTTTGCATCATGGTGGAGCCTACATATGAACATGAAGTGCTGAAAGTGATGAAAGAAAGCTTAAAACCTAAAATTTCAGCAGGAGTAAGTTAGATGCGTCGTAACAATCACAGTTCCACAGATTGCAAGGCCCTTGGCATACATAGCCTACTTTTCATTTTGCATAGGACAGTTCCCAGAAATGGTGGAAATCTCAAAAGTGAAGCCATTTAGAAATGCTGAAAAGTATAAGGTAGAAAACTATTAGCCAATATCACATCTTCCAGTATTTTCCAAAATATGGAAAAAATTGGTGAAGCACATTATAAACAAGTATTTAAATTACATTTAAGTTACTAAACAGAAATCAGCATGCCTTCTTGGGTGGTAAAAATAAGGAAACAGCAGTAATGTGCTACACTGAACGGGTTATGAAAAATCAATATAAAGACCGTAGAATAGTAGGAATAAGATTAGATGTCTCCAAAACCTTTGATACTGACAATCACAGCTCTCTATAAACTGTAAGCATTAGGTATTCATGGGACAGAGAAAACTGGTTTGAAACGTACCGGCAAAACAAATCGCAGATTGTACGACTGATATTTTAGGGAATTCACCATCTACTTGTAATACACATGAATATGATAATACCCAAAGCTTTATTCTATTTATTCACTACACCTACCCATCCAATGCACACAAGAGAAAATGCAACACCATAGAAGTTACAAAAGAAAATAAGAACAATAGTCATATCATCCAGTATAAAGATAAATCTAGTTTTTATATCACAGCTATTCACATACTAATGGTTGCATCTTCTTCATATCAGTTCTCCATTTTAGTCCCCTACAATGTCATCTTACTCCAGCCACAAAACAAGTGTAGTATTAGATATAAAAGAAATGGAAACAGGAGTACACAATTCAATATTGTAGGTTGCATAAATTTTCTTGTCTATATAACTGACACAGACCTCAGATGATGCAGCAAATCCCATACTATTTGCAGATGATAATAATGTGATAGTAAATGTACCAAAGAAACTCCTATGAACAACAACTGATGAAGTCCTAAAGGATGTCCACTCATGGTTCAATGCAAACCGTTTGACATTAAATGCAAATGAAACAAATTGCACCCAATTTGGAAAGAAAAGTCAAAATGTAAATGTTGATCTGGTGTTGGGTGACAAAGCCACAGACAGAGTGACATTTACAAAATTGTTGGGGATTCATGTTGATGAGAAGTTAAATTTTAATGGCGAGGTAATGGAACTTGCACAGAAACTCAATTCAGTCTGTTTGGTTCTCAGAATTATTGCAAATTTTTGTTCCTCAGAGGGTGCCAGGATAGCATATTTCAGCTATTTTTACCCTTATGCAACATACAGAATAAATTTTGGTGTTCCACCTCTTTCTACATAAACATTTTTTTCTTTTTTTTCCCAGTAGAGTACTATTTGAATAATAACATGCCATCATCCACAGACACGCAGCAAACCAATATTCAAAAAGCTTAAAATACTAATAATACCTGGATTATATCTACATGAATGTGTTTTATAGTTCAGGGCCTAGCTATCAGATTTTCGGGCAAATCCTGACTTCCGTAACTACAGTACCCAAAATAGCACAGCACATCATACTCAGTGAACAAAAAGAACAAGCACAAGAAGATATGTGAGCCATACTGATACAAAACTGTACAACCAGACAGCCAGTCACAACAGAAAGCTGGAAGATGAAAACAAATTTAAAGCAAAATTTTAAAAATTTCTACTAGATCAGTGTTTTTAATTGGTAAATGACTATGTAGGCCAATAAATATTTTCTGATAATGTTTGTATTAAGGCAAAACTGAAATTACTCTCTTTCACCTGTGAACTTCTTATTATCTTTCCATATCTAATGGAGAGCTATTGTCTATGTAAAATCTTTAACAAAGTACTGTAGTATATAAAAGGAGTTCCTCTTATGGAGGACAAAAGTAAAGCCCTAAAGAAAACAGACTATGCATTTATAATACCATAGGCATACATGTGTATAAAGTTGTATTAGTATGTACTTTGTGTACTTGTATTATTTTGATTGTACCTTTCAAGTACATATTTGGCTTTTCCTTTCCCTTGGGATGATTTCCCATGTACATTTGGACAACATCTGTATAATATTTATTGTCTAGGGGAGGATAAATAAAAAATAAATGGAGTGACTCAGGAAAGGAAGAAGAAGATCGCCCAGCTGCAGAGGCACTACTTGCCATGTAGTGTTTTCACTAAGATTCCAAAACATTCTAAGTTTTCATCACTTCACTATTACACTGACCCCTGCTCCTCTATCTACTTTTGCAACACCTGGTGAAATACACTATGTGATCAAAAGTTACCGGCCACCTGACTAAAATTACTCTTGCGGGCACACGTTCAATCAGGTACTGGAAGGTTTCTTGGGGAATGGCAGCCCATTATTCATGGAGTGCTGTACTGAGGAGAGGTATCGATGTCAGTCAGTGAGGCCTGGCATGAAGTTGGCATTCCAAAACATCGCAAAGGTGTTCTGTAGGATCCAAGTGAGGACTCTGTGCAGGCTAGTCCATTACACGAATGTTATTGTTGTGTAACCCCTCCCCCACAGGCCGTACATTATGAGCCGGTGCTCAATTGTGTTGAAAGTTGCAGTCGCCATTTCTGAATTGCTCTTCAACAGTGGGAAGCAAAAAGGTGCTTAAAACATCAATGTAGGTCTGTGGTGTGATAGCATCAGGCAAAACAACCAGAGGTGCAATGCCCTTCCATGAAATGATGACTACACCATAACACCACTGCCTCCAGATTTTACTGTTGACACTACACACACTGGCAGATGATGTTCACTCGCCATTCACTGTTCCCACACACTGCCATTGGCTGGCCACATTGTGTACTGTGTTTTGTCACTCCACACAACGTTTTTCCACTCTTCAATCCTCTAATGTTTATGCTCCTTACACCAAGCAAGGTTTCGTTTATCATTTACTGGAATGATGTATGGCTTATGAGCAGAGGCTCGACCATGAAATCCAAGTTATCTCACCTCCCACCCAACTGTCATAGTACATGCAGTGGATTCTGATGCGGTTTGGAATTCCTGTGTGATGGTCCCTCTTGAACTGATGGTGGTCTCGGTCAGTCAACAGATGTGGTCGGCCTGTATGCTTTTGTGCTGTACATGTCCCTTCACATTTCCTCTTCACTGTCATATTGGAAACAGTGACCCTAGGGAGGTTTAGGAGTGTGGAAATCTCATGTATAGAAGTATGACACAAGTGACACCCAACCACCTGACCACATTCAGAACCCATAAGTTCCGTGGAGTGCCCCATTTCACTCCCACACAATGTTTAATGAATACTGAGGTTGCTGAGATGGAGTTCCTGGCAGTAAGTGGCAATACAATGCACCTAATATGATAAATGTATATTTTTGGGGATGTCCGGAAACTTTTGATCACATAGTGTATGTTCTCTGTATCCCGTCATTGGTCCTATTTAGCAGTCTGTCTTCCTGCTTAGGAATACAAATGAAGGTAAATATGGGAATTTGTTATAGAAAAAAAGTATAACCAAAATTTATCATACCTTTCAGCTGTTACAATACTGAAGGAAGATATATAAACAATAGGTTCAAAGTAAAGTCAGAAAATGTGTAACCAGTTTGAGAAGGAAGAAAATTATATTTATTTTCCACCTGATTCATAAAAATTTCATTATGAAGTCATCAGTTATGATACACTGAATTTTTCTGTTTCAGTTTTGTGAAGTTTTTGGATTCATAGTTCCAATTATGAAAGTATTTGAGCACTTGCCCCTGTATATTTAATAAGAGCCTCTAGTGGTATGGTCTTGTTCAAAAAAATAAAAATGAGGAAAAAGATACATTCAGTACTCTGCTACGAGGCTTGACAGTATCCATAAAATACACTGTTATTAAATATAAAATGTGATATTAAGATAGATGCCTGCTTTTTAATACAGTCATCATAAACTGAGAAAAGGCAAATATCCTACTTTTCCAGAACTTATCCCCATAAACCGCATAATATAGTTAACACCATAACTAGCTGCTTGTGCTCCTTTCATCATAGCCATATTTGTTGTACAGCTACATGAAAGAAGTTTTTTAGTATTTTGTTCTATACAGTTGAAGCAGAGATGCAAAAAAACAAACATTTCACTGATTACATTTATGTGTCTGAAGTTGCATGTCTTAGTTTGTATTTTGTGTGTACTGTGAAAAATCCTTTGAAGAGGTAACACATTCAATAGCAAACTGAGGATATTGCAATTGACAAATCATAAGAGTATACACTGTTATTGGAAGTATTCTGATGATGTTTCAGTATTATTTCAGTTCTTTCACTGGACAACAAAGTAAACTGCAATAAAATGAATCAAACAATGATATGCAGAGTTTATAGAAATTTGCATTTTATCAACTTTTGGATTTAAAAATTTGAGGTTTTCTCCTTACATTACTTACCCTTATGGATGAATATTGACTGTGTGATTTTCACAACAGTACACATTTTTTAAAAAGTAGTACAGGTTTTTCTTTTGTTTATTGAATTATCATAGAATCTCCTTTTAAGTATATTTTCACTGACATTAAATGTCATAACAGAGTGAATGTATTATGATGGGTCTATTAATGATAATATTAGTCCAGCTTGGTCCTAATTTTGTATTAATATGGAAAAGTGTGTTTAAGTTTGTATATATTGCACCTGTTACTCTACCTGCTTCTGTGTTCCATCATTTGAAAACTCCTTATTGATCAACTGTTCTGACAGAAACTTGGTGGGATTGTCTTTGAGTTTCAACTAACATGTTAGCTGAATCCAGTGTTTTATAGCACCTTTGAAGAGTGAAAAATTATGTATTTTTTATTTTTTCTGGTCTTAGTTTCAGACTAATTTATAACATGAGGCAGGTCTGGGAGACATGAGTAGAGTCAGCTACCCTATAACCAGACTATCAGCTGTACTTCAGTGTAAATTATTGTTCTTGTCTTACGATCCACAAATGTACTTGACCTGAAATATATTTTCAGTTTGTTAAAGGTATATCACCAGTTTATCTCTTGTTGTAACTTTTTATGACTGGGTATTGTTTAAAGCTTTGCTCAAGATTTATTTTCATACAAGCTTTCTTAAAGCTTCATGCGGACCTACAATACTATTTTATAATTGATGTTTTTGCAAGAATCACAGTAATGAATAGGCGAAAATTCTACAAAACCTGCCTTAGAATTTGCACTTGTTGGGCAGTTTTATCAGTTGAGACAATGTTAGGTTTGTAGATTCCACAACAGATGGTTGAGTTCTAAATTATTGAGGTCTGCTCAAAAATTCCAGAACTTTGCTCACAAAATTTTTCTACACTTACCTTTCACTTATTGTGCGTGGTCTATTTCAAATTACTCTCCACCACAATTTATACACTGCTCCCAATGCTGTTTCCAGTTCTGGAAGCAGTCTTGCTACAGCTCTTGCTTTATCACCCAGTGCATCGTTTGCAAGTTATCTTTTGCCTTTTCTATCATTGCAAATCTTTGTCCTTTCAAGAATTTCAACTTTAGAAATAAAAATGGTCCATAGGGGGCGTGTCTGAATAGTACAGAGGGTGAGGCAGCACATCATTTATGCAAAAGATTGGTTTTTTAACTCTCTGTGATGTACTCTTTCTACGGGGTCAATCAATAAACTATTCTCCCCACCAATATTAATAACAAGTGACAAACAGTTAGTTATCCTTAACAGTAATGATAAGGGAAAGAATTATTCGCCCCAATGCTTCACTTTAGATTTTGCGTTTATTGTCACACCCTTCAGTGTAAACCAGAGAACTAGCAAGTGTAACAATGAGAGAATATTTGCACTCATAATATTTGCTATATAACTTAAGAATTACTTAATAAACAATAGGAATCTAAAATTAGTCCTTTCAACAAATGTTTTTAAGACCATAAACAGTAAAGATCAACCATTAATAAAGTCTCATAAACTTGAGCGAGGTTCACCTTTTCAGTCTCTGAAGTCAGCAGATGACATGGGTGACAATCAGATGTACATTAAATGTTACACCATTAAGGATCATCACTCATTAAGAATTATAACCACAAATTAAAGAAGATTCATTTAAATCAATTAACATCTATAGCAAATAATTGTACACATCTCAGCAAATTTATTTATCAAAACCAATCTTTCAGTTCTATAACAATGTTGGTTACTGTCACAGACGGCTATATTTTACCAAACAGCAACTTCTCCAAACCTAGAACTATCTTAATAGTGTACAATACTTAGGTTATCCAGAACTACTCTAATTCACCTTTCTTGGGCATAACGGGGGAGTAGATAATTAGACTCTTATTTCATTCTCCTGGAACATTGAGCGGCGATAGACACTCAGGCAACTCTTACCCCACTGTAGCTCGGGAAAGAGGATGGCTCCACCAGGAGGAGGAAACATTTACCCAAATTGGAAAGGGAACTCATCTAACACAGGCCACTAGGTTGGACGAAGACCAGTTGGCAATTTTTAATCATCCTCCCAGCGGACAAGCTAGCAGCACACTCGTGGAGGCTCCGCAACGCCCTCTAGGAAAGCGCGTAAACTCTGAACAGGAGTAAACCAAGGAAAAAACAGGAACCGTGGCAAACAACACAGTTCAAGGTACCACAGCCAACAGAGTACTTTAGTGTTGTTTGTGTGTATTTTTGTTACCAAACTTGGTAAGCTATGTAAGGGAGGTGAGCAGCATCAGATTTTGAGTGATAACTGGGAAGGTATTGGAGGTGTAGGGCACTCATGTGAGACAATATTATCAGTATATTACAGAATTTTAAAGGTGTCACTTTGCCAGTCCTCATTTGGCAGGCTGGTTGATTTGAGATTTAACCAAATTTGTGGCTATTTTGGATGTGATAGTGGCCTGGTGTTGACTGCATGAGAGTGTGATACACATCTAGAGGGTTGTGGTGGACCACATCTGACCACCAAAAGGAAGGATCACAGTATGGTGTAGCAAACATATTGTAACCACTGCACATCTGCTCTTGCACGTGAGAAGAAATTATGGAATCCCTGCAATGTTTTCTGTCATCCAACAACACTGGCTAGAGGTTAGCAATAGCCAGACTAGAGGATTATCATTCCATGTATGTGCTGTCATTAACACCACATCACCAACATTTGTGTTTGGAATGGTGCTGTGACCAAGCAACATAGACTGCGGATGAATGGCACTGCTTTATACTCAGCAAAGAATTGTCGTTCTGTACTACCTTGTACGACAATTGTAGTTGAGTATAGGAGCGACCTACGGTGGGGTCCCATTTTTCTGATGTTATGTGGAGTTACAGTTACTGTTGTTGTCATGTTGTGGAGAAGCAGCAGTTATGTGTTCAGGTCACAGCTGGTAGTGACTATTATCTCTCATGTGACAGCCAGGAAAATGTTTGAGAACACACGGATCATATGTCTATAAGCTGTCTTCATGGTGTTGAGCTAATCCTGTACTAGCAGGATTCCCATATCTCTCCCCAACAGTATAAGTGTTGAACTATATCAGAAATCTACCACATTGCAGTGCCAGTATCAGAGATATCAAGAACTAGCTACAACAGTTGTGGGGCAGCTGGCCTCAGGAGAGGATACAGTGGCTTTGTGGTGAATCAGTGCATGCATCCAGCCCAGAGAGGGTGCAGTGTCATGCTAATATCTGGCCTCATACCACCACAATCTTTACAAATTTGACTCAATTTTGCAGTCACTGAAATAACACCATGTAACTTATAAGTTATTCAAGTTTTATTCTTTTTCCTCCTCTGCTTATGAGCGCTTCACTTTTTTGTCAGCTAAAGTGTATCTCATACTTTATTCAGAATAAATTCTGTTCATTTTTATTATTAGTATCCCTTAATTTTTGAGTGTGAGACAGAATTTCTTGGAGGACCTGCATTCCTTTAAAATGTATCGATTTATGGGCATATCAAGGAATGTATGTGACTGCCTGTTTTATGTTTCCAATCCTGCAGGATGCATTGTGAGTGATACACATACACACACTCATGAGGTTAGATGGCCACACATCTGTGAGTTAGGGGCTGTGACTGTTCTTGAAATATTACTATACACATCTCAGTTGCCACAGGAACAGAGATGAGTTTCTGGGTGTCCACCAGCCATTCATCTGCAGTGAACAATTTACCAATCTCATATTTTTATTTGCTTACACCCTGAAAATGTTCCCATTATCATTGTGTTATCACATACGTTGATAGAGTTTGTGAGAGTATGCTGACATATTATTCAATTTCCCTCAGTATGCACTTCCAGTTGAGGTCTGCAGGACATATCTTTCAAAAGGTTATCCCAAGATCATGTGTTGTCACTGCTATCCCAATCTTTCTTGATGCATATGACATTTGACTGTTGCCTTGGCCAACACATTCTTGAAGTCCATAACCCACTGAAAATGTCACATCATTTATTGCAGAGAGGCTGGTCTGTCACCAATTGCCAGCCACTACAACTGAGGGATTCTAGTACAGAGTAGAAGCAGCATGAAATGTCAAAATCATATGTGATATCCAAACTCTACTCAACTCAATTCTCGGTCCGCTTAGAGCCATTGTTACTGCTATAGGTGGCAGCTGTGTATACTACATTTTGTATCCTGTATACTCCTATATCACCCAAACATTGATACATGTATTCTTCTTGCTATTCTGTATATGCAAAATAAGTGAAATTTCATTATTTGCTATCCTTCCTCGTCTTGCAACTTTAATGCCCACTAATGTATATTCATGATTCTTGTTGAATATTTGTAATTATGTCTTTTAAATACTCAATTACAGGTAGCAACAATGTTAAGGAAACAGTGTCCATTAGCTTTGGTACAATGACTGACTTTACGAAGTATGTGACTATAAATGATGGTATTTACCATCTACATGACATTTAGATGGGATGGCCATGTTCAGTTATACACAGGTAAATTCAATCACACACACCTCATTACCTCCAGATGCATGATACACTTCTGTGGAGACAACATGTAAGGTGAGTATGGGTTTACGATACTGGACATTCATGAGAAAGTGAAATTAAACCCTGTCCAGCAATTCAGAATTATATTTCCTGTTATTTTAAATTGTATTTGCTGGATCCTGGGATGGTTTCCTTGAAAAGATCATTGCAATATCCAGCCCCATAAATTGCCAACTAGAACTTGTGTTGTCTCTGTATTTTAACATGATGGTAACTCAGGCTCCATCCATATATTTGAAAGCACTGGACTCTGTTTGAGTAAAACACTATGTGCTGGATGCAATGTCCATGTTGCCATCACTCATCTGGAATACAATAGTGAATAAACTGGTGACAGTACTTTTAAAGACACAACACTGCCATAGAGGGCAACATTAATTGCTTCGTGTGTGGGTTCAAGAATATCAAAATGCACTATAGGAGATGGAGCCTTCTCATAGGCACAGTATAAGTTAGGTGGTAGCCATGTAATCATAAAACGCATTGTTATGTGGGATAAGTGGTACCATTCCTGTATCTATCATTATGCTGCAAAAAGCAAACAAAACAGGCCTTCATCTGCATATTATATGTAATATTTATTTGCCTTCACTCCCTGCCTTGAGACATGAATGCACATGATTCCAACATTCTGTGACTACATGATAGTGGTACAATGAACTCTTAACAGCAAATACTATTTGAATAGTTTCCAAAATCACATAATCATGCTACTGCTCCAGCTGGAATGCCTTATAGGATTATTTAATTTTGAGAGAAAGTTCCAGTAAAAAGTATGTACAACATTTAGGTGCCTGTGCTGTTCATAAGTACAATTCAGTATTCCTTCAGGCATGTCTGCATGTCCAAAGGAATATTGCATTGTATTTCTCAACAACGCAGGTGGTGCAATGCCATAATCATTGGCCGGCACCAGTGAAGTGACTTTCAATTCAGATGTCTTCAAGGTACGGGAATATACATAATGGATGTACACGTGCAGGTGGTAGACACATGGTTGATACCAGATGGAAGTTTGAGTGTGGCCATGAAGTGTGCTCAGATAGCCTAATGATAAGGATACTGCCTGTGTAAAATGGGAAATCTGGGCTTGACTACCAGCCCAATACTAATTTTCATTGTTGTCATTCCATTGTACAGGATATGTTTGTCTGTATTTGCAGTTGTGAATGTATTTTATGTATCATGAAAATATAGTTAGATATTCAGCCAATTGAAAAAGTTAAAAGCTTAAAACACCTAGGATGTACCATTAGCAGTGTTAGAGTGCTAAATGTGATAAATGAGATACGCAAATTTCAGGGTCTTAAGAACTCTTGGAAACTAAAAACAGAAACAAAGCAACATGCATTTCACAAAATACTACAGAGACAATTCTACAGTCTAGATATGTTCAAATGTTAACAAAAATGGTTATAGATTACATACAAACATTAGAAATTCTATCTTTTAATAGCAGTTTGCAACAGAGAATATGAAATGTCCCCTCACAGAATACCTGTTTGCCAAACTGTTGATGATATCTCCAAGAAAAATAGAATGCAATGCACCAAATTTTTGTGGCTTCCTAACCTGTGGAAAAGTTTCATTGAGGAAGAAAGTTTTGTTGCACAGATACATGTAATAAGGAATGGTGTCCAGTCTACAGCCATTTGCAAAAACCTTTTCTTACAGCTGCATACTCAGTCATCAATCTCATGGTACACCTACTCCCTCATCTAGTATGTTGTCCAAAATCTTAGTTCCAGTACAGAAAAAAGGTATTGACAGGTATTTGTCCATATAAACATTTGACTAACTCACCTGTGATTTAAAGAATTTAATAGGTAATGAAATTTACTTCAAACACAAACTAAAAACATATCTGCTCCTTTTCTCCATTGCACAATTTATAAATGGACAAAAATACAGTGTGTATTTGTGTGTGTGTGTGTGTGTGTGTGTGTGTGTGTGTGTGTGTGTGTGTGTGTGTGTGTGTGCGTGTGTGTGTGCGTGTGAGTGTGTGTGTGTATGGGTGACATGAATTTTAGAGACAGATACTAAACTTGGTTAATTAAAAATGACTATGTGCAAAAGGAGTACTTTAGGAAAACTATACAAAAGATCACCATGCTAGTACATTTTGGTTTATTTCTGATTGAGAAAGTATATTACAATTGTAAATGTCTCATTCCAAATCATTCGAGAGGTTGCAATTATGACTCACTGAACAGACAAATATCTAATTTAAGCTAAGAACCAGACAGTATGTGGAAGAGATATCAGCAGATAAGCTAGAATAGGTGAAAAGTTTTACTTCGGAGGTAAGCAAATAGAATGAAATTGTAAATAAGTCAAGACAGAAGAAAAAGAAATTAGTTAAAAAGTACTTTCATTTTTCCTCTGGTAAAATAACGTCCTGGTCTAGTGAATGTATCATGCTGAGATGCTTAAGACAGTTCACTTAGAATTGGAGTTTCAGTTCAGAAAAACACATTACATGATATCATACTGGTACATTCTTTCTTCTGTGGATTTTATCAAAAAGTTTGATTTACATATCATTTGCTTCACAAATATAAGGATGACAACAAGTTGTAAAACACATTTAACACTCGTAATGATAAGTATTTTCAGGGATGATACACATTACACTGTAATATTCATTTTCAGCATATCTCATAGAAGTTCAAAGTGTAGCAGTTTGTTTTTTACTATCACAAAATAGGGGAGAGAGTGTCATGAACTTAATACAGGGTTTGGGATGGACACCATTAAAACAGACTTTTTTTGTGTCAGAATCTTCTCAAGAAATTTCAATCATTAACTTTCTCCTCTGAGTCCGAAAATATTTTGTTGACACTGACATAGGGAGAAATGATCATCATAACAAAATAAGTGAAAACAGAACCCGCACTGAAAGACAGAGGTATTCATTTTTTCTGCATGCTGTTCCAGATTGGAATAATAGATAATTGTTGTGAAGGTGGTTGGATGAACCCTCTGCCAGGCACTTAAGTGTGATTTTCAGAGTATCCATGTAGATGTAGATCTCTAATCAAGTACAAATTTATAAGTACCAAATTCTTGGAGAGACACTGAATGTTTTCAGGTGTTGCTATCAATTTTTGTTCTGCTGGAAGCCATCCTAGGAACTTGGCTCTTCAGAGTATGAAGTGACAAAGATATGGAAATTGTGTACTAATTATGTGCTCATTTTTGTATAATTGAATGTCAATATATATTTCTGTTTAAAATATTTATGTGATGTTTCTTTTCACATGTTATTTTCACATTTTTCAAAGCTACCATCAAATACTTACTTGATTACAGCTTCCATCTCAAAGTGATTACACTGAATCAGAAATAAATAAGTAAGGTAGGAAGTAATCTGCAGCTTTTCTATATGCATGTCATCACTGAAGGCATAGGCCATGAACTCAAGAAACAACTTTAACAGAAACAAGAATAGCTTCAGTTTTTCAAAATTTCAGATAGCTAGCAAATTTAAAGTGCTGGCTGGTCCCACCTTAAAATTTTTTAATAGCTTCCAACTATTTAATGACTTTCATATGAAGATGTTGCAATCTCAGAAACTATGAATTGACTAAAAAAATGTTCGGGTTACATTTTCTGACTTAGGATAGACTATGAGTCTTAAAAGTAATTTAATTCATGAAATATGTTGTGGGTTAATAAATCAGGAAAGTTTCAGAAACCGCTTTATGCATCCATGTTATGAGTGTAAGCATTACATTAAAAATGTGGTAAATTGGGAAAACATTTTATTCGTGCATTATAATCAGCTCAACAATAGTATTATATCAATGATTGAAATCTGCCAAGCAGAGAGGCAAAATCTACGATACAAAATATAGCTGGTCACAATTTAATAAGCTTTAGATAAATCAAAATACTTTACTGGAAAGTTGAGTTGTCAAGTCTTTCTAATGGTGTGTTTTGTACTACATACATTGTTCTATTGATTCCTTCCCTCTCACCCCCCCCCCCCCCCCCCCCAAACTGAGTTATACAGTAAGACAGATAATGAGAAATAGTTGAGTGTATAATGTAACTGTTCAAAAATGGAATACTGAATATAAAAAAAATCATTATTATTTGTAGTGGTCCAATAAGAATAGATGAGAGATAAAAACCTCCTACGTTTTCTCACGCCTTCTCTCTGCCCCCTCCCCAGACTGACTTATACAGACAGACAGATGTTGACAATTACCTGACTGGATAATTCAATGGCACATGACTGGTTTTTAAAGTCCTTTTCATAACAGTATTAAATAACAAATGTTTAAATAACCTGACAATTAGAGCAGCACGCATCTATGCTGTACACACTGGTACCTCTAATGCCCAGTAGCACATACTCTTGCATTGATGCATGCCTGTATTCATCGTGGCATGCTATCCAGAAGATCATCAAGGCACTGTTGATCCTGATTGTCGCACTCCTCAATGGTGATTCAGCATAGAGTCATCAGAGTGGTTGGTGGATGATGTCATCCATAAACAGCTTTTTTCAATCTATCCGAGGCATGTTCAATGGGGTTCATGTTTGGAGAACATGCTGGACACACTAATCGAGCAATATCATTATCATGAAGGATGCCCTTCACAAGATATGCATGATGGGGGCTTGAATTGTCATCCATGAAGACGAATGCCTCGCCAATGCGCTGCCAATATGGTTGCATCATCGGTCAGAGGCTGGCATTCATGTATTCTACAGCCAGGCGTTAAGTCTGACTGGGTTTCCACCAAACAGGTCTCCAATGATTTTCTGGTTGAAGGTACGTTCAGCACTCATCGGTGAAGAAAATGTGATGCCAGTCCTGAGTTGTCCTTTTGGCATGTTGTTGAACCCATCTGTACCGCACTGCATGGTGTCGTGTTTGCAAAGATGGACCCCACCATGGATGTCAGGACTGAAGTTGTGCATCATGCAACCAATTGCGAACAGTTTGAGTTGTAACATGACATCCTGTGCCTGCACGAAAAGCATTATTGAACATGGTAGCGTTGCTGTCAAGATTTCTCTGAGCCATAATCCATAGGTAGTGGTCATCCAATGCAATAGTAGCCCTTGGATGGCCTGTGCAAGGCATGTCATCAGTAATTCCTGTCACTCTGTATCTTCTCCATGTCTAAACAACTTTGATTTAGTTCACTCTGAGAGGCCTGGTCACTTTCCTTCTTGAGAGCCCTTTCTGGCACAAAGTAACAATGCAGAGACAATCGAACCACAGTATTGACTGTCAAGGCATGGTTGAACTACAAACAACACCAGGCTTGTACATCTTTCCTGATGGAATGACTGGAAATCATCTGCTGTTGGACCCCCTCTGAGTTCTGGGAACCAGGATGACACAAAACTTTATTTGGTTGTGTGTGTTACTCAAGAGTTGCTTTTCATCTTTAGGACTATTTTTGCAGCTCAAAAAACATATTTTTCTTCACATAGCTAAATTTAGCTACTTTTTTTGTCTATGTTCTTCTTAAATACTTTATCTAACAAACCTTGTTAACTGTAGTAGAGCATTTACAAAAACAAAGTACCACAAAGACGGTGTCACTAACAACTTCCTCAGTTGTTGCAACTTTTCACAATATATATCATATTCTTAATTATTACTTCAAATATTGATTTACATGTCATTGTTTCCAGTTTCTCCTTAGTACATTATTGTGTAATTATCAGTCATGAAAATCACTGCCTTTTTTCTGATACAAAACTGACACTCCTCAGCAACAAACCAATACCATGATACAGCAGAATTTCATTCTCTGTTACATGACGGACACAAACTTATTTGCTGTATTTCAGTGCACTAGATGAGGATAGTAATTTGTCTTAAAATACTTCTGTCACTCTCATGACACCTGAAGTGTATCCTCATGACAAACAATACTATTTCATGAATGAGATTTTCACTGTGCAGTGGAGCGTGCGCTGATATGAAACTTCCTGGCAGACTAAAACTGTGTGCAAGACCGAGACTCTAAGTCAAGACCTATGCCTTGGATACTGTGAGGACGGTGTGTGAGTCATGCTTGGGTAGCGCAGTTCGTAGAGCACTTGCCCGCGAAAGGCAAAGGTCCCGAGTTCGAGTCTCGGACTGGCACACAGTTTTAATCTGCCAGGAAGATTCATATCAGCGCACACTCCGCTGCACAGTGAAAATCTCGTTCTGGATACAGCCCCCAGGCTGTGGCTAAGCCAAGTCTCCGAAATATCCTTTCTTTCAGGAGTGCTAGTTCTGCAAAGTTTGCAAGAGAGCTTCTGTAAAGTTCGGAAGGTAGGAGATGAGGTACTAGCAGAAGTAAAGCTGTGAGGATGGGGCATGAGTCGTGCTTGGGTAGCTCAGTTGGCAGAGCACTTGCTTGCAAAAGGCAAAGGCTCGAGTTTGAGTCTTGGTCCGGCATACAGTTATAATCTGCCAGGAAGTTTCAATACTATTTCATGATCTTAAATTTAGGAAACAATATATATTTCACCTGACAATTTATTACTTTAGTATGAAAGGCAATGTACTGATACGTTTTGATGAAACTGACACTTTACTACAGCAAACTTATTTTATTTTTACTTAGAACCGAGCAAAATGCGTTTAAATTTCTTTTATGGTGTGCTCTGTGCTGACTGCATTCTTAACATTATACACTCCTGGAAATTGAAATAAGAACACCGTAAATTCATTGTCCCAGGAAGGGGAAACTTTATTGACACATTCCTGGGGTCAGATACATCACATGATCACACTGACAGAACCACAGGCACATAGACACAGGCAACAGAGCATGCACAATGTCGGCACTAGTACAGTGTATATCCACCTATCACAGCAATGCAGGCTGCTATTCTCCCATGGAGACGATCGTAGAGATGCTGGATGTAGTTCTGTGGAACGGCTTGCCATGCCATTTCCACCTGGTGCCTCAGTTGGACCAGCGTCCGTGCTGGACGTGCAGACCGCGTGAGACGACGCTTCATCCAGTCCCAAACATGCTCAATGGGGGACAGATCCGGAGATCTTGCTGGCCAGGGTAGTTGACTTACACCTTCTAGAGCACGTTGGGTGGCACGGGATACATGCGGACGTGCATTGTCCTGTTGGAACAGCAAGTTCCCTTGCCGGTCTAGGAATGGTAGAACGATGGGTTCGATGACGGTTTGGATGTACCGTGCACTATTCAGTGTCCCCTCGACGATCACCAGTGGTGTACGGCCAGTGTAGGAGATCGCTCCCCACACCATGATGCCGGGTGTTGGCCCTGTGTGCCTCGGTCGTATGCAGTCCTGATTGTGGCGCTCACCTGCATGGCGCCAAACACGCATACGACCATCATTGGCACCAAGGCAGACTCTCATCGCTGAAGACGACACGTCTCCATTCGTCCCTCCATTCACGCCTGTCGCGACACCACTGGAGGCGGGCTGCACGATGTTGGGGCGTGAGCGGAAGACGGCCTAACGGTGTGCGGGACTGTAGCCCAGCTTCATGGAGACGGTTGCGAATGGTCCTCGCCGATACCCCAGGAGCAACAGTGTCCCTAATTTGCTGGGAAGTGGCGGTGCGGTCCCCTACGGCACTGCGTAGGATCCTATGGTCTTGGCGTGCATCCGTGCATCGCTGCGGTCCGGTCCCAGGTCGACGGGCACGTGCACCTTCCGCCGACCACTGGCGACAACATCGATGTACTTTGGAGACCTCACGCCCCACGTGCTGAGCAATTCGGCGGTACGTCCACCCGGCCTCCCGCATGCCCACTATACGCCCTCGCTCAAAGTCCGTCAACTGCACATACGATTCACGTCCACACTGTCGCGGCATGCTACCAGTGTTGAAGTCTGCGATGGAGCTCCGTATGCCACAGCAAACTGGCTGACACTGACGGCGGCAGTGCACAAATGCTGCGCAGCTAGCGCCATTCGACGGCCAACACCGCGGTTCCTGGTGTGTCCGCTGTGCCATGCGTGTGATCATTGCTTGTACAGCCCTCTCGCAGTGTCCAGAGCAAGTATGGTGGGTCTGACACACCGGTGTCAATGTGTTCTTTTTTCCATTTCCAGGAGTGTACATCATTAAGCTGTCAAATATTTTGCCATGATGCATACAAATGTTTTCCATAGTACTGATTCTGAAGACATATAAGACATTTCCCTGAAAAACCTTTTAACTGAGAGAGCATTAATTGTTTTTCCTCCCATCCCCTTCTATCTTAATTTCCATTAACATGCAAAAATCTAATCATTGAATTTGCACATACAGAATTACTTATGAATTGAAGATAATGGATGAAGATTAATTTTTTCTCTTACAGGTTGGATAGCAGGTAGGATGTAATGAGATGGCTAAAATCAAAACGTCCAGTGATCCATAAAGCAAAATTTATGAATAATGACAGCTTTTAACACAGTCTGAAAACAAATCAAAAGCTATACAAGGTACTATGAAGACTCACACAGAGAAGAGATCCAAAAAAAAGCAAGATTTACTGAATTATATCAATTATTTCATAAATGCAATAAATCCAGCAACATCATTATGCTCAAGATTTACAAACCAAGGAAAACTTAAAAAAAGCCGTTTTTTGGTTAATGGTGGAGCCCACATATGAACATAAAGTGCTGAAAGTGATAAAAGAAAGCTTAAAACCTAAAATTTCCGCAGGAGTAAATTAGATGCTGGTATCTGTCATAACAATTACAGTTCCACAGATTCCAAGGCCCTTGGCATGCATAGCCAACTTTTCATTTTGCAAAGGAGAGTTCCCAGAAATGGTGGTAATCTCAAAAGTGCAGCCATTTAGAAATGCTGACAAGTATAAGGTAGAAAACTATTAGCCAATATCACTTCTTCCAGTATTTTCCAAAATTTGAGAGAAATTGGTGGAGCACATGGTAAACAAATATTTAAATGACTGTAAGTTACTAAAGAGAAATCAGAATGCCTTCTTCGCTGGTAAAAATAAGGAAACAGCAGTAATGTACTACACAGAACACATAATCAAAAAACTATATAAAGAACATAGCATAGTAGGAATACATATCTCCAAAACAATTGATACTGGCAATCACGGCTCTCTTTTAGAAAAACTGTAAGCATTAGGTATTCATGGGACAGAGATAAACTCGTTTGAAACATACCTGCAAAACAAATCACTATTTGTATGACTAATATTTTAGGGGAATTCAGCATATATTTGTAATACACATGACTATGATAATATCCAATGCTTTTTTCTATTTATTAACTACACATACTCATCCAATACATATAAAAGAAAACTCAACACCACAGGAGTTACAAAGGAAAATAAGAACAATAGTCATATAACCTAGTAGAAAGATAAAGCTAGTTTTTATATCACAGCTATTCACATACTAATGGTTGCATTCTCTCCATATCAGTTCTCCATTTTAGTCCCCCACAATGTCAGCTTACTCCAGCCACAAAACAAGTATAGTATTAGATATAAAAGAAATGGATACAGGAGTACGCAATTCAATATAGTAGGTTGCATAAAGTTTCTTCTGTATATAACTGACACACACCTCAGTTGATGCAGCAAATGCCATACTCTTTAACTTTAAATGCAAATGAAAGAAGTTGGGTGCAATTTGAAAAAAACGAGTCAAAATGTAGATGTTGATCTAGTGTTGTGTGACAAAGCCATAGACAGAGTGACATCTACAAAACTGTTGGGGATTCGTGTTGATGAAAAGTTAAATTTTAATGACGATGTACTGGAACTTGCACAGAAACTCAATTCAGTCTGTTTGACTCTTAGCATTATTGCAAATTTTTGAACCTCAGAGGGTGCCATAATGGCATATTTCATTTGTTTTCAGCTTGATGTAACATACAGAATATTTTTTGGTGTTCCACCTCTTTCTGCATAAAACAATTTTTTATTTCTTTTCAACAGAGGACTATCTGAATAATAACATGCAGTCATCCACAGACATGCTGCAAACCAATATTCAAAAAGCTTAAAATACTAATAATACCTGGATAATATATACAAGAATGTGTCTTATAGTTCAGGGCCTAGCTATCAGATTTTCAGACAAATCCTGACTTCCATATCTACAGTACCCAAAATAGCACATCACATCATACTCAGTGAGTGAAAAGAACAAGCACAGAAAGGCATGTGAGCCTTATTGATACAAAACTTTACAACCAGACAGCCAGTCAACAACAGAAAGCTGGAAGACAAAAATAAATTTAAAGCAGAATTTAAAAAATTTATTCTAGAACAGTGTTCGTAAATGGTAAATGGCCAAAAAACATTTTCTGATAATGTCTGAATTAAGACAAACCTGAAATTACTCTCTTTCACCTGTGAACTTTTTATTATGTTTCCATATCTTATGGAGAGCTATTGTCTATGTAAAATCTTTAACGAAGTACTGTAGTATATAAAAGGAGTTGCTCTTATGGAGGACAAAAGTAAAGCCCTAAAGAAAACAGACTATGCATTTATAATACCATAAGCATACATGTGTATAAAGTTGTATTAGTATGTACTTTGTGTACTTGCATTATTTTTATTGTACCTTTTAAGTACATATTTGGCTTTCCCTTTCCCTTGAGATGATTTCCCATGTACATTTGGACAACATCTGAATAATATTTATTGTCTAGGGGAGGATAAATAAAAAATAAATGGAGTGACTCAGGAAAGGAAGAAGAAGATCGCCCAGCTGCAGAGGCACTACTTGCCATGTAGTGTTTTCACTAAGATTCCATAACATTCTAAGTTTTCATCATTTCACTATTACACTGACCCCTGCTCCTCTATCTACTTTTGCAACACCTGGTGAAATACACTATGTGATCAAAAGTTACCAGACACCTGACTAAAATGACTCTCACGGGCATACGTTCAATCAGGTACTGGAAGGTTCCTGGGGAATGGCAGCCATTTCTTCATTGAGTGCTACACTGAGGAGAGGTATCAATGTCAGTCGGTGAGGCCTGGCATTAAGTCGGCATTCCAAAACATCCCAAAGGTCTTCTATAGGATCAAAGTTAGTACTCTGTGCTGGACAGTCCATTACAGGAATGCTATTGTCGTGTAACCACTCCACCACAGGCCGTGCATTATGAATAGGTGCTTGATCATGTTGAAAGTTGAAGTCACCATCTCTGAATTGCTCTTTAACAGTGGGAAGCAAGAAGGTTCTTAAAAAATCAATGTAGGTCTGTGGTGTGATAGTGCCACACAAAACAACCAGGCGTGCAAGCACCGTCCATGAAAAACACGACCACACCATAACACCACCACCTCCAAACTTTACTGTTGGCACTACACACACTGGAAGATGATGTTCACTGCACATTCGCTGTACCCACACAATGCCATCAGCTCGCCACATTGTGTACTGTGATTCGGCACTCCAAACAACATTTTTCCACTGTTCAGTCATCCAATGTTTACACTCCTTACTCCAAGCAAAGTGTCCTTTGACATTTACCGACATGATGTGTGGCTTGTGAGCAGCTAATGGACCATGAAATCCAAGTTATCTCACCTCCCACCTATCTGTCACAGCACTTGCAGTGGATGGTGATGCAGTATGGAATTCCTGTGTAATGGTCTGGATAGGTGTCTGCCTGTTACACATTACGTCCCTCTTCAACTGTCAATGGTCTCTGTCAGTCAGCAGACGAGGTCGGCTTCTACACTTTTGTGATGTATGTGTCCCTTCATGTTTCCACTTAACTACCACATTGGAAACAGTGGAATTAGCAACGTTTAGGAGTGTGGAAATGTCATGTACAGACGTATGCCGCAAGTGACGCCCAATCACCTGACCACATTCTAAAACCATAATTTCCGTGGAGCACCCCATTCTACTCTCCCACGATGTCTAATGAAATCTACATCTACATTTATACTCTGCAAGGCACCCAATGGTGTGTGGCGGAGTGCACTTTACGTGCCACTGTCATTACCTCCCTTTCCTGTTCCAGTTGCGTATGGTTCGCGGGAAGAACGACTGCCGGAAAGCCTCCTTGCGCTCTCGAATCTCTCTAATTTTACATTTGTGATCTCCTCAGGAGGTATAGGCAGGGGGAAACAATATATTTGATACCTCATCCAGAAACGCACCCTCTCGAAACCTGGACAGCAAGCTACACCGCGATGCAGAGCGCCTCTCTTGCAGAGTCTGCCACTGGAGTTTGTTAAACATCTCCGTAGCGCTATCACGCTCACAAAATAACCCTGTGATGAAACACACCCCTCTTCTTTGGATTTTCTCTATCTCCTCTGTCAACCCGACCTGGTATGGATCCCACACTGATGAGCAATGCTCAAGTATAGGTCGAACGAGTGTTTTGTAAGCCACCTCCTTTGTTGATGGACTACATTTTCTAAGGACTCTTCCAATGAATCTCAACCTGGCACCCGCCTTACCAACAATTAATTTTATATGATCATTCCACTTCAAATCGTTCCACACGCATATTCCCAGGTATTTTACAGAAGCAACTGCTAACAGTGTTTGTTCTGCTATCATATAATCATACAATAAAGGATCCTTCTTTCTATGTATTCGTACTGAGGCTGCTGATATGGAGTTCCTGGCAGTAGGTGGCAGCACAATGCACCTAATATGAAAAACTCGCTTTTGGGGGTGTCTGGATGCTTTTGATCACATACTGTATTATGCTTATATTGAAAATGTATGAAAGTATAGCACTTCAACCAACACAATCTTTGAGCATAGCACATCTCACAGACACAATTCTATTAAAAGCAGTATAGAAACTGACAAATGTCTTAGACATATTTACATTAAACTCTACTTTTTGCAAACAGTCTACCTCATATTTCACTTAAAAAGATTGGGAATAGTAGTCATTGGTAACCTAACAGGCTTCTGTGTTTTGGCAATCTTTGGCCTTTCAACATGCACCCTTTTCATCAGAACACTGTTAACATTAGACCTTAGTGATAGCTTTTTTTATGTAACTTGTTGTTAATTACACAAGCCTTACATAATCTTCAACCTGACTGTCTGTCACAACCTCACCAACTTTGTTCCCAATCTCATATAATACTTTGAGACATCGATTTTCAGTCCCATTTTAAGTTCAGTTGCTTGCAAATCATTTACATCACTGTTAACTACTACAGTGGTAACTTATTTTTCAAACTGAGTCATTCACACTAACATCTACTTTATCAACTACAGCCATCATTAACTGCACACATTCTGTTTCAACATCTTCATTTTTATCAAAGTTTACATTAACAGCTTTCTGAACTACTGCTATTACCTGAATATCAGCATTACTTAACACTGATCAGCCAGAACATTATGACCACTGATGTACTATTGATATAAACCCATTCAGGTGATAACAGTGTCACCTGGTGAGGATTGACTGCTTGTCAGATGTATGTATGGTGCATGTAGTATCAGTGAGTGAGTTTTCTGTGTATAGAATGGGGAACACATATAATCTATCTGAGTTTACTCGGTCGGATATTCCAGGAGTACTGCAGTGAGTGTCTTCAATATGTGGTGAAATCAAGGTGAAACAACATGAAGATGTCATGGGGTTGGGCAGCCACCCCTCATTACAGATGTCAGACGTCATAGGCTGGGCAGACTGGTAAAACAGGGCAAGTGGTGAACTGTGGCAGAACGAACACCAGATTTTAATTCTGGGCAAGGTACAAAGATGTCTTAAAGCACAGTACACCGAACACTCCTAATGATGGGCCTCCACATACCCCTGCAACACCACGACATCAGCAACTATGGATGAAATGGGCACATGACAATCACTACTGAACATTTGTGCAGTGGCAGAGCATTGTGTGATCCGATGAATTCCAACACCTTTGTCATCTTGCTGATGGTAGGGCACAAATCCGTTGCCTTCCTAAGGAACAGCTCCTTGAAATCTGTATTTCGGGATGGAGACAAGTTGGTGGTTGTTCCATTATGCTCTGGGGAACATTCATGTGGGTGTCCATGGTCCCATGCAGATTATGCAAGGCTCCATGATGGCCATGGAGTATCATACACTGGTTGCAGGCCATGTACTCTCCTTCGTGTCGATGACGTTTCCTGAGGGCATTTGCATTTTTCAACAAGACAGGTCTCCATGTGACTAGGCCAGGAGTGTGATGGAGTGGTCCACGGAACACTGTTCCGAGCTTCAATTGATCTGCTGACCCTCCAGATTGCCAGATCTGAACCCAGTTGAACACATCTGGCATGTGACTGAACATGGCATCAGAGCTCGTTGCCCAACTCCCCGTAATTTATAGAAATTAGGTGGCTTTTGTGTGCAGACATGGTGCCAACTCCCTCCAGCAACTTACCAAAGCCTCATTGATTCCATATCATGACATCTGACTCCTGTTCTCTATGCCAAAAGTGGACATACCGAATGTCTGGTAGGTGGTCATAATGTTCTGGCTGATCAGTGTACTTCCTTCGTATTGGAACAGTTTGTTTTACTTTTAGTAATTCATCCTCAAAAGAATTAACAGTAGCATCTTCTATTCCCTTACTATGCAGTTTTTCAAGCTCATCTTCACTAACCCACAGATGCTAATTTCCAAGTACATAATAATGATTGCAAATGTTCCCCAGTTGCTCAGCTTTCTTCTGTATGCAGTTTTCATCAAATTTAGTTTATTACCTATGTTCTGCATACCCATATGTTACTCAGGTTACTATTAGTCAGGTCCATTTTTAAATTTAAATTATTAAATTTGTCAATGTTTTTCTTCAAGCTATCTTTTCTGATCAGTGTTGTATCACTAATTTCCGTAATAATTCAGTGTTTTCATCTATGGAATGTTCTTGTATTTTACACATAAGCGTACTGTCTTCTACCCCTTTCTCACTCATTTTGTCAATATTAATTGAACGCTCAATAATATAAGCAGTTTTCCCTCTTCTTGTCAGAATATCAGTCACTGCTGGTATCAATAACTGTCTGCTTGACAATTCATTTGAATTTCCACTTCAGGCTGATCTGTCTACTGCTGGGTTCTGCATTGATTGACTCCTGTCTCACTGAAGATGGCATTTGTCATCCCCATCCTCTCATTGGTTGAAGTATGGTTAATCTACTATTGTAGCACCCACATACTACTCATTGGTGCTGTGTCGTATTTAACTTTGCCTCTTGTAATTAATGTCATGTGAGCTGTTGTAGCTGTTGTCAACTCACATCAGTCATTCAAAACTCTATGTATTCACTGTTTATTGTCACCAGGGCCCACTGTTCACAGTTTTCTAAGACCCATCTAACCCTTGTGTCACTGTCTTCAAGTTCTACCATATGTCCTTGTCTTTAAACTGATGAGTTTGTTTCACAATACCAGAGTAGGAGGATGTCCTCATGCTGTGGCATCATAAGTGACACTGGCCTCCTGTAATGTCCATTAAGCCCTTGGAGTATCACAGATCAAGGTCTTGTAGAATATCTCTAAATGTATTTCAAGGGGTTATGCAAATGATGTACACTGCACAGATTTTTTATTTTATTTATTTATTTATTTAATTATTGTTCCGTGGGACCACATTTAGGAGAAGTCTCCATGGTCATGGAACGAGTCAATACATGAAATTATAACACGATTGTAGAAACAGATAAAATGAAATATAAGAAACATATTCAGGCGACAAGTCGTTAGTTTAAATAAAGAAATCAAGAATGTAACACTGGAATTTGCTTAATTTTTTAGCTCTTCCAGGAGCTCCTCGACAAAATAGAAGGAGTGAGCCATGAGGAAACTCTTCAGTTTAGATTTAAAAGTGTTTGGGCTACTGCTAAGATTTTTGAGTTCTTGTGGTAGCTTATTGAAAATGGATGCAGCAGAATACTGCACTCCTTTCTGCACAAGAGTCAAGGAAGTGCATTCCACATGCAGATTTGATTTCTGCCTAGTATTAACTGAGTGAAAGCTGCTAACTCTTGGGAATAAGCTAATATTGCTAACAACAAACGACATTAAAGAAAATACATACTGTGAGGGCAATGTCAAAATTCCCAGACTATTGAATAGGGGTCGACAAGAGGTTTTCGAACTTACACCATACATAGCCCGAACAGCCCGTTTTTGAGCCAAAAATACCCTTTTTGAATCAGAAGAATTACCCCAAAAAATAATACCATATGACATAAGCGTATGAAAATGTGCGAAGTATACTACTTTTCGCGTTGAAATGTCACTTATTTCAGATACTGTTCTAATGGTAAATAAAGCGGCATTTAGTTTCTGAACAAGATCCTGAACATGGGCTTTCCACAACAGCTTACTATCTATCCGTATGCCTAGGAACTTGAACTGTTCCGTCTTGCTTATAACATGCCCATTCTGTCTGATTAAAATGTCAGTTCTTGTTGAATTGTGGGTTAGAAACTGTAAAAACTGAGTCTTACTGTGATTTAGCATCAAATTATTTTCCACAAGCCACGAACTTATATCATGAACTACATTATTTGATAATGTTTCAATATTACACACAAGATCCTTCACTACCAAGGTGGTGTCATCAGCAAACAGAAATATTTTTGAATCACCTGTAATACTAGAAGGCATATCATTTACATAAATAAGAAACAGCAGTGGCCCCAGCACCGACCCTTGGGGAACGCCCCATTTAACAGTGCCCCATTGGGACTGAACATCATTACCACTCTCAATATTGCGGAGGATTACCTTCTGCTTTCTGTTCTTAAAGTAGGAGGCGAACCAATTGTAAGCTACTCCCCTTACTCCATAATGTTCCAACTTCTGCAGTAATATTTTGTGGTCAACACAGTCAAAAGCCTTCGTTAAATCAAAGAAAACACCTAACGTTCGCAACCTTTTATTTAATCCGTCCAAAACCTCACAGAGAAAAGAGACTATAGCATTTTCAGTTGTTAAGCCATTTCTAAAACCAAACTGTACATTTGACAGCAAATTATGTGAATTTAAATGCTGCAGTAACCTTGTATATACAACCCTCTCGATAACTTTAGCAAACACCGATGGCATAGAAATAGGTCTATAATTGTCAACATTATCCCTGTCTCCCTTTTTATAAAGTGGCTTCACTACCGAGTACTTTAATCGGTCAGGAAACTGACCACTCCTAAAGGAAAAGTTACAGATATGGCTAAGTACTGAGCTAACATACGTGGAACAATACTTCAGTATTCTGCTAGATACCCCGTCATATCCATGAGAGTTCTTTGTCTTTAGTGATTTAATTATTAACTCAATCTCCCTCTTGTCAGTATCATGGAGGAGCATTTCAGCTAACAATCTCGGAACACTTTTTTCTAAGAGCGCTATATGATTCCCTGTTGGGACTAGGTTTCTATTTAGTTCACCTGCTATATTCAGAAAGTGATTATTAAGTACTGTACATATATGCGACTTATCAGTAACACGGACATCCCCACTACGCACTGATTCTATATTCTCGACCTGTCTCTGCAGACCAGCCACTTCCTTTACGACTGACCATATTGTTTTAATTTTATCCTGAGACTTAGCTATTCTATCTGCATACCACATACTTTTTGCCTTCCTAATAACTTTTTTAAGCACCTTACAATACTGTTTGTAATGGGCTGCTGCATTTAGATTTTGACTGTTTCTAACGTTTTGATATAATTGCCACTTTGTTCTACAAGATATTCTTATCCCTTTAGTCAGCCACCCAGGCTGCCTGTTAGTGCTAGTACCCTGTTTTGAACGTTCTAACGGAAAGCAACTTTCAAAGAGCACGAGAAAAGTCTTGAGGAAAGCATTATATTTATCGTCTACTGTATCAGCACTATAAACATCTTGCCACTCTTGTTCCTTGATAAGGTTTGCAAAAGTCTGTACAGCAACTGGATCAGCTTTCCTAAAAAGTTGGTAACTATATTTAACATGTGTTGCAGCACAAAAATCTTTTAGACTTAAAATTAGTGCATCATGATCTGAAAGGCCATTCACCTTTTTTGCTAACAGAATGCCCTTCTAATAATGACGAATGAACAAAAATATTGTCTATGGTTGTTCTACTGTTCCCTTGCACTCTCGTTGGAAAGAATACGGTTTGCATAAGATTATATGAATTAAGGAGGTCTACCAGCATCCTTTTCCTTGCACAATCACTTATACAATTAATATTGAAGTCACCACATATAACTAACTTTTTGTATTTCCTATAAAGTGAACCAAGAACCTCCTCTAGCTTTAGCAAAAATGTTGTGAAATTGGAGTCTGGGGATCTATAAATAACAACAGTAAGAAGTTTAGCTCCACTAAATTTAACCACACCTGCACAACATTCAAACACCTTTTCAGTGCAGTACTTTGAAAAATCAATTGACTCAAATGGGATACCATTTTTCACATACATGGCTACTCCCCCACACCGCAAAGAGCTCCTAGAAAAGCTGCCAGCCAACCTGTATCCTGGTAAAGGAAGCCTCTGAATTATCTCCTTATTTAAGAAGTGTTCAGATATACCAATAATTTCAGAGTCAACATCTATAAGCAGTTCACTAACTTTATCTCTAATACCTTGTATATTTTGATGAAATATACTAATTCCCTCATTAATCGGATACCCAAGCTTTGTAGAAAGTGGTTTCTTTGTTAGAGAGACTTCCCTTAAGCAGGAATACCTATCAGCTGACTTCAATCTAAAGAAGGTACAGCTCTAACACCCACAACTACCGGAATATTCCCATGAGTGATCCCACCACCCCCACCTATGCTGTCACCTATAAGTTTTGCCAACTTCCCCTTCCCATACCTGTTGAGGTGCAGGCCATGTCTAGTGAAACCCGTCCTACTGATAGACTCCACCGACACCACTGAAATGTGACTCATGCCTTCTGTCATCAGCACACCCCCAAGTCTCATGTTATTACGCCTGACGGCTGTATTAAGATGAGGCCGATCGTGACGCTGAAACAGTTCCACGAAATGCACATTCGTGTTGCCAGTCTGAGTGGCTATCTTTTCCAGGTCACCATCTATGTCATACTCCCCATCCCTATCAATACTATTACCAGCCCCACCTACAATCACTACCTGATCCTCTCTAGTAAAATCCCTACATAACCCCCCTATGTTAAAAGTCACCTGAGCCAATCCTGCATTAGGCTTCACAATGCTGGTGACCTGGTACTCACTCCCCAAAACTTCCTGCAACTGCTGGCCTACACCTCTACCGTGAGAACTACCTAACAGCAGAACCTTCTTCTTTCTCTTAGACTTTGCAACTGTCCGAGCCACCGTAACTGCTGAGGTCTGCTGCATACTTCCTACATCTACAGCTACTAGAGATTCCTCTCCACTAGACTCTGACAGTTGGTCATATCTATTACAAACACCAATAGTAAAACTATCTGAAAATCTCCTTCTCCTAGCAGATCTCTTGCCAACAGCCAGCTCCCATTCCCCAACCCCCTTCTCCCTCCTCATCCTATCTAGCTCCTCCTGTGCGCTTTTCAACTGCACCTGAAGGGCACAGGTCTTACGCTCCTGCTCCTCTATCAACTTACTCTTGCTACATAACCTGCAGTTCCAGGAGAGGATCTCACCAGAATGCCCACTGGCTTCCCCACTGCATTCCCCCCAGTGAAAATACTTCGAACAAGTCTCACACCGCAATCCACTACTCACGAACCTACGGCAAAGCCCACACTTCTCACTCATGGTAAAATTTTACAATTATTGAAACAAGAAAACAACTTTATCTAAGTTCCGCTACTACAATAAGAAGATGTTAAAAACTGACTACAATTATCACAAACTTGCTCTACAAGGGAAGTAACTACTATTATTGACAGTATTAATCAACAACAAATGAGAATATAACAAAATACTAACACAGAAAGAAAATCAAACGTCTAATGACAGTAACGAAACTGAAAGCAGTTCCCAAAAATTTCTTCTGAAGTTATTTCACCGGAAAACACCAAGAACACAGGTTGAAGACTACTAAAGTTCCTAAATAAACTACTATACACAAACAATTAATTAGTACTTAGCTTTCGATGCGCCGCTACAGCTGTAACTGGTCAGCGCGGAATGTAAACACGGGTAAGAGGTTAAGTTGCTCGATACGAAACACTCACAAATATCAGGCCACAACACAAGAAATGCAGAGGTGAATGAAGAAACCACTAATAAGTCACTTATATAGTAAATATTATCACAAAAACAGTTAAAATATATATCTGAAACCTAAAAATAGATGAAAACTTAGAGAGCGATCTCACACGCAGTCACGCGCTTATGACGTCACACCAAAGACCTGTAAGTAGTGTAGCTTTTTCCTACAGTTATGACCATAACAAACATTGTGACAACCAGATTACATTCCACATCATTTGTTTCTATGCAAGTATGTATCTCCACCTCTCCTCTTCACTATTCAGATATATGCCTTTAACAACACGATCAATATATGAGGTCACAATCCTCTAATACTCAATATTAGCAGAATACAATGGGTGTAGCTTATGTTGAGTTTCTGAGGCAGTCACTCAGATCATTAAATATCAGATGCATAAAACATGATAACAGTCTGAATTAAACATCCGTAAATTTATAAGAATTAACATAGCCACTGCCTGATAAAAATACATCAGATAATCCACTCATACATGCTGCTCATGCGTACACAGTCAAAATATTTTCATAGAGATGTTGAATATGAATTTTGGGAACAATGAACAGTTATATAGGTGTCAATATTGTAGTAGTCAGCCACAGCTTTTCTACACAGAAGTCAGCACTGTTGAGCTAGGCTGCAAATTCATGAATTGGCTTAAGACAATCCAGACTAGATGTATTTTCTCAATATCTCCCATAGGTGTTGCACAAGTGCTGTCTGGTGCCACACTGAAAATTTGGGGTGGGGTCCGGGTGTTTAAAGACTGGTGTATGAATGTACTGTGATCTCAGAAACTATATGACCTTTTGAAAAATGGCTGCATTATATTTTGATACTTAGGATGGACTATAAGTATTAACAGTAAACTGGTTTTTCAAGTAGGCTGTAGGTTAACAATTTAGAAAAGTTAATGAAACTATTTTATGCATCTACATTTAGTATACCCCATTTATGAATACAAGCACCATATTGTAAATTAAGCAAAAATCTTAATTAAAAGCTTAATGAATTAGTGAAGTATCAGTATGTCATTTTGTTCATAAAAGACAGTCCAGCAAGAGTATAATGGCAATGGTTGGAATATCTAAGAAGGATATAAGCGAAATCAACAGTGAGAAATGCAGCTAACTTTAATGATAATTATCTCCTTATTTAATAAGTTTAAGACAAAAAACTTTGCTGTGAAGCTGCAATATCAGTCTTTCTAATGGCTGGTGTCAGTATGATCTGAGCTGCCAATTAGCTCACTAAATACTTACTCTTACACATTCCATTAAGAATTTCAATTACCCATATTTTTAACTAACAAGGATTTTATGAGAATTAATTACACTGTGAGAATAAATGCAGTACAAATAAGACTCTTAAGAATAAATCCAAGCAAAACTCATTCTATTGATGTATATATTACATGTACACACTGCAGGTAACTTTATAAAAAAAAGAATAATGAATATGAGAAGAAAAATTAATTATTGGTACAGGTGCATTAAGAGGAGAAGGGAAATTTTTTTGTTTTTTTGTTTGTTTTTTTTTGTTTTTGTTTCAGGTGGTAGTTCTTTCCTTGTCAAAATAGGAGTGGAAGTGATAATGGTGTGCACATAATATTTCTAAACACCAAAGTTCTTCATACCACAACAATTCAAAATTGAGTAACAGTTATGTTTGACAGTACTCCATACACACTATTACAAGTTTTAATGTGATTTAAATGAATCACCATTTCATCTGAATAAAGCATAGGACAAACTGTGATGCTGCATTTATTTCTTAAAAATTTAATCTTTTTCTGAAACTAATGTCTCATATGCACACGCAATGACTATTTATTCTACAACCTTTTAAAACTAGATCACAGAGACAGAATAATTTTTCTCAGTGTCTCCTTGCCAGCCTTGAAGTTGGGTTGTGTGCAACAAATACTTTGAAGTTTTGGCAAAGTTAAATTATCCTTGTATTGTTGATAATGTAGCAGATATTGCTGCCAGCACACATTGTGCATGGAATTTCTCATACTGACAACTCTGACTAGATGAAATAACCCTGACCCACCTCCAAATAGTATACTGTTCACAATATTAGCTTCATATGCCAGTGAGAAAGACCACTATTCTGAGACACATAAGGTGTGAAACTCACTATATGCCACATTTTATGTCAGTGAAGTTTAGGCCTGTACTGTGATAACAGAGTGGAATAGGATTTAGGTGACAATGTGACCTCTACTTTAGTTGATGATGTGCCATGCAAAACTTTTAAAATTTTATTTTATGTCTGAACTCCACTGTGTTTTGGAGCGAGTGGCACATCCTTCTTATTACAGTGATGAGCTACACACAGCTATCTTCATCACTATTTTAATTTTTTCCACAGAAATTCTCTTTTCATTATAATTTTTATAACTCATGAAATCCATGATTACATTGCTTTGTGTGTGTGTGTGTGTGTGTGTGTGTGTGTGTGTGTGTCTGTGTGTGTGTGTGTGTGTGTGTGTGTGTGTGTTTGAGTTTTAGGGAACTTTTAAATATTACCTGAAATTGAAGTTGTTTTATCTGAAACTTTTATCCACACTCATGTCATAGAAGTTTCGGACAGACACTGAAGATCTTGCTGTTATGCATCCAGAACATATTATCCTCACCATTATCACTTGTACTGTGATGTGGCTGTACCCATTAATATGGCCAAATCAGTCCCTAAGTGTATGATTTGATTTATCAAGTAGTACAGTTATTATTATACTAATATACATCAGTAAATAAACTTATGATATGTTCCAAAATATGATAAGATCAGATAACTGTTGTAGGAATGTTCTTGTAGAGTGTAAACACTTTACAATTATAGGAGGCCACTCACCAAAAAGCAAGTGCACTAAGTTGTTAATAGGCACTCATAAAAGACATGCTATCTATTGGAGTTATCCCTTGACAAGCTAGAGTAAAACACACACACACACACACACACACACACACACACACACACACACACACACACACACACACACTCACTCTCTCTGACACACTCACCATTGCCATGGGATGAATGATATTTTGCAGCTGGTGGACTGGATGTGGTGGGGTAATGTAGGGCGTGTTGGGCAGAGGGAGAATGAGGTGAGAGGCAGGGAGAGGCACTGGGTGAAGGTGGCTTGTGGCTTGGAGTGAGGCAAGCTGGATTGCTGGCTAGGAATGTGGGAGGTAGGGTTGGCAAGTATATGAGTTGGTACAATTGTAACAGGTGGGAAGTGGCACATGGTGAAGGCAAGGTTGGGAAGTGAATTGGGATGGAGTGACAGGATGGAGGAAGGGAAAACTGTTGGGTACATGCTGCAGGAACTATGGTGTACGGGATGGGCGGTTGGGAAGGCGGTGGACATTATGGAATGAGCAGGACAAAATTTAAATAAAGGCTATTTATTGGCAAAAACATGTTAAAAAGGGATGTGAGGGTGAACCAGAGTGTAGAGTTTGGCGAAACATTTTTCGCGAACCTAACAAAAGTTGGCGTCTGCCAATCAGGGCAGTCCGAGCAGCATGCCGGCTGTGAAAACTAAGTCCCCGGCGCCGCAGCACTGGGAGAAGTGGGAGATTTTCACTTCTACAGGGCGCACGTCCAAGAGAGCGGGAAGACAAGAGAGCGGGCCCGGCCATGGCCGGCTGGGTATAATGGTTGTATATAGTTTAGTGGCTATTTTCCATTCATTTAAGTGTGCCAACAGGCAAACATAAGAAATTTGCCCATGTTTTAACAGGTCATCAATTGGTGATAGGAGGTGATCATTTGATGAATTAGATAGAGCAAGAAAATCAATTGACAAGGGTATCACGAATGAGCTTCCAGGTATAAAAAGCATAGGTAAATGAGCACGAATATTATGTGAGTAAACCATAGTGGCATGAAAGGTTATTAGTACAGTTTCTTTACTTTTCAATTTCGTGGGCAGCTGGCTGCAGGGCCGAATCTCATGCTACGTCAGAAAGGCACACGGCAGGTTACTTCCAAGGCTAGCGCAGCATCAGGTCAGCACATGGTAGCTGAGAAGCGAAGCCAAGGTGGCTACGACTGTCAAATGCCGCATGCAGTGCTCACGTACATGGCACAGAAGGCAAGAGTCAGGTTTAAGAGTGAGCGAGAGATGAAGCTTACCGATGCTGATCACTGCGCTCTCTGTATTTTACACTCTCTCCACATTTTCTTGGGCTCCTGCTCCTGATGAGCGTATTTATGTGCTTCAAAGTGAGAAGTGACATATATTAATGTCACAAAAGGTGTATACTGTTACTGAGTAAAGGGGAATAGATGTGCTTAATCGACATGGTGTACTCAACGATGACCAACAACACAGAAGTGGGGTTACGTGTGACATCGCACTGGATGCATTGTTACAGGGGGTTCTGTTCAGAACTACATTAACATACATAAATATAGAAATGAGGCACACAAGTATCATATTAAATTGTTGCATATACCATATCAATAAGTAAACAAAGATAACTGCCAATTTGGGCAAACCATCCAAGTGCAATAACATTCACATTGGGAAAGGAAGTTTCCCATGCACCGATATATTTGCTAAACACCATAAAGTGAGAATGACAAACAAAAGTGACACCTGTTTTGTGCAGGTGGGGTGTAGATTGTGTCGTTGGATGTCAACGCTGTTGCTAATGAGAGGAGAAAAACTAAACTCGATGAGAAGCTAGAAACTTCCATAGCGGAAACAGAAAGTGTAAGGAACTGAATTAGAAAAGATTAAATTGAGCATAATTTCTGAAGGCTTTATTCTTCATGAAGATATAGTGCATGGCACATTGTTGACACCACGGTACTGCCTATTTAAATGTGTATACAACAATTCTGCGATTCCAAGATAGCTGCTATGTACTTCTTCCTAATACTCAACATCTTTGGCATAAAAAAACTTCATTGCATGACCAAGTTCGCCGTCTCTATAACTCCATGGTGCTTGCCTCATTGGGCCCAGATAGTTGCTTAAAACTCCCATCTATCCTTGGGTGTATCGCAGTGTCCTGAGACACGTTATACAGTTAAAAGCTTCTACTTCAGTAGTCGGTATTCCTTTGGAAAATACAATGGAAAAACAGTTTCAAAGATGGCTCAAGTTTTGAAAGGAGATTTCAGTTTATGATCAGTTTAGCTGCGGACTAGATGCGGTTCGTGTCTGATGTTGCCTGGTCAGCTGTCGTCAGAGAGCACGGAACACTGTTCTCATGAACTCTTCTTCGACATGAAAGATTAGTTAGTGTTAGTACACATGGGCTGAATAGTTTTGTGTTATGATATGCCCAGATAATAAAGTCCCAAAGGTGTTGTTCTGTTGAAAGTTGACAGATGAAAGTGGGTAGGATGGACTATGCTGCAAAATTGAAAAGTGAAGAAATGGCACACACAGCTAGTGTTTCCACCTGATTGCCAGTTGCGTTATGTAAGGTATGTGCCCCTGCGGGTGTGGTTCTCTTGTTCATACAATGGACTAGGTATATGGTCAAAGCTGGCTCGTTCTGTGGGCATGATTCACTCTGTTTACATTACCTATCAAGGGAGTAGGCATGTGGTATGTCCCTCCAGATAAAAAATCAAACACAAATGAAATAAAACATGGTTAGATCTTAAATTACCCTTCCAAAATAATTTTGTACCTAAGACATCATTGTTACTAAACACTTAAGTAATTGGCAATACTCGGGAACTTATTCTAGCATACTTGAAATCCCACAAAAATAATTATCCTCATCATTCTAGTTATGCAGTGACACATGGAAACACAAGGTCGATATAAATACTAAATTACTGGTGCTGGCAGACTCTAGCTAAAACTCTCTAAACATTTGATAATAGCATAAATAAGAGATGGACAAAATGAACAATAATGCATTGACATAAGTAATTGGACACAAGTAATTTGACATAAGTAATTGGTAACTCATCATAGTGATACAAGCAGTGGCAACAAACAACAAAAGTAAAAGTTCAAAATATTATTTCCTTCAATCAAAACTTCCTTATCCTCCAGTTACATTTCATAGCAAAATGAATGTAAGTATCCCCTGGTATTCTTTTATGCTCTCATTTATATTTTCATGCCAACTGATGGTCTTTGGTACTTCCACCTACACGAAAACTGTCGTTAAGTCATGGTGATGTTATGTGTAATGCTGTGGAATAGTGTAATGTCACATTAATACTTCCTTTAACAAGATTCTGATGAAAAGTGGTTTTATGTCTCCTTCAATGAACAGACCAATACTTATTAAATATTTTGTATGATATTTCCTGCGCTGATTTGTACTCCTTGTCTAATAATTGCGAATGTTGTTGCTTATCAGTCTCCCAATTAATCGTCCAAGGGTATGATTGTTGTTCCTTTTGTTGATTCTATCACCTACCTGTTTTCATATATTCATTATAGACAACTCGATGAAGCTAGTTGCATCTCGAAAATGTAGATATGACTTACCTGTTGCTGCTTTTGTTTTTAATAAAATTAGAGTCCAATTGTCATGAGTAAAGTGTATAGGAAGAAAAGTAAGTTCTTTAGTATTGAAAATGTGCGTAAAGTTAATCAAAGGGTTCATTATATAATGGTTAAGAATTCTGTGTTGAGATTCAGTGCAGCTTGGGGTGCTGTAAGGGGCAACAGGTGCCGCACTCGTGAGATTGTAAGTTGCTGACATTCGCACCCACATGTGTCAGTGTTACTGCACTACGCTGCAGGTGGAACTAAGCCTTACAAAAGGCGGTTTAAGTGATTGTTTTATAATACTAATGGTGGTTACTAGTGTAATGTGTTCTTAATATCTTAGATAAAGCCGTAGGTAGCTTCTCAGGCAACTCTTTACAGGCCATAAAACTTTTATCTCTCCCTTCTTTACAACTCCCGATTAATACATACATAAAGCATTCCCAATCTTGCTGTCATGACAGATTAAACCTTAATTTCAATAGTAGTAATGTTTAAAGAAAGTTAAAATGATCCATTATTTAGTGTAGATATGTCCGTTACTTCCTGCTATCGTCAGATACTGTACTGCGGTCCCACACCTTCAAAATGCAGAGGGCGCAGCTGTCATTTCTTTGTGCCTGCAGCTGGAGACAACGCAGATGGCCAGGCCTGGTCCAGGCAGGGGGTGGCAAGGGTGGTGTAGAATTGAATAGGCCTTTGTATGTGGGTGGCGGCTTAGCCTTCTTGCTAGCCATGTGGCGAGTCAAGTTCTCTTGGCGGTTACAACACTTTTTCCAAAGTTAGCTTTTATTGCTCACAACAGTTACTCATGGAAGATATTCTTTTATGAGGAACTCAAATGACTTCAATTGTTAGAGCTCATGAAACTATCAGGTTCCAATTATTTTACTTAAACTCTCTGTTCTTCTAAAATTTAGGTAACTGGCAGGTTTTATGCTTCTAAATAAACTGTATTTTGCGATGGCATACCAAACCCAACTCCTTGGCTAATGCGTTTCCCACACAGCTGTCATTTACAGAATAAATACCACAGCAAGGGCTGGCTTTCTTGACACCATATAGATCTGTTTATTAACCGTGGTGGTAATACAACATAGCTTGAGATCGATCTGAAATTCCAACGTTTACTAATCCTGATGGTTTCGACAATGCGTACATGGAAAAAGTTCTCTCTCTCATGATTTTGTTCCTTACTGAAAACTCAAATAGACAACACAAATAGATTACCATCTTTAGATAAGACTAGTATAATCTGTTGGGCAATATTAAGCTGGTGAATTTATTTCGCCATGTGGGATTAGCCGAGCGGTCCAAGGTGCTGCAGTCATGGACTATGTGGCTGGTCCCAGTGGAAGTTCGAGTCCTCCCTGGGGGATGGATGTGTGTGTTTGTCATGAGGATAATTAGGTTAAGTAGTGTGTAAGCTTAGGGACTGATGACCTTAGCAGTTAAGTCCCATAAGAATTTACACACATTTGAACATTTTTTTGAATTTATTTCTATAACTATCATTTTAGGTTTTCTGGTTAAACTGCAATGTACAAACGTACAAAGGTGTAACGTGGAACTGAATTAGCGTAACGTGGCGGGTGTGGCGAAGGGTTGTGGCATCGCAGGGAGAGGTGCAGGTGCTGTCCACACTAAAGACAGAGGTGGCTCTCTTGACGGTCAGGAGGGAAGGAAGGGAAGGGGGCTGCGTCGCCAGCTCGCAGGGAGGAGGGGAACTCCCCGCATGTGAACAGCTATAGATGACAGCGGCGGTATCTACACGACTCCTTCCATGGCATTTACTATACAGAAATACGTGGTACCAAAAAAAAAACTTACCTTGTTGTCTGTTCGACATCGAATCATAAAAACAACAAAATAGCACTTGAGGAAGATTCCTTTCACTTTAGAGTAACATATTTGTCGTTTAACTTGGGTGTACCTATTCTTGTTATTATTGTTGTGTGATCACTTAGCAAAACATACATGTAATAGGGCGTATTTCAAATGACAGGTAGATGGCAGCATGTAGTCACTGATCTACTGGCAGTTACGAAGGCGTCTTACTATCATGATTTTACGGTAAAGCTTTAACAGCTGTGTTTGTGCACTGTTCACTAAATCAACAGGTGAAGTGTGAATCCTTTTGACATATACAAGATTAACTGATTCTTAATTCAGCGTATTCTATTGGCAAGGACAACTTTCCCCTTAGTTCCATAATTAAAGACCATTTGTGTTTTTAATTCTCGACTCCTACGATAACATTACTGGAGACGTTAAATGACACAAGACAAAATGATTACAAAACTTCAATCACTCCCATTAACATGTGACATCATAAATTACCAGTAACCAATGGTTGCCAATTCTTATGTCTGCTTATAACTAACATACACACTTTAAATAAATGTATAGTAATGATAGTGTTCTCCGTCAATTAATCCTCTTGCTACATGCAGGACTTTTCCATCTGTTTACATACCATTTCAGACCCACTTTCTGGAACGTAAATCACAGGGGTTTGACCCTAGAGCACATCTATGTTGTGGTCTAGGCAGTTGTATTACCTTCTTCCTTGCTTTCTTTGGTAGAACTACTGGCATAATAGGCCTGGTTTCGCTGTTAGGTGGGGGTGGCTCGGGTCCTTTATACAGCTTCAGTCTGTCAAAATGAATGATCACTGTGCATTATGCTAACTGAATTTCGGAATTTACTGGTGAAGTAAGCCGGATGATATGGTATAGTATGGTCCTTCATAAATAGGTGTAAACTACTTGGTTCTTCCCTTTTTTACTACTGGATTGCTCAACATAACTAGGTCTCCTACTTTGTACTCAGGCATTTTTGCTTTTTGATTACTTCTCTTCAACTGTTGGGTAGTGGCTTGGGCATTGCTCCCTCTTACTTTTTTCCAAATGGCTTTTAGATGTCATGCTAGAGCTTTCACATCTTTGGATTTAATTCCAGGGGGCAGTTTGTCAATTTCAAAAGGCGAATTCATAGGGCGGCCATATACTGCTTCATAAGGTGAGTAACGTTTAGCTTCATGGACATGGCTGGTACATGCTGACGTAACATATTGAACATACCTGTCCCAGTCAGAGTGATGTTTATTGACATTCAGCATGCACATAACGGTGTGGTGGACTCGCTCCAGGTGACCGTTTGCTTTTGGGTGGAACGGTGTCGTTCACCACTTTTTAATTCGCAACAACCGACAAACTTCTGTAAACAATGCAGACATGAAATTCATACCTTGGTCTGTGAGTACAGCTTCAGGACTTCCGTATGGCAACACCAAATGGGTGCCAAAAGACCGTGCTACTGTTTTAGTGGACATATCCAGTATAGAAATGAGAATCAAGAACCTAGAAAAATGATCTATAAGGGACAAAATATACAGATTATTTTGGGGGCTCACAGGGAAAGGACCAACAATATCTGCTGCTACTACAGCCCAGGGATAAGTGGCTTCTGGTACCTGCTGTAAAGGCACTTTCGTTCGAGGTGGCAATGACCTCTTAATGCAAGGTAGACAATTTTGAATATACTTTTGCATGTCTTTCCGTCTTCCTGCCCAGAAATAATGGGTGACTATTCAGCAATTTGTGGCATGAAGGCCATTATGACATGCTTGCAGGCTATTGTGAGATTGTGCGACAATCTTGGAATGTAATTCTTTAGGGACCACTGCCTGTTTACCCAAGGGGGTCTTTCGATACAAAATTCCATCTTCAACGGAAAATTCAGGCAAAGCCACATGTTTCTAACATTCGACATCTCTTTGCTGTGCTTCCCTTAATTCTTCAATAGAAACATCATTAGCTATGATCACTCTGACTTTTCTTTCGGCTTAGTGTGTCCGTGTTTTGATGTAACTTGCCCGGTTTGTGTTTTACCTCATACTCAAATTTGCTCAATTTCAAAGCCCAACAAGTTAGCCTGCTACTAGGGTCTTTTAAGCTCAATATCCACTGTAATGCATCGTGATCAGTGATGACTGTAAATTTTCTCCCATACAAATAACATCGGAAATAAGTTACACCAAACGTGAGTGCGAGAAGTTCCTTCTCAGTTGTGCTGTAATTTGACTTAGCTTTATTAAGCTGTTGAGATGCATAACCAATTGGTCGTTCTTTGCCCTCTATCTCTTGTGATAGAATGGCTCCTACTGCATAATCTGAGGCATCTACTGACAGTATGAATGGTTTTTCAAAATCTGGGTATGCTAGTACAGGAGATCTAGTTAAAACATGTTGAATTTGTTGCATAGCTTCATCACATTCTTTGGTCCAAATGAAACTAACTCCTTTTTTCAATAATTTAATCAGGGGCTTAGCAATGATAGCATAATTATTCACAAAACATCTATAGTAGTTTGCAAGGCCTAGAAAAGACTGTAGTTCCTTGAAACTTGTCGGTGTTGAAAATTCCCTTACTGCTGTGGTCAAATGGGGATCCGATTTCATACCTTCTCCACTTATTATATGACCTAAATATTGTACTTGTGACTGGGCAAATGCACACTTTTCTAATTTTACGCTCAAATAAGCTCCTTTTAATCTTTGCAAAACATCCCTCAGACTTTCTGCATGTTCTTTTATCGTTTAAAGAAAATAATAATGTCATCTAAATACACCAAGCATGTTGTAGGTTTCAACCCACACAGCAGCAAATCTGCAAATCTTTGAAAAGTACCGGGGGCGTTTCTCAAACCAAATGGCATTCTTACAAATTCATACAATCCTGTAGGTACAACAAAAGCAGTTTTATGGCGGTCCTGGGGTGCAACAGGGATCTGACGGTGCCCAGAACACAAATCAAGGGCAGTAAAATACTTACAGTTGCCCAATCGGTCTAATGTCTCATCAATGCGCAGTAACAGGTACGTGTCTGGTGTGGTTACCCAATTTACTGACCGCATATTGACACATAGGCGATGGGCTTTCTCCCCATTTACTGATTTCTTTGGTATAACGACCACAAGAGACACCCACACACTTGAGGAGGGTTGCATGATTCCCGCAGCTAATTGCTGCTGAATCATATCTTCAACTACAGACTGCAAATGGTATTGTATACTGTAAGGTTTTTGCGGAATTGACAGAGCTTCTCCAGTTGGAATTTTGTGCTGAACCAAATTCGTAGCCAGTAGAAACTGCCTCTCTTCAAACAACCACGAAAATTTCTCTAATACTGGCTGCAACATCCTTTTCTCTTCCCTGTTTAAATGACCTAACTTCTCTGCTAACTGACTCCTTAACGTCGACGCGACATAGCGCACTTCTCTAACTGAACATTTCTTTCTTCTCCTACCTTTTTCATCTTTACTTCACTGCTTCTCAGCTCCTCCTATTTCCTCAAAAATTTCCTCTCCATTGGCAACAATAGTACCCTTTAGTATTACAACACCTTTTACACCAAAAATATCTATATTTACTGGTATCACAAAACCCTTCTGTTTCCTTTCCGGTCAGCAGATACTTCTCTTTATATGTAGTGACTGGTGATATAAAACATCATTCTGGGTGAGCAGGTCAACCAAAATGTCTGTCTTAGGCTATTTTTTTATTTTTGACATCTATCCAGAGAATTTTTCCACTTCTGCCTTTTATCTTTGGAGGGTCAGTGGTTTTTATCGCCCACATCTGCGGTTTTATGGGAGACTGTGAATGGTGCCTTTCACAGCTCCCTTGCATCTGACAGGGGTGCCCCTGCCAAATTGGTGAATTGCTTCACCGAACTGCACAGTTCGCATTTGATAATCCACTATCCCCTGATAATGGTGCAGGAAGTCATTTCCTAGTATGATGTCAAATTCACCATTCTTTAGCCTTACTACTTCCATCCTCTGACTATATTTACCCTCATCTATTTGCAGATTCACTACACACAAACCCGTAGGGACAATTAATTCCTCTCCAGGGCCACTGATATGGAATAGGGGTGGCTGTAACACCCTTTGATCATTTTTCTCCACAAAGAATACACTAACTTGAGCACCAGTATCAACTAAAATTCTAACTATTTTGTTCCCGAGTATGGGAACTAGGCTAACGTGTTCCACCTCTTTACATTTTCTAGTCTTCAGCAGGTGTATTATTTTTGTCGGGGGCGCGGGTGGGTGGCGGAACCTTCCCCCCACGCGCTTCCCTGATTCGACCCCACATTGCAGAGGTGGCCGCAAATCTGATTAGAAAATAGTGGCTTTGTGGGACAAACATAATTAGCAAGGCCTACTCTCTGACAAATAGTGGAATATGGCGCCCAACATCACATTGTTGTATGTTTGGGTGTCCCACAACGCTGGCAAAATACTTCCCTTGCTGGAACCGATACTGGGTCCAGCGGGCGCAGTGTGGCAGCACAAAAGCATAATTCCTCTTTGTGTACAATGGCTAAATGAACAGCTTCAAATAGAGAAGTGGGGGACGCTGCTTTGAGTTCTCCTCTGATGCGGGGGGCAATATCGTGAACAAATGCATCAATTGCACACGCTTCCGCCTCTGAGTGCAAAATTCTATTTTCACTGGCATTTTCTCCTAGCTTGTAGGTATGACAAGTATGGCTCATAGGCGATCTGCAAAGGCTTCAAAATCCTCATTAGGCTTTTGTCTAATGGTTGATAATTGATCTCTGTAATATCCAGTACCTCTGATATCGGAATAACGCGTAGTCAATCCGTGGGCCAATACTTCAAAATCGTGCGTGTCACGCAATTCGTCCACCATTTCTATAAACATTCGTGATTCCCCTGTCAACTTCTGTCTGACTATATCGACCAATAGATCATCCGGCCAGGCATATGTGCGACCCACATTACGAATATTTTGTAGGAACATAGCCACATTTTTGTGGGGCTTCCCAGAGAAGGTGAGAATGAAATCAGCCGCAGGAAAATTGCTTACAATTGCCATGTTAGCAGAAATTGTGGCATTTGCATTAGAGACAGAACTGGTGTTAGTTGCCACTGTTTGAGCATTTGTTACAGGGGTGGAGCTAGCCGCAAGTAGGGAAGTTCACACACTAGCTTCCAGCATCTGTTTCAACACGCGGTTTTGTTCACGTAGCTCCTGGTTTTGTGCGAATAATTGGTGCATTTGTGCATTTATGGCCTCAAGCAGGTCTTGCGAGGCAGCTGCCTTTGTGGGAGTATCCCGTTCCATCGCTCATGTTCCCATCGGCATGTTTACAAATTTAAGGAACGCTAGTGACAAAAAATTATTGTTACAGAAAGGGATGGTCACAAAGTTTCCTAGTCCAGTGGTGGATGATCGACGAAGTTAATGTTGAAAGCATTGCAGTGATTTACATAGTAACGGAGTCAGTGCAACAGATTGGTGGCGGAAGTGGCAGCAGCGTGATGGAGTGGCGGCGGCGGGCGGTGTGCCGGCGGGCAGCGGCAGTGACCAGACCCTCGGGCAGCGGTAAATGTGTTGGTGGCGGACGGTGCTGGCTTGATGGTTCACGATGGTGGCAGGACCCTGGCGCGTCGGCAACAGTCGTGGGCAATAGTGGGTGGTGCAGCGGCGTGCTGGTGGTGGCTGTCGTGGTGACAGATGACGGCAGCCTGGCCGGTCATGCAGCACAGGACCCTCGAACTCAGGCAACGGCTAGTGCGGTGGTGTCTGGCTGACGTGGCTGACTAGCGTGGGCTGCCTCACTGCAGCGCGCGCCCTGTGTGTGTTTACTGGTGCAGCCATGCCCGCATGGAGCAAACGTAGCAGTCGGTTGGCACATTCCATGCACAAAGTGCAAGGCGTCTTGCCAGAAATAATTTAGTGTAGCAACAAAGTCACTACGGGAATGCATCCACTCTTCTGACACCAGCTGTACAGGATGGGTGCTTGGGAAGGCGGTGGGCGTTATGGAATGAGCAGGACAAAATTTTGATAAAGGGCATTTATTGGCGAAAACATGTTCAAAAGGGGTCACATAGCCAGGCCTAGGGAGGCGAGTGTGAACCAGAGCATAGAGTTTGGCGAAACATAGATCGCGAAGCTAACAAAAGTTGGCGTGTGCCAATCGGGCCAGTCGGAGCGGCATGCCGGCTGCGAAAACTAAGTCCCCAGTGCCTCACCACCAGGAGATGTGGGAGATGTTCACTGTTACAGGGCACACGCCGAGGAGAGTGGGAAGACAAGAGAGTGGGCCCTACGACGGGTGGCTGGGTATATTCGATGCACCATGCTGCTTCCTCTGCCCTGATTGGTCAGGACCGAGAAACCTGCAGGGGCATCAATGGAACTTTCCAGAGTTTTGCCTGCTAAGTGACACCTGGGGTGGAATTACCTCACAAGCACATGAGGGAGGCACGTGATCAAGGTGCCCTTCCTCGGTGTTGGCTTCCTGTTACTACACTGTGGGACGAAAGAATTTACAGGCAGCTAACACTGCCGGCTATGGCTTGGTCATAATGGAAAAATGAAGTTCCCGTCTGAAAGCTCATATAATAAAGTAAAATCCCCTACTGTCTGGCTCATCCTTTACAGTGGTTACCTGAGATTGAGGCAAGGATAATTATGGATGCAGAGGATGTGTAGTAATGGTAATGCCCATGCACACATTTCAGAGAAACTGGTGATGGAGGGAATGATCCAAATATCTTGGGTTGTGAAGCAGCCATTGAAATTGAGCATGTTGTGCTCAGCTGCATGTTGTGCCACTGGGTGGCCAGCTTTGTTCTTGATAACAATTTGATGATGGTCATTCATCCTGGTGGACAGTGGTTGGTAATCATATTAGTATAAAGGCTGTTCAGTTTTTGCAGCAGAGTTGTTACATCATATGGCTGCTTTCAAAGGTATTTCTGAAGGGGTAGGACAATCCTATGGCAGGGCTTGAACAGGAGATACTGAGTGGTTGGATTTGGCGGATATTGCACCTTCGTCTGTGATTAGGATGTGATTGCTATGGCAAGAGGATGGGGTGGGATTGGCGTAGGGAGGGACTAGGATGTTGTGAAGGTTGGATGGGTGAAGGAACACCACCTTAAGAGAGCTGGAAGAATCTTGAGTAGGACATATCTAATTTCAGGGCAGGATGAGAGATAATCAAAGCCCTGATGCAGGATATGGTTCAGTTGTTCCAGTTGAATGTAATATTGCGTGTTGATGGGGTGCCCATTTGTAGCTGATTCTTGAGGGTGGTGGCAGTGCCCTCCTTATCACCCAATATCCATCACCAGATGCTTGATTATCTTTCATACTGGCCTGAAATGAGGGACATGCTACCCAAGATACTGGAGTGGTGTTCCATCACCTCCCCAACCTACACAATATCGTAGTCCATCCCTACGCCATTCCCACTCCCAACCCCCTGCCAAAGGGATTATATCATTGTGGCAGACTGAGGTGCAAGACCTGTGAAAGGAGCCATGTAATATACCAACTCCATTGCAAGCACTGCAGAGCCTTTCATTTTGGTATGACTACCAGACAGCTGTCCACCAGGATTAATGGCCACTGGAAAACTGTTGTCAGGAACAAAGTTGACCACCTGGTGGCACAACATACAGCTGAGCACAATATGCTCAAGTCCAGTGCCTGCTTGACAAACTGAGTCACCTGGATTCTTCCCTCCACTACCAGCTTCTCTGAATTGCACAGATGAGAGTTATCCTTACGACACATCCTCCACTCCAATAATCATCCTGGCGCAATTTTAGGTAACCCGTGGTCCCCACACCCTCCACCCAACAGCTTCCACTTTCTCCATCATGTCCCCCCTTTCCCAATTCATGTCCCCATGATACCTCCAGTGTGTGCTGCTTCCCACTGGCCATTACATCCCTCCCTCCTGCATTCGTAACCAGAAAACCAGCTGCCTCTCTCCCAGCTGCTGGCCGCCCACAACCAGATCCTCTCCCTTTAGCCACCTCCCCCCGCCCTTGATATTACCTCCCCCCAACATCCCACAACCAGTCCACCTGCCTCAAATAGTCAATCTAGCTATCATCGTGTACAGAAATAGACTTGTGTATGGGTGTTAGTGACGGTTTGTGTGTTTGTAGAAGATTAGATAATATATTTATACAAGTTTTATGAGGTTCACCTGCATGTGTATTACTTACATGTCTTTTTGGCCTGATGCAATGATACACAGCGTGTTTATGGTAGATACTCATAATTACTTGGCTGTTGCATTTGTAATATAATAAAGATTAGTAAATAATATGTTAAAAAATAAATGTGTTATGTGGATTGACCATTAAGATAGTTAACAATTAATATTTACAACTTCAAGAGAGATCCATTAAAACAGGTAAGCCACCATGTTTGAGAAATAGGATCCTAACAATAAGCAAGAGGAACATTCCTGCACAACATGTGACTGTGATGTCAGTACTTGTTCTTTCCATCCAAGTGACATTTGCACAAAGGATGGGCATAGAGCAAGAGTTTGTAAGTTCACTTACCTGTCTGAATGTGTGCCTGGTAAATTTTCTTTGTCTTCATTTTCCATAGGTCCACTTATTGATTGTTAGAAGCTTTGTGTAAATATTAAATAATATAACATTAAGGTTAGTTAAGATTAGATACATATCTGATCATAGTTCTTTTTATGATGATCAGCTTTTGTATAGTAAACTTCATAGTTGTAAGAATAAATGTCAGTAAACCACTGTTATGAGAAAACTTATACTGAATTATCCTTCTACACTGAAAAGGACATGCAAAATTTACCCGTATGTGGCTCTGGATTGTGGTTAGTGGTCTCTTTCGTACATTTGCCTACATATACCAATAACTATTTGCCACTTCCATGCTGATGTGTAACTGAAACTAAGGTTCAGTCAGAGCAATATAATGTGGCTTTTTCCATAATTTGTATGTGCATACCATTATTAAACGTTACTGAGTGTACCCTATTCTTGATAGAGTGCTAGGCCTGTGTGGCAATTTTTTCTAGTAATTGTTTAATAACAGTGTCCGGCTAGAAACCTCATCTGTGCTCTTCACATATGTTAAGTGGATCTTAAGACTCAAATGATAAACTGATGTCTGTGCTCTCTGGTATCTTCATGTAAACACATGAAGAAACATTAAAAACAGACTAAAAGCCAATGCGGTATCTTGCTTCCTTAGTACCACCATATCTACCTCAAGATCCTGGAATCTGAGTCACTTTGTATTGCCTCCAACTACAGAGACCTGAAAAATCTCAGCTTGATGCCATTGCCATCTGACACCATACATAGCCAGTTTGGCAGAGATGGATGGTGTAAAATTCCATAGTACCTGCAATGGGACTGTGAGATTCAAAGTAAGTATGTTGTGACCCATGTTGGTTTACATCAAATAAACAAGTGTCAGATGTGGAGTCCAGACATCTATGCCTGGCTGCATACCTTAAATAAGAAGTAAGGTGCTTTAGAGTATGAAAGACATATTTTTCTCTCAGGAGATCTAGCAGGCCACATCTCAGGTTTCAAGTGCCAGATTAGTTTTCTGTGCTCATTGGTGTGATTATATAAACACATGAAGAAGTACTAAAGGCAGTCATAAAGGGCTCCCAGATTCTCTTTTCCTTATGAAAACCATCATAGCTACCTCCTCAGTCTGAGATTTGAATCATTTTCCTTCCAACCACAGATACCTAAGAAACCTCAGCCTGACTCTCATCACCATTTCACCCCCATACATAGTCACTCATATGCCAGAGATGGATGACCTAAAATCCCATGTCACCTGCAGTCTGATTGTGAGATTTAAGTAAGCACATCATGATCAACATCGAGTCACAACATATAAACTAGTGTCAGAAGTTAAGGATGAATCAGCTTGAGCTCTCAAGGCAGATGAGGTACAATGAACAGGCTGAGCATTGCTTTTTATTATTCAATGGGAACAAATCAAGAAGAAGGAGAAAAGAGGATGAAACTGGCAGACTGTCTGCTGTCCCATGTTGCAGAATTATTAGACAGCTGCAGTACACAGCGGAAACATGGTCACAGCAGTACGTCCACTTAGGTCATGGGAGACAACACCTGATGAAGTGGCATGAATGTGCTGACAATACCATATTCCAACGTTATGCATTCATGAACCATCAATGCAGAGCCATCTGTTGGACCAATGAATGTGGTGAGTGAATCACAACATAGCATTGTAGTGGGGTCTACGGCTCTGAGAAAGGACGAAAAATACCCAAATCTGAAACTAGAGGATAGTAAGCCCGTGCCATGCAGATAGTTTTATCTGACATGTTTAAGCTAATTCACAAAGTGTCTGATGGGAACAAAGATGAAATCAGAGAATTTGTAAACAATTGAGACATAATATTTGAACTAATACCAAGTCATAGTTGCAGAGTGTAATTAAAATTTGTTAAAAGTAGGATTACAGGAGTAGCAGAAAGTAAGCTGCTCACATAGGATTTGACCATGAGTTGGACAAATGGGAAGGGAATGTTACTGGAAAACTATGAGTCAAAACATACTGTGAATTATCATGTGTGTCTTTTATTCTCTAACAGACAGAGTACTGTCAAAAATATGGCTGAATGGGCAAGTTGCATTGATACATTGCAGCACCAATTCCAAGAAGCTACTCAGGGAGTAATGAGGGAAGCAGACATTCCAGGAACAGAAGATCTAATTGGGAAGCAGGTCCAATCAGTATTCATACAGGAAATCAAAGATGAAACTATTAAAACAGTTGAGAGAACAAGAGGCAAGAATTTAACATCAGTCCAATCAAAGCATCTAGCATTAACAGAAGAAGCCTTTAATGCCTCTTGTAAGAAAAGTTCAGTGAATACAGCCACTTGGAAGGTTATTTTTTAAGTTAAGAGGGGAGACCAGCACACAAGGAATTTCACTACCAGGAGATATGTCAGGAAAATAGGCACAGTGAAGTCAAGTTGTAGAGGAGCAGAGAAACAGATACCCAATCCTCTGTCACAGCTGAGAATGATAGAGGAAACAGTATATAGAGGTCATCACAGGGAAACTGGAAGAATGTGACCTACTGTATAACAGCAGTTCAATCTTCAAGGACATTCAGAACTGTGTGACAAAGCAATAACCATGACAAATTACGTTTGTGAAGAACCAGGACACTTAGCCTGATGGTGTAATGCCAATGCTAGGCCAGCAAGTAGAATACTCTGAAAACAGATAATGAAAGAATGGCATGAATATGACATCAGTCTGTTCCAGTAAACTGCACTCAGTAGACTGCCAGGGCAAGAATGACTTCACAAACATAAAATATATGTAGGGGCATTTGGAAACTACGGGTTTCATAGTAGATAGTGTAGCTCAAGTTAGTTTAATGAAGGAATCAGCACTGAAGGATATTATGGGCAGTAACGCTGCAGAAAGAATAAAATTTAAAGGCAGCATGAAAGAAGTAATGGAGACACATTGACATGCAGTGTTAACATTGATAAAAGATAATGCTGATGATGGTCATAATGATAATGATGATGATGATGATGATGCATGTGTGTTGTGTGTGTCTGTGTGTGTGTGCGTGTGTGTGTGTGTGTGTGTGTGCAACATAACTTCTATATAGCACAGGTTAAGTTAGATGTCTCATATGAAGGAATCTTAGGCAGAGGGTTCTACAAGAGTTTTAAAAATAAAAAAGATGCTATCTATGGCTCAAGGGCAGACCACTGCAATTACAGACAGAGCAGGAGCTGAACTATTGGATCTTGCAGACCAGAATAGAGCTGTGAGGAGAGTAGCATTTTCCCAAGCAATGCACATTGGACAGTCGAGATAGATGGACTGTGAGGTCAAATGCAAGAGCAAAAGCATCAGTATAAATCAAGGTAGAATCAGGAGCAGTACTGAGAGGGAAGAGGGATCTCTGGAGCACAGAACTGGAAGTAATGAGAATCACAGGATGCTGTATCTTTGGGTGATGAGGAACAAAGCAGGGCAACTGACAGGAGGGAAAGAATGCTGGTGTGATCTGTTGGCAATAGGACCATGAGAGGAAAAGAACTCAAGGATTAAGGTGCTGACCACAGACAACAATGGAGAGGTACTAGTCGCAAATGGGTGTGTATTTGCCTGCAGCATTGGTGACTGAGCAGAAAAACACTTGTGTCATGAGTATTTTGAATATCATAGAAGAAAATCTTCTGTTGGGACACCGCAATGTGAAGGTAGGTACAGTACCTGAAGTGGAAGAATTTAAATGACAACAACATTAGTACTGTATATCTGCTACACCATGCTGACAAGATTTCAGATAGCTTAGGAAATGTCAAATACTTCATCACTTTAGATTGTGAAAGATACTGTTGAACGAGGAGATAGAGAAAAAGGAACCTTTTCTACTCCAGAAAGACATTATGAATAAAACATATTACCAATTGTAATACCAGATAATGGAGTCATTTTTCAGAGACTGATGAGCACAATTCCACCAGACTTCAAGGACACAGAATGTTCATATATTTAGATAATGTAGTTGTGTTGGGGTCTATGTTAGAAGAACAGAAAGCCAGAGAAAGAGAGACATTGAGGAGGTTCTGATTGCATAACCAAAAATGGTAGGTTGACAAGTGTGAGTTGCTACAGAAGGAAGTGACTTACTTAGGGCACATAATTATAACAGAAGGAACTCTCAGAAGATGAGTGAAACAGAAAATATTTCAGGCCTCTACTCTGAAACCGTCAAAGAGCCTTTACTGACAGCTTGTCGAAGACTCCAGTCAGATAGTGAAAACATTACACGATGAATTACTGAAGCAGGGAGCAAACTATGAGTGGTCAGCATAACAGGAAGCAGCTTTTCAAGAATTAAAAGAAAGAATAACTAGCCCTACATCTTTCAGCATCCTTTTTTTACAATGCTGTTCATAATCACAACAGATGCTGGCAAGGAAGTGATCAATGCCTAACTGACTCAGGGAGAATTAGGACAGGATTGTGTGCATTTGGCTGTGGTACAGTTGAGTGTGAACTCTTAGCCATAGTGTGGGCAGTGAAGCACTACTGACCTTACATGTACATAAGGGAATTTATGATATGTACTAATCACAAATCCTTGAAATGGTTAGCACATATAATTGATCCATCATTGAGACTAATGAAATTTTGAAGTGAATTGACACAATACAGTTTTGAGATTAGATACAAGAAATCACAAAACACAGTAGCAGGTGGATTTTTATACATGCTATAAGACTTGGCTGCAGCCAATAGGAGTGTGGAAGAGGTCAACAAGGAACAAAAGACAGCTGCAATCAATGATTAGTAAAGGGGAGAAATTAGATATTTTTTAGCTATATCGTGAAACACTGGCAGATGACATCAAGGACCAGACACAAATACAATCATCTTAAAAGATTTATGTTATGGAGAGATATGAAGAAAGACATAGAAGAGTATATTCAGAGTTGTGAGAGTTCTCAGAAAGATAATATGAGGCAGAATAAGATCAAGATGCCCTTAATACTGAGTAAAATACCTAACAAGGTATTCATTCATTGAGACATCAATGTGGTTGGCCCACTTAAGACAACAGGAAAGAGAATAGATACATCATAATGTTTCAGGATCTCTTCACAAAATTCATTGTAGCAGAGCACATAGCACAACACGATGCACACGCAATAGCATGAGTCTTAGTATAGAAGATTGTGTGCAATTGTGGAATACCATCAGTATTACTGAGTAAGCAAGGGACGAACTTCCTAAGTGACATTCTAAAGAGAGAATGTCATTTACTGAAGACCAAGAAAATTCAATTTTATACATACCACCCACACAGGAATGGAGCACTCAAATGAATGCATTGAAAGCTAACAGAATATCTGCATATCATATGGGAACAAACCAGAAAAACTGGGATGAATGGGTGCATTTTGCCATTTTTATCTATAACTTCACACCACATTCATCATCTGGATTCATCCCATCACACCCATTTTTTATAAGAGTATGCAAGAGTCGCAGGAGCTACAGTGGGCTGTAATTGGAAACCACTCATTCCCATCTATGAATTAGCAATCACCGCCATCTTCATAGCCATAGGACTAATATTGAGGTATAGCAAACACAGCATACAGTACAGAAAGTTGCAAGAAGAGAAGATTTATGATCATGTGCTTGTGAATTGTGATGCAGTTCATTGCAAAATCTCACAGTACTACTATGATGATTACATAACATAACTTAACAAGGGATGCACCACATGCATCAGATGCCAAGGTTATTTTAATCAGGAATGTAAGGAAAAGACTAAGGGAAACTATGATCACATGCAAAATTGAGGCAAGAGACAGATTTTCATTACTGATGAATGTGTGAAATAAGGATGACAAAGAAATATTAAGCCCCTGGTGAGAGACTCTTCTGGTTGTGAGGATCTGAGGACCAAATGTAGTGCTCCAATTTATGAATAATTAGTTAATAATGGTACATGCAAAACAGATTAAAGGAACTCTTTTAATTTAGTACATGGAAGGCTGTGATAAGATCAAGTTGGTGAGTTCCAATATATAAGGAGGAAGAACAGGCTAAATTCTACCTTCAACCAATTAAAGAGGGTCTTATGTACTGAAATACCTAGAATATAGATGACAGTGTCATTAAGATAGTCCTCGGAGGGCAAGCTGACCCCCAATCAGTTTGCCGCTATTAGCCTAACCCTGACAGCAGTAGCAAACAGGAGAGATATGGCAGCATATGTACGACATAGAAAATAATTTATAATAACAGAAAAATGTTTCATAGGCCAAGAGATCTAAATCAAGAACATACATTTCTGTCAATGTGGGAAAATCACCACTATTCTCATTAACACAAAAGTAATTCTTACAGGGGAACCTCCCCATCGCACCCCCCTCAGATTTAGTTATAAATTGACACAGTGGATAGGCCTTGAAAAACTGAACACAGATCAATTGAGAAAATAAGAAGAAGTTGTGTGGAACTATGAAAAAATAAGCAAAATATACAAACTGAGTAGTCCATGCGAAAGGTAGGCAATGTAAAGGAGAATCTGAGCTTACGAGCGCCGTGGTCCCGTGGTTAGTGTAAGCAGCTGCAGAACGAGAGGTCTCTGGTTCAAGTCTTCTCTCAAGTGAAAATTTTAATTTTTTATTTTCAGACAATTATCAAAAGTTCAGGCACTCACACATAATCAACTTCACTCTCCAAAATTCCAGGACATGTTCAGATTTGCTTGGACATAAGCAGGATTTGACGGTCTACACACGGAAATATTTGAAAACGTAAAAAACATATGTTTTGACAGAGCACAGGGAAAACTGTGCGACTGTGAAACTGTTGCATTCATTTATTGCAGTTTATGTGACAAACTCTTATGTTTTCATCACTTTTTTGGGAGTGATTATCACATCCACAAGAAAACCTAAATCGGGCAAGGTAGAAGAATCTTTTTACCCATTCGCCAAGTGTGCAAGTTAGGTGTTTTCCTATGGAGGAATCGGTTGACCTATGACCTTGCGATCAAATGTTTTCGGTTCCCATTGGAGAGGCACGTCCTTTCGTCTACTAATCGCACGGTTTTGCGGTGTGATCGCAAAACACAGACACTAAACTTATTACAGTGAACAGAGACGTCAATGAATGAACGGACAGATCGTAACTTTGCGAAAATAAAGGAGGTTCCCTTGTTAGATATATCAAACACAGCAACCTGTGCAAGAAGCTCCGAGATGAGAAGTGTTATGATCATGTGCGCATTAATTGTGATCTGGCTCATAGGAAAATCTTGCAAGAAGTGTACCCCCTAAGTGAATTTCTCCCTTTCCCCAGTGTTTCACTACCAGAGACATAGAACTTCAGATGAAAAAAAGGGAAAAGATGTGATTACCTATTTGTGTCTCAGCAATGTGTTAATAGATAAACCTGTAGACTACATTTATATTTTTGGGTGATATTGAGAGAAACATTCAGCTGGGATGAGAAGTGTAATGACCAAGTCATTAAGGTTTCAAGAAAAATACTAGTAACAAGCCGTGTGCCTTAAAGTGAGATTAAGATTGCCAATAACTTTCGCAAGTTAGTTATGTGTTCATATGTGTTAAGAAATTGTCAGATCACGAAACCAGCCGTGACTGACCATAGTATAAAATCTGGCCACGCTATGGCTTACAACTACACAAAGATATGTAGGCAATCTTCCTCCTATTGCGACTGAATGGTTGAAGCAGTCTGTATATTAGGGCCTAAGTTGGTCTAATTAATAAAAATAGCAATGTTGAATTCAGCCTGTTTTGGAACCCTGCCTTGAGCCTAGAAAAAGAAAAACATTTCTACACAGTGAGATCCACTCCCAGCAGTGATAGAATGGACAATGGATACCAGTTTTTGGAGCTGGGCACTGTTACCCCTCCACTGCCACCATCCAACACAGCAGCTGCATACATAGCAATAGAATAAGAGTGATGGAGTTGGTAATGGCCAACATTTGTAGGGTGCTGACAGGAGGCAGATGAAAATGAGTCTGTTTGCTAAAATATTGTGGATTCATTAAGGCATGACCTACCCAGACCAGAGAATTTCACAGTATTGTCAGTAACCTGTGGCATATTTGATAACAGAGTAGAATCCTGGTTCAGGCACAAGTTCAAATGGTTCAAATGGCTCTGAGCACTATGGGACTTAACATCTATGGTCATCAGTCCCCTAGAACTTAGAACTACTTAAACTGAACTAACCTAAGGGCATCACACAACACCCAGTCATCACGAGGCAGAGTAAATCCCTGACCCCGCCAGGAATCGAACTCGGGCGTGGGAAGTCACGCACAAGTGTTTCATGGTACAAGGTTCTGCACACATTTTTTCCCGTTATGATAGCCCCCTGCATATTACCGAATTAATGTAATGACACCATCAATTGCAGTTGCAGTGGGTATTAGATAATTGAGATTGGAGTTTGGATCAATGGAAACAACCTGCCTGATTAGATGAATAACATTTTCCGTTGCACCAGCTTGATAACTGCGTCCAGAATAGACCATCATCCAGATGAGTGGCTGCTCAAAACATGCACCATCCCATGATTGCAGACTGACTGGACCAGTAATATGCTGTTTGGAACATTAACCTGTGACTCCATGGGACCTGTGATAATAACTGGAAGCACCATGAGAACTGTGCGATATGTGAACACTACTGTGGACCACTGGCATCCTTCTTGCTTGATGTCTTTCCTGATGGCTGTGATATACTACTGCAAGGTAACTGGCCATGTTACAAGACCAGTAGAGTTTGATGATCATGATACTGAACTCACATTTAATTTTTGGCCATGAAATTTGCCTGATCTGAAACCAATGAAAGACATCATCAATCCTATCATGTGCCAGCTCTGCATCCATGAATGATTGGCCTGTAATTCATGGAAACTGCATGATGAGTGCATAGACTTCTGGTTTTACCTACCTTCAGAAACCTACCAAGGGCTTGTGAAATCCATGTTACGCAGAACTGCTGCTGAATAGCATTCCAAAGATGGACATGTTAATAAGCCAAAGGGCATAATGTTTTTGCTCGTCAGAGTATATCAGAATGGCTGGATGGATATTATAGCCTCTATCTTCCCAAATATAAGACCAGTCTGTTTAAAACCTGATTCAGTTTATGTCTATTGTACAGGTATGTGTTTTTCTTATTTTCTTGCAAGAAAGTTACATTAATTTCTGAGCACTAGTCACTGCACACACTATACACACATCATTTCATCCTTTAAAAATCTGTTGCAACATATTGTGGGTTTTTCAGCACTAATAACTGCACACACACACGCACACACACACACACACACACACACACACACACACACACACACACACACTACTGACTGGCAACAGATGTTGATAATGTTTGATTTGCATTTTGTATACTACAAGTTTTCATTTAAAACTAAAAAAACTAAACTCCTCCCACACAGGCCATGAATGCCCAAAGGTATCGACTGGCCGCCGTGTCATCCTCAGCCCACAGGTGTCACTGTGTCACTGGATGCGGATGTGGAGGGGCATGTGGTCAGCACACTGCTCTCCCGGCCGTATGTCAGTTTCTGAGACCGGAGCCGCTAGGCCTCAATCAAGTAGCTCCTCAGTTTGCCTCACAGGGGCTGAGTGCACCTCGCTTGCCTACAGCACTCGGCAGACCGGATGGTCACCCATCCAAGTGCTAGCCCAGACTGCACTTAACTTCAGTGATCTGACTGGAACCGGTGTTACCACTATGGCAAGGCCGTTGGCTCACAAGTTTCCGTTTAGTTGCCTGAACGATTGAGTCACCACCCCTCCATGATGAGTGAAACATTGAGATCAGAAAGAGGATAAGATGTTTGTCTAAGATATTGCAGAGTTTTGATGTAAAGTTAAAAAAAAAAAAAAAAAAAGGAAAAGGCTTACACTGCAAATCTGTATTTTGAAATGATGTACAAGTTGTATAGTGATGTTGCACTGTAATATTGCAAGAGTAACATATCACGAAACACTGGCTGATCTAGCCCACCACTGATGTGGTTAGAGGATTGTATTTTGTCACTAAATTTATTCCCAATATATGCGGTAATGTTCATGTGAAGTGGGGAATATGTCAGTTGCAGGAGTGCTGCACATGTTTGAAGGATACTCAGTGTTAAAAGTTTTCATAGCAAACACTGCAGAGTGTCACATGTCCAACAAGTCTTTTCGGTATTCTATGCATCAGTTGCAATTACTGTAATAGCAATGACCATACTCGCATTTTCCTGAGGGCAGTTTATGAGATTTACAGAAAATCTCGCATGTACACTGGTGTCCAAAATGAAAGCACCAAACTTAAATTTTGCAAGTCTGCATTTATTTTGCCACAAAACAGTATAAACAGGTGAAAGTAAAGAAGAAACAATGTAAAGAATAAAGAATGTAATCAAATGCAACATGCATAACGGTAGGCAAAAATGTTCTCAATTTTTTTTCAACTTAATGGATTTGCGCACACATTCTGACAACTGTTTAATTTGCTCAGTATGGGGTGTGATCACCTCTGGCACCAATACATGCCTGATGATGACAGGACATGCTGTGAATGCTGTCATCAATCTCACATTGAGGCAATAACGCTCTTTTTTTCTGCAGAGCTGCTCAGAAGTCTTGGAGAGTGGCTGGTGGATGCTGACGTGATGCAACCCATCTTCCTAGTGCAAGCCAAATATGTACTACGGGATTCAAATTCGGAGAGCGAACAGACCATGCCATGAGTGCAATACCTTCCATTTCCACAAAAATACATCAACCATCTGTGCTCTATGAGGTCCATGAATAAGAAGTCAAGGCCCACAGCACCTCACAAAAATGACACATAGGGTCCCAAGATCTCCTCACAGTACTTGACGGCAGTTAAATCTTCCTTATTGATACGTTCAATTTCATGAAGAGGTGTTTGAGTGATTATCATAATCATTGCCTTCCTAGATATCGGTCACTTTCCACAATGTTTCAGTCCCAAAATCATGTTCTATGTGTCCTCCAGATGTGAATCCATCAAGTATCACTGTCCAGGCCAAACTGGGAGTCATCTGTGAAAAGAACTTGGCCCAACATTCAATTGTCCAGGTGGTACGCTGATGGCTCCATTCTAGATGTTCCCTTCTGTGAAGACACGCCAGAGGTAAACAGACAGCGGGTCTCCAACAATAAAGACCACTCTGTTGAAGCTTTCTGTGCACTACTTGCCTCAATACAACACGTCCTGGGTATGATACAAGGTCAGAAGCCAGTTGCATGGCTGTACTAAGGCAGTACTGGCGAGCCCTTACAGCCAAATAACAGTCCACTCTCTCTGACATCACACGTAATCACCTCTTTCCTGGTCTCCAGGATAAAGTTTCAATCTCTATAAACTGTTGCCTCATCCAGGAAACAACAGAACGATTCACATTAAGCCATCAGTCCACATCAGTTACCACTCTTTCCTATGGCCCTCCATAACAGAGTGCCTGTAGACGTCTTCTCTGTGCCATACTGAACCGTATGTGACTGTGTACGCATCGACTGTCGATGTGACACTACACTGCAAACACTACCGCACTTGATAAGTGCCCTGCTGTCATTACTAGCATGGTTGTCTGTTGATCGGAATGCCATTTTCTGTGTAGAACATGATTGTAACAACATCCGTTGACAGTTTGTATGATCATGCTATAAATTAGACACAGTAGGGGAAATAGCAGTTTGTTGCTTTAATTTTAGACACCAGTGTACTAATCATTTTAGGATGGGGAAGTAGGAGTTTGTTGCCAGTCAACTAATAATATTGTAATGATTATTTTCTTCAGAGATAGTGGTCAGGTGCCTTCATTCAATACGGTAGTGCTACCTGGCAGAAAATGAGAGCACCCACGATAGTTTTAAAAGCTTGATGGTTGAGGGAGAAGGGGGAGTATGATTCTGATTGGCCCAGAGAAAGGAGGGTGGTGGGGTGGGATGTGCTTGATCCTTAAACTATTAACAATGGTTATCTGCAAAGGAATCCACAGATTCCCTCTGGTGAGCATGTATGTTCCTGCGAGTTATGACTGGTTTGCATAGGTGCACCACAGAGGAATGGTAGAGGGGAGGGGAAGGGGTACTTGGCCTAAGTGGTGTGTCATCTGCCTGCTACTAGATTGTAGATGAGCAAATTTCTCAATCACACATGGGGAGATGGTCTGGTGTAGAATCAGGAAGACGTGTGGACCTCTCCCATTTGCGGCCTAGTGGCCATGATTGACTGAGGAGTTCCATACACTACCAGCATCTCACTTATCTCATTTGACATCACAATCCTGGGGAGAGTTTCCCATTATCTAAGTGTGTATTTGTATCAGTCTTTGATATTTCTACCAACAGCAGGGATCTGTTTGCTGTTATTACTGCAAGCAGGAGATCCCTCATTCATAGTTGATGTAGCAGCATTGTCAGGCACCACACTGGAGAGGATTTTACCACAGTTTTTCGGCAACTGGAGGGTAGTGTGTGTGTGATCATACTCCAAGCATTGGTGTTTATGATTACACAACCACACATGTGAGTCTTGGGGGCAGTTGACCATGATGGTGACATGGTTTTTGGTGGGTTGTTTTCAGTTACGTGTTGACTATCTCTGGAGCCGTAGTTTGTATCACAGTGCAACAAATTCAGTATCTTTGGAACGAGCAATCAAAATTTTATTATGACATCAGGCTATCTATTAATGTGTTAGAGTTTAGCAATTGTGGTGCAGTATTTCTTACACATAAAATACCTTTGGTTAGAAATCGATAGTGCATATAGAATTTACTATGACATTATTTCTAACACTATGACTTCTCTCTCTCTCTCTCTCTCTCTCTCACACACACACACACACACACACACACACACACACACGCACTAGTAGTGGAATGGTGGCTTAGCAATGATACATAAATCAGGACAATGTGGCATGGTTATCATCTGAGACCATCATGACATTGATACGATGTTGATGAGATGTCATGGCACACACGATGCAATGTTGGGTTAGGGATGGGTGCTTCAGTAATAAAGACAACTAATTTGGGCACATAGTGCATTGCAATTCCTTAGAGGATCATGATATCAACAGAACATCAGGAACAGTGAGATGGGTGTTGCATAACTGGACGAAATTTGTAAAATTGTAGAGAACCTGGAATGGGTGAAAAATATGTAAAACTGGCGAAAAATGGAAAATATGGAAAAGTACGCAAAAATGAGAGTACTTACAAAGCTGGGTTTGTGTGGTCTCTGCTGATGCCTCGAATGACATAATATTAAATTGCTATTAACAAACGGAACTTAAGCGAGGTGATATAACGTTACTTGTTTTAAACAAATAGACACATCCTTCCACATCTCCCTGTGCTGTCCATCTCCAGAGTGACCCCACCCACTCAAGTCTCAGTTACAAAAGATTAAGATGGTGATGGGGAGTGGAGGGGGAAGGGGGATGCTTGAGTCACTTGGTCCAGGGGAGGTGGGGAGAGAGGGAGGGGGAAGAAAGGGTTGCTGCAATTTTATTGTGTTCCAGTTGGTTCAGAGATGATTACCAACATTTTTATATCATGTGGGGCAATTGCCAAAGTGATTTGCTGGTGGTTCACCATGGGCGAGAGAGTAGGTGAAACTGAGGAGCCAAGTGTGTAACCTGACACTGGATGTGTAACATGACACCGAACATGGTAAGATTATTATCTTGGCTTGAAAAAATCCTGGTATCCTACATTATGTGTCCTACATATTTAAATACTGATTAATATATCAAAACAATTTGGAGAACATTTTTAATACTTCATTTAACTCACAGAGTATTAAGGTGAGTCAAATTCTGCATATTTTTAAAACTAGTTACATAGCATGTGGACAGTTTAACTATACATTATCGGTCATGCACCATCTTGTACTTTCAAATGGAAGATGGTCTTCTACCATGAAAGACATGATATTTGGAAATAAACTAGATTCTTTAAGCTGTTAACTATTTTCCGTGTCTAGAATATGGGATTTTCTGTTAGTTACCAATAGCTTCTATTTTCAAAATGTTTTTACTTTTCAATGGTTTCTGATAAAACTTTTTAATCTAGTTTCACTTACTGATCGTTGGAGTGTAGTACAGTAATAATGTAACACAAAGACTACTAATACAGTATTGACAATATTTTCTCGACTGCAACACTTTTAAATTTGAATAGAATATTTGTTCCTAGGTACATAACCATATTGTATCTTGGACAGGTTTTCACATTTAGAAATCCTTAGTTGTCCAGAGAAATTTTAACTTCAAAAAAATATTGCAGCACATGTAATGTTAATTTTATCACTGTAAAATGGAATAAGAAAATATATCAAACTTCTATTACATGACTTGATAGAGGCACAGTTCTAAGAAGTGTACAACACTCTCCCCAACTGTGTGTTATGCACAGTAAACTGTAACAAATGCAGGACACTCACTGTCCTGTAAGTGAATGCAAAATTTTGGAAATTCTGCAGGTGGAATGGGCAACTATAACTTTTCAATTTCTTTTAGATTTGCCTGTCGAACGTTTGATTGTGTTTCTGGTGGGAAACCTATTCGCCAACAGCAGCTCCGTCACTGCCACAGTTCTGCAGTGCGCAAGCAGCAGCATGTCTATCATTTTGATACTTGCGTACTGGTACTTGTCATAATGCCCTCTCTTTATGTTTTGACACATAACAAAACTGCCCATTTATGACAAAAACAAGGGATTAGAGAAAGTTGTAGTGCGCTGGCAAAAATACAGATAGGCGCATTCTTTTCATTCACTGTATATTCATATTTCATGGGTTGTATAGCTAATTAGGATACCTAACACAGTGGGTCTTCTTTGGTGTCACCATTTTCCAACTTCGATATCTTGGAGGACCCAAGCAGCGCATTTCTGGGCATTTCCCCTCGAGAAAAGTTCAGTTCGCACTCACCACAGCATACTTAGCATTGTCGATGTTCTTCGATGCACTCTGTGTGTCCTATCACACTTCCTCAAAATGGTTCAAATGGCTCTGAGCACTATGGGACTTAACGTCTGAGATCATCAGTCCCCTAGAACTTAGAACTACTTAAACCTAACTAACCTAAGGACATCACATACATTCATGCCCGAGGGAGGATTCGAACCTGCGACCATAGCGGTCGCTCGGCTCCAGACTGCAGCGCCTAGAACCGCTCAGCCACTCTGGCCGGCCCTTATTTTTATAGTTTCTTCTCTTCCATCTATGGATTTTTCCTCTCAAATATTTTGCATTAGTGTTAAGTGTAAAAATTATCCTACTGCTAGTATTAGCCAAAAATATTTTTCGACACCTGCATATTCACTTTAAAATTTGTAGCATATTCCTAAGAGATAGCATGCATCCTGTTACGGTGATATGAAAGTAAGTCGTACCACACCATCACATTACCTTCATTATACAAGTAATTTGTGGTACATTTGAAAAACGGGTGCGCGTTTGGTACCGTAATGCCATTTTCACTTGGTAATTATGAAGTTACTGCTTCCAATTTATAATTTGCTTTTGCTTGGTTTCTGAAAGATCTTCACTTATTAAAACTTCGTATATATAAAGTAATTATTACTTACCAAGTAGGTATTTTCGATTCGTTTGTGGAAATGTGTTAACTACAGTGGTGCACTTAACGCCTGCCATATTCACCACTTACTGTATTAGATTTAAACTTCAACAGAATGCAGGAAAATAAACATATACCGGTACTGTTCACTTTTTTTTGGATTAAGGAAATTATTAAATTCATATAAATGAATCTTGAGTATCTGGGAATTGTGAGACCAAATAAGTAACATCCAATCTGTCTTTAAAAGATAAGGAAAACAGCGTTCTTGCTAGTGTTCTTTTGAATATACAGTTTTCTACTCACAATGCACGGCGAAAATCTTTTTTGCTATGAACTTACGACCTTACTTAGTAAAAGGGTTAATTCGATAGCAAACGCTTGACTCTAAGAGATTATTAGGCATTGATAAGGTCTGTATGATTATCAGCATTGAACTGGAACATTAAAATTGAGATTATAAACAGGTAATAGCAACTGCGTAAACTTCTTACTTTTAGTTCTCGTAATTATAGCCTACTTATTTTGAGACGATCTGAATGTAGGTAAGTATGGATAATGTCTATATTTTTTGTCACTCTCTTGAACTGATTCATAACTACCACTCAGACGTACAAAGGAAGTCGGCTTTTGTTATAATTTCATATTGTTTCTGTTTCAGATTGCTAGCTGTCAATGAATTTCCAGAGGACGGCAACGTGTTTGTCGGATATCTAGCCATTGTTACTATAGTCAATCGGGGTAACTTTGTACCACTTTTTTCCATTTTTTGAAAATACTGTATAAAAAAATAAATTACACATCAGAACAGATATTGTAACATTTTGCATCTATAGTCATTGAGTGCTTTGGAAAATAGAAATTTATATAATTATGCCCTATTACAGCGAAATTTCAATTTTAATACTGGTACAAAGTTACACTGTCATTCAGGTTAACTTTAGACCAGTCTTTAAAAAAATCAGTATTTTCCTATATCTAATGCTCCTTGTAACTTTAGACCATGCCTTAAGGAAAACAGGTGTTAATAAGACATAAAAACAAGCAATGTTAATTCACTATAGAGTGTTTATTTTGAAATATCAATAAACTGGGTGATCAGAAAGTCAGTATAAATTTGAAAACTGAATAAATCACGGAATAATGTGATAGAGAGGTACAAATTGACACACATGCTTCGAATGACATGGCGATTTTGTTAGAACTAAAAAAATACAAAAGTTCAAAAATGTCTGACAGATGGCGCTTCATCTGATCAGAATAGCAATAATTAGCATAACAAAGTAAGACACAGCAAAGAAGATGTTCTGTACAGGAAATGCTCAATATGTCGACCATCATTCCTCAACAATAGCTGTAGTCGAGGAATAATGTTGTGAACAGCACTGTAAAGCATGTCCGGAGTTATGGTGAGGCATTGGCGTCGGATGTTGTCTTTCAGCATCCCTAGAAATGTTGGTCAATCATGATACACTTGCGATTTCAGGTAACCCCAAAGAAAATAACCTCACGGGCTGAGGTCTGGGGACATGGGAGGCCAAGCATGACGAAAATGGCGGCTGAGCACACGATCATCACCAAACGACGCACGCAAGAGATTTTTCACGCGTCTGGCAATATGGGGTGGAGTGCCATCCTGCATAAATATCGTATGTCCCAGCAGGTGTTTATCAGCCAGGCTGGGGATAATACGATTCTGTAACATATCGGCCTACCTCTCACCCATCACGGTAGCAGTTACAAAACCAGAATCACGCATTTCCTCGAAGAAAAAAGGTCCGATAATGGTAGTTGTGGTAAATCCAACCCATACCATGACTTTCTCGTCGTGCAATCGAGTTTCCACGACAGTTCTAGGATTTTCGGTAGCCCAAATTCTGCAGCTGTGGGCATTGACAGACCCTCGGGGCATGTAATGAGCTTCGTTGGTCCACAACACGTTACTCAACCAATTGTCATCTTCCGCCATCTTTTGAAACGCCCACACTGCAAATGCTCTCCGCTTCACTAAATCGCCGGGTAACAGATCATGATGCTGATGGATTTCATACGGATAGCATCAGAGGGTATTCCTCAGTGCCAACCAAACAGTAGTATATGGAATACCGGTGCGAGGTGCGACTGCAGGAGTGCTGACTTCCCCATGCATAGACGAACCTGCTACAGTTTCCATTTCTTCCTGAACTGTCTCAGCAGCATTACGCCTTGTGCTCGGTCGGCCACTACAGGGTGTATCGTCAAAACAACCCATGGCTTCGAACTTCAAAATCAGTCTCGAAACAGCTGCATTTGTCAACAGACCTTTACCCATTCGAATCCCCTTCCTATGGTGATAGGATCGTAACGCTGAACTAGCACATTCCCCATTCTGATAATACAGCTTCACTAAAAGCGCCTTTTCAGGTAACATCAACATGCTGCAACTGCTGGTGCATCTGATTCTCTCTCTCATTACAGCGCCTTTTATACACGATTGTCATGCACAGTCACTGATGTTTTACTGTCGGACATTTTGTGAACTTTTTTTTTTTTTTTTTTTTTTTTTTTTGTTCTAATAAAACCCCATGTCATTCCAAGCACATGTGTCATTTTTTACTTCTCTATCTCCATTATTCCGTGGTTTATTAAGTTCTCAAATTTATACTGACTTTTTGATCACCCGGTTTTTGTATCCACCTGGTATTGACAGTTCTCAAACTAAGTGAAAATAAATGTAGAAAAAACATATTTGTCACAGTGAATGGCTTGTAATATATATTACAAATAATAGTGTACACGTTTTCTTCAAAAACAGAACACAACACATTCACTAATACTATACAGGAAACAGATTTCCTCAAATATCTTCATCCGATGAGCACAGGAGGTCTTGGCTGATACGAACCATGCCCCTTTTTATTAATATGTTTAATGTAGAATTCACCAATCTTCTTTAATATACTGTCTTTTCTATACCAAATTGAATCCCCTCTCTCAGGCCACACCCATGTCCTTTCTGTATCAAACTGCATCCTCTCTCTCAGGCCACACCCAATATTTTCCTTTCTTAACCATGCAACTTATTCTGAATGTCACACAATGGCCTCGCACCTCTACTGCAGTGACTTTTCCAGGATAGCATTTGCTCTCATATGCTGCACTGACATAATCATTTACATGAAAGTCACCTTCAGATGTAGAAGGTTGATTGACCATATCAAATAGTGATTCTTCTTCTACAACCATGTTCCCCTCAGCGATAACAATAGGACTGTTTACAAGTTAGATGTGATCAGTCATACTTCTGTTCACATCTAATTCAGCTAAGGTAGAACTTTCGGAAGCATCTGTGGGCAGATTACTTCGATTTAAAGTTCTGAGTGTTGCAGCACGAGGTCTTACACCTCCTCTTGTTTTTGGTCTTGATCTTGGTCGTGATGTACCACACTGCACAAACTCTAGCTCACCCCCCGGTTCATTTTCTTCTCCCTCTATTTGTGATTGTCCCCTCTGTCCATTGTTTCTACTTAGCTCCCTATTCTCACAAAATGCCCTAACATTGTCTGTAGACACACTCTTCCCCAGTTCTACAAGCAACTTGTACTTTTTGACACACTTCACATTCAGGTCTTATTGTCTCCAAATATTTTTTAAATTCAGTTCCCACACTTCCCATCACAGAAGACTCATTTCTTGCATAATCAGGGAGACACTGTAAGACTCTATCACAGTTTACAGGACACAGTCCACATTTCTCAAATCCTTACACTAAATTTGAAGATACTGTCTCTTCACCTAACTGCAAAGTCTTCGCCAGTAGGACACTAAATCTACCCTTTGAAAGACATTGTTTCCTCCATTGAGAAAGAACATCTCTCCAGTTTTTCTTCAGAGAAGAAAAATAAGCCACATCTTGTGGCTGCAGAAGATGTGTAGCATTCGGTGGCAGGTAAATGAACTTAATATTATTTTGTTCACAAAGCTCCAAAGTTGTAATTGAGATGAGAGAGGAGAGGTTATCTCCAATAATTACTCTCCTTCCTTCTTTTTTTAAGGCAAATGGGAGGTAGTGAGTTTGAAACCAGTCATCAAATACTCCTTGATCCATCCATCCACTGTCTGATGAATTCATTCATGTTCCAGGAGGTGCATTGTAAATCCAGTCAGTCCATTTTTGCTTACCTTTAAAAACAAGATATGGAGGAAGGAATTCTCCTGCTGCATTCCCACAGAACATGACAGTGAAACATGATTTTGATGTATTCTCAGTTTTCTCAGGATGTGGACACGTTCGACGAAACAAGAGCTTTCCTTTTGTCGGTATGTCATGAAACCCTGTTTCGCCAAAATTTTAAAAATTTTCAGCAGGAACACCTTCTATCTTGTCTTTGTATTTCAGAAAGAAAGTACTGATTATGTCCTCATTTACGGCAGCACGCTTCCTTGAAATATTTACTGTAAATTTGTAAGAATGTTCAGAACTATGCCTCTCTAAAAAAGACCTTTCCCCATGCCCATCCAGGCATATTATCTGCAAAGCAGCTTACTTTTCTGTTACAGGTGTCAATATATGACTTAACTATGCACCTCAAGTCAAAGATTGATATTGGAACACCCATGTCACTGACAGTGATAGAATGATGTACAAAAGATCTTTCTTCAGTCTTGGTAAACACAGTGGATCTTCCAACTTTACAGCTGTGCTTGTTTTTTAATTTGTTCACGATGGTTTGTCTTGGAATGTTATATTTCCTTGCAGCTTCCCTCGGGCCAATTCTTCCAGTAGTAATTTCTTCTAATATTTTCTGCAGGGTGACACTCGAGTAACAGGTTTTTGTGCCATATTTCCTGGTACCTGGTTTTGAAGGTTTCTGCCGTCCCCATGGCCTGTAGAAGAAAAATATAGTACGCTTATTTAACTTCATGACTGAGTGGATGCCTAGGATGAATATTTTAGTTTATTATTTAGCCTACAGTAATTTTTTAATATTTTACAAACGAGTGACGTAAGAACTTGTTTAATAGTCTACCACAAGTTTCTTTAATTATTGTGATACGAATTTCCGATTTTTTATTCACATAAATGCTAGTATTGGTATGTTCAAGCAGCAAAGTCACGTAATTCGTGATATACCAAGTCATTTTCTCAGTTTTAATGCTATAATATCTAGATTTATTAGTCTACTTTCAATTTGGTAAACATTGTACCACAGTCCTGGTAACTTTGTACCAGTACAATGTTACCCTAAACTGGGCTAGAATCTGCAACTAGCTATATAAAAGTTACTATCTCGATAAAGTAAAGAATAATTTCAATTCCAATTGCATCATTGTATTTTTTTTTTTTTTTCATTTATTGAATTTCAATTCCCCCCGAAGGGGGCGGGCTGGCAGCAGCTTAGTACACCGCTCTTCAGCCGACAGATTTTGTGACAAAGAGCAAGAGAACAAATAATAAAAACAACAGGCGATAAAATCGGAGACTTAGAGAGTAACAAGGCGAAAAGAAATCGTGGAACTTAAAACAACAACACAGGGATGATGACGCTAATAAAAATACATATGAAGTAGACAGGGAAAACAATAGACAATTAAAAAAACATGGCGACAGTCTGGATTCTATTCGCAAAGGAAATAAAATTCACACCGAGCGACAGCATGGTTTCCGTTCGCAACACGAGAAAGACAAACAACACTGAATAGTCACTGGAACACTGCACTAAAAAGTTGGCAAATGTGACACCACAGTCGAGAGCAGGTGGGGGGAAACTGGACAGAAGATGGGAAAACGAAAAAGGGGGGGAAAGGAGAGTAAAAGCGAAGGGGGGAGCCGGGAAAGGAGCTGAAGGAGGATGAGGACCCATAAGAGAGGTGGGGGGCAGACGCGACAGTGAGTGGGGTTGGCAGAGGAGGGGAATACAAAAGGACTGGGGGGGAGAAGGGAGGTAGGGAGAGGTTTAGTGGGGGGAAAAACAGGACAGAAGGGGGGGGGGGGAGAGGGAGCCCAGGGAAAGGACAGAGGAAAGGAGGGGGATGGAGGATCAGAGTTGATAGGAAGGATAAATGGAGGGAGAGAGGGCATCATCCGGGAGGGGGAGGTGACGGAAGCCACCTTGGGAAAGGAGATGGAGGGTGTAGAGATGGAGGGTAGGGGGGACACAACGGTGAAGACGTGGCAGGGGGCGGGGACGGGAGAGGAGAGGAGCAACCAGGGGGTGAGGGGGTTCAAGACGGCGGGAGGTGTAGAGGATGCGGATATGTTCGAGGAATAGGAGCAGATGGGGGAAAGGAATGAGATCATAGAGGATCCGTGTGGGGGACGGGAGGCGGATACGGAAGGCGAGGCGGAGTGCATGACGCTCAAGGATCTGGAGGGACTGATAGAATTTGGGGGGGGCAGATATCCAGGCAGGACTGGCATAACAGAGGATGGGACGGATGAAGGATTTGTAGGTGTAGAGGATGGTAGAGGGGTGCAACCCCCATTTCCGGCCAGAGAGGAGTTTGAGGAGTCGGAGGCGGTTGTGGGCTTTGGATTGGATGGAGCGGAGATGAGGTATCCAGGTGAGGTGACGGTCAATGGTGAGGCCAAGGTAGGTGAGGGTGGGGGTCCATCATTGTAAACTCAAAGAATTATTTAACTGTTTGGAAATGAAACATTACAGAGAAGCACGTTATTTGTACTTACAATCACAAACTGAAAACACTGTTGTCAAAAGTTCTCTTCGCAGCCAAGACATTCAAAGAATAACAAGAAGCCAAAGAGCTTATAGGAAAGTGGATAGACAGTTGAAATACGAACTAAAAATCTCGGAGGTAAAAACAGCGCTAATTTTGGTGTATAAGAACGCCAGTAGATGGCACACCAAACATTTGAAACAAAAGTAGGAAGTGGTACAAAGATACCCTGACTGGTAAAAAGTTGCCCTGATCGACTGTAACGATTTTTGTCTACAGTGCCTTACTGGTAATAACTTTCGAAACGAATGTTGATTCTTACTCTTTAATTTTTATTAATTAACTTGTCCATCCGTAGACAATAGCTATAGTATATATTTTGTCCAAATGTACATGCGAATTTTATGTAAATTCATAACATGGAAATGGAACAGATGTCAGTAGATACCAGTAATAGATTCCAATATACATATACCAGACCGGTACGTGCTTCTGTTCTCGTAAATTCGTAGTCCATTGCATAAACCTGTTCTTTGTACTGGTAAGCAGCAAATGGTTTTTTAGATCATGAAAAAAGTTCTTAAACTGCGGTTTAATTTTTTCTTCTAAAATTTCTCTGTTGTCTGTGTACTGTAATGTTAAATACCGCTAAGGCTCACATGATTCTGTTTGTGCGTTATTTTTGCTCGTTGCGAAGGAGTTGTTACAGTTGTTGTAGTCGACATTTGTCTGATAACTCTGATATTATGTTGTGGTAATTAAAACGCATTTGTTTATATTTGGTGAGTGTAAGGCAGTACTTTTACCTTTCTGAATGGATGCATGCAGATTATCCATGGAGGTCTATGCTTTGTTATGATATGCGGATAACCCTCTTTTGTAATGGAAAAACAGGTTTTAAACGGCAAGTGGTGGAGCCCCAAACTGTTAATCCGTGCCGGTACATTCCAAGAGGCTGTAAATAGCAAAAGTGTCCTATTCTAACACCTTCTGTACTGCAGATGTTTGAGATTCCAGTAGTTCTTAGAGCAAAAACGGCTGCGCAACTTTCATTACATAGGTTTTATAACTTAAGTTTTCGCTAAGATATATATCCCAACAGTTTTGTGTATTCCAACAGTTTTGTATATCCAACTCTTTACAATATCGCACTTCTTTACCCAGCGCCTGGATTATATTTTCATTTTGGCGTTTTTTTCTAAATTTCATGTACGTGGTACTTTGTTTATTCAGCATTCATTTAATTTGAACATGTTAACAGTCAATCTGGACTGGATGTGCTGCTACAAGAGGACTTTGTAGGCCTAAGTATTTTTGTATAAATATTTCTTTGCAGTATTTTTGTCATACTGGTATCATCCATGAATAAAATGACTTTGAGCGAGTCTAGGTTGTTTATGCCATTTATATAAGTGAGAAACATTATGGGATGTCGAATGTTGCCTCGTGTTGTACAGCTATTTCGGTTTTCTGTCAATCTGATAATAAACTGAATTAAGTTACTTTGCTGGGTTGACTTGAACTCTACCTTCTGTGTTCCTTTTTCTAGTTATGATTCGAGCCACATTTCACATGTACATTTAAAACCAAGTGCTTCGAACATTTTTAACTGGGTCTTTAACAGTGGTGTATCAAATACCTTAGCGAGATCTAATTCGACACCACATTCACTCTTACCGTTTTCTAGCTTTCTCACTACTTGTTCAGGAGGGCACATTACTGTTCTTGCTGTGCGTTTACCTTCTTGAAAGCCAGTTTGATTACTGTTAATTCACTCATGGTCATTGTTGATTTGGTGCTTCATCAATCCCTCTAATCGTTCTGGAGAATGCCAAGAGGAATAATATGGGTCAGTACTTTCTACTTGTCATAGATTTTGAATGTTGGCTTCATTTATGAGAAGTTACCTTTTTGGAGAATATTTCTTTGCTGAACGATAAATAGACATTATGTGACAATGGCCTTACACTCTGTGAAACTATGAATGCCACGTGAACTACATTTCCTAACATTTTACGTTTCAAATTTCGTTTCAGTGGCATTGAATGACTTTTGATGATGGATATTGCAGTTTGATATTAAAATCTGCATTTAATATTTCAGATTTTGTATATTTTGCATTACAAAGGATGCTGTATAAGACACTTCTTTATTACTAGAATTTGTTATTATTTTAGGTTGACATATGTAAGGAAATATGATGTTGTTGCTTAAAGAGATTCAAGAACTTGTCTTTCAACCAACTTCCCATCGCATTTATATTGAAGACAATAACAGCTGCTCTATAAGTAAATAGAATATTCAGCAGTGTTTCAAACTCATTAATGAATATCTCTACACACCCATGAAAGTTGTATAAATTACCATGAGTGTGACTTTCTCTTATTGTTCGTAAAATTACGCAGCTGCTACGTCACACATTCACACATTCAGTTGCATCCTTTACCTGATTTGGTAAGGATAGATAGCAATTTCTTGCATCTGTTCTACAATATAAACTTGCTAGTAGTATGAATGTCGGCTGAGACTTCACAATTCAAAATCCTTGTACTAGTGCACCAAACTACACATGCTGTCAATATGGGCATCATTCATTGGAACTTCCACCGTAAATGGTTTACTTATCACCACAAAATTTGTAAAAGACTAGAATGGGAACTGTTTATAGTTATATTTACGTTTTACAGCGTAATGTTCCATTCTTTGCCCTTGTGGGAGACCAAAAGTCCATGAAAAGCAAAGGACTTTGCAATTCGATGGATGTTGACTGAACCCCCATGTACAGTTGTGGCTGCTTTCGATGTTTGAAGAGCAACATTATCTGATTTCGATGTAATATATCCTTCTTGTGGTGGTGTTTCATCTGCCTTGGATGGAATATCTTCTGCTGCAACAGTTGTTGGTGCTGCTGTATTTGTTGTCATCATGTCTGTTGACACACTTTCTCCTGGTACTGCCCTCATTCTTCATACTGCTGTTGTAACTGATGTAAATTCTGCTGTTATTTCCACTTCTGCTGCTATTAGTACTGTTGTAGATGTTTCGATATTGGTGCTGCTATCCTTTCTGGCGCTATGACTTTATTGGTATAGAAGCTGCCAACTCATTCATAGCAGGTGTTGATAATGTTTTCACACTGTTGGATCTATTGCTGTTTTTCTGGGTCATCTCTCATTAAAGATTTTGGATCTGCAGATAGTGAATGGTCTTTTTCATACTTATGTCGCTGGTCCATCTGGTAATAGAGGAGTATAATTGACTGCTTCGTCTTTTTACAGAAGATCAAAGATCATTCTGTTACGTACAGCTTAGGCAGATATTACTGATGGGACAAATTTGCTTGAGAGGTTGATCTTTCTTTCAGCAGCACCAGCAATAAAGATGGGACAAGGATGGACATCAGCAGAATGGCCGCCACATCGTGGGTCAAGCGATACTTCTCCTGGACTATGGTCTAGATTTAGGTCAGTTGCAAACAGGAATGGAGCTTTTATTGCATTTTTTTTTTTTTGTGAGTGATGGTTCTAATTCCAAATTTCTTTCCAGGAGAGGTGTATCAATCCTACGGTCCATATGCATCGATGTTTTCCACAGAATTCAGTTCATAGGTTGGAGTCTGTTCGACAGAGGAGGGCCAACGGCTATTACTTTCAAGGAAGCACAGCGTCAAATGCTGGAGAAAATTGAGAAAGAGTCAATGGCAGTTAATCCAGCCTCTGAGACAAGTAATGAAGATGATGTAGAGGGAAAGATTGAGGAACCATGACTGATGGATGGGGATTACAGTGCAACTACATTAGAATCACAGGTAATATTCTGTCTCTGTATTCAGCAGTTTGACTATATGAAGACATTACCTGCTATTATGTGTTTTCTGAGTCCATAAGTTAGTGTTGTAACTTCTTTCATTATAATAAAAGTTGAAGAACTAGAAATAATGACCAGGAGGAGAGTGCTCGTATTACACATTGTCACAAATTTTATATAAGATATCATTTTATATATAGTGGGTATCAATGTGTATGAAGTTGTGCCGTACTAGAGAGCAAATTTTTGCGAACTACAGAAATGCTCTGCGTATGTCAGTGCTATGGAGAATGCATACCTATTATTCTTCGTCTCCTGTTAATAAAGACAAACAAGTCCATCATTGGTTCTTTATTTTCTAGCCATGGCTGCTATCTTGTACTGATATGATCAAACTTCCAACACCTCTGGTGCTTGAAAGCTTTTTAATAAATATGTGATAGCCAATGAAAGTTTTACAATATGTGTCTGCAGTTTGACCTACTGCGCTCAAAATTTACACCTACTGCTTTTCCACCCATTTCATATGTTTTTAATTTGTTGTAACACCTCAAACTGATTATTCCTGTAAGTAGGAAACTGACTATGTTTTACCCTTTTTACTTCTCTCTGCTCACTGCCGGTATTGTAAATGCAGGACTGGTTTGAGAACATTTTTCCACAAAAGCAACTTATGATTTGGCGTCCTCCAATTTCCCTTTTACACTTTCACCTGTGTCAGTTTTTGTAACTAATTGTAATACACCTTGTATAAAAATGTTACACATGGGCGCCTCTCTCTGCATGGCATCCCAAGTGGCAGCTTATGTTGCTAGGGTCTTAAATCAGTTGTGTGTATAGACTGAACACAGCAGTCATTAACTGAGTCAGCTAGATGATAAGCTGCTCAAGAACATGAGTTAAGCACTATCTCACTTTTATCAATAGCTTTCTTTAGCTTAAACTGACGATAAAAATATTACATTATTTAGTACTCTTGATTAGCCATTTTCCAAGGAACTATTTTCTACATAAACTATTTGTTCCTGTAAAATAACACAGAAAAATTTATATCATTGTATAGCCACATACCTTGCAGAAACAAGAATTCTTATCAGGTACTTAATTCACACATATTTATTCTTTGATGATATTAACAATCACTGTAAAATTAAATGGACATTATAAGACATCTGACAAAAGAAATTTTCATGTAGATTTGGCCTCCTTGTGTAGCATTCAAATTCTGGCTCTATCAACAGGTGTGGATACTAACAATATTATTCTCACAACCTAAATCCATAAATTTTGTTAATGAATGTACACAAAATAAAAATGTTTATGATTGAAAAGTCAATAGAAAAGTATCATCAGTACTTATCACCCCTTACTTCATAGCATACTGTAATAGTTTATGTAGGTTTGATGTCTGCACGTTCCTGTTTATGATATGATAAGTGTCAATAGAGATTTGAAATAGAAAGCCTATGTAGATGAATAGCCACCACACATAAGTGTGAAAGCTGCTGCTTTCCTGTTAGTTATATCATCTTCATTTATATTTTAACATTTATGACAGGTTACAATTATGTGATTGTGCCTCATGATTGACAGTGTTGCAGTTTGTTTCTTGTTTCACAACAGGTTACTTAAGAACAGATAGACAAAATTACACACATTGTAGTCAGTTCATAATTGACAAGAGAACTAAGTGCAACCAAACAAATATTTTGTGCTTGTATTTTTTATAATGCCTTATTCAAGAGAATAATGTGTGATGAGTAGGTTTTTCATTCTTGAAGTCATGAAAATCAGAGTTTGTTTAAATCTTGAAGTATTTTATCTTTCATCTTACAACTGCTTTTATCATTCATTGTGTGTTGTGTTAACGCCATTTACTGTACTTTGTAATTTCTCTTTTTTAATTTCTTCTTTTTTATAGTCCAGTTTTTCTATTTTACCATTACAGTTTCCTCTACTGCCTTTGTATCTGCTATTGTGTCATCAGTTCTTATCCTTGTGCAAATTTCTGTCTTCTAGTTGATTGACTGATTGATTTTTATTTGGTCCCATTTGTTAACACTATGCATAGAGTCTTTACTTGTAATATAGGACAAGTCAAGTAAACCTAATGTGTTAAAAATATTCAGTCTATATATTAAAATACAAAACATGAAGTTCACAAATATGATAGTAATGTTGTACTCATTTTTTTTCTCAATTTGTACTTATGTCTGAAAGTTATTTATATACTCTATAACAGAAATTTCTATAGAGAAGACATACAAAAACATATGATGCATACAATATATTCAGATGTACAAGATATACACACTGATATCCATATTCCTCATTAATTACACATAAACTTCTCTATTTAAGAACATTATTTTTCCATTAAATAATTCTCAATGAATTAGTTTTTTCCTTTTTTTTTATTCATGTTGGTTGTAACTGCCCTTTTAGCAATCCACGTGTACTTTTTGTATTATTTCTGCTACAGTCACTGCAAACAGTAATTCCGTATTTTAAGTGTAATTCAACAAGAACACAATACACTTTACATAGAAGTTGTTTGCTGGTATAATGTATGAGTGTATTGTGACAAATATTACAGATCTTACTTTACAGCAGACTTCGTCTACATGTTGTCTCTACAGGAGCTTAATCTAAAGTTTAATTCTAATAAACTATATAGAGGTACATCTTCCACTCGTGTTTCATCTGATGAATATAGCCATGTGATCTTCCTTTTCTCTCTTCATGATCACCATGAAAATTGGCTTTGTAGGTTTATAATTACATCATTTTGTATAAGCCATTGCACTATGTTATCTGCTGAAATAATTGCACTTCTTTCGAATGTTCCCAGATATTTGTTCTTTCTCATTCATTTCAATATTTTTTGTTATAGAAAAGAGGAACTAAAGTGGCCTAAGTATATATTCTTTAGGCACGGCATGGCCCTGATTTCAGATCTGTATCCAGAATTTGTAATCTCATACTGCTTTCTATTTGTAACACATGATTTTATCCATTGCACTGCATGTCCACATACGTGATAGCTACCAAGATTTTCAATTATTGGTGTATAGGTGATTGTGTTGAAAGATTTAAGAATATCCAGAAATACAGAAAACGCTGAGTTTTTTGTCTGCTTCATCTAAAACCTATTCTGTTAGGCTAGAGATAGCTGTTTCTGCAGATTTACCTTTTTGGTAACCATGTTATAACACAATTAAAATACTACGTTTTTTTTAGGAAAGTAATCAATTTTTAAGCATAAGCATCTCTAGCATTTTTGAGAAATCAGATATTAGAGCCACTGGTCTGCGAATAAGCAGGAGTGAAAGTGGTTCAGACATTTCCTCACTCATGTGCTTTATTAGAAAATTTGATTGTTCACTATCTCCTGAAGAATTCTTATATTTTAATTTTTGAATCATTTTTGTGAGATCTTGTGTGGTTATTGATTCCACAGACATTGACTAACGTGAGTACCTCTGTGTTCTAGGCTGCTTCAGTCCTTGATGATTTCTTTCGCACTTCAAATTTTGCACGGTATCTATGAAATTTCTGTTAGGTATATTAGCAATTTTTGTTCCATATTTAACTACAGTGTTCTCAGTTTTCATTGACTTAGTAATATTGTGTTATCTGAAATCTTTTTGCTGTAAATTTCACAATTTGTTATGTCTCTTGGCGTTTTATGTTTTGAATTTGTTTTTTATATATTTCTTGAACTGGCCTTTGCTTCTCATATTAACTGTCTATACTTCTTTCGACACTGTTTAGATGGCTTCATGATCCCTGTTTGTCTGAAATGCTTTAGTCTGATCTACTATTTCTTTTCTGTTCTATTGACTATGGTGACCCAGCTTTCTCTGGCAGGAATTTACTGAAGACTGAATGAAAATGGAGCGTTACTGTGTTAAGAAATAAATGATATATCTCCTCTGCACATTGTTCTTGCATTTTTTCGGGCCAACCTTCGTTCCTCAGTCATATTTTTAAAGTCTTCATTTTTTTTAGACTTATAATCCTGGCTTCTCTCATTTTTCTTCATTTTGATCTCGCGCTTTTGAAGATGTAACAGAGAAGACTTGTTAATGATAACCACACAGTTCTTTTTAATACTATGCTAAAAAGGATGTGATGTGATAGAGAATAAACTGATGATGTACACAAGAAATATGAAATGATTTACACTGATAATAAATATTGCTATGGCATTCCCTTTAAAAAGAGTAAAATAAATTAAAGCTGAACACATGTCTAACACAAGGGATTAAAAAATTTGTGATCACTCTTACAAACCTAAGTAAACATGCCAAAATGAATGCAACAATAATGCGTACTACAGAAAATACAGAAGGGTTTGTAGGAAAGTTCTACAGGCAACAAAGAGGCTAAGTAGTAAGTTATGTATGAACAGGGCAAGCAGTACATAAAAATCAATTTACAATGTTATCAAGAGTAGCACAGGATAATGTAAAAGTAAAATCCATAACTTCATAATAAAACGCTAAGGTAATGTGATAGAAGATGCTCAACACATTGCCAATATATGCCTCTATGGCGAGTGTTCATCAGAGACAAGGGTATCGTGAGGAATGCCCCAGGGAAGTGTTATAGGACTACTGTTGTTTTCTATATACATAAATGATTTGGTGGGCAGGGTGGGCAGCCCTCTGGGGTTGTTTGCTGGTGATGCCATGGTGTATGGTAAGGTGTCGAAGTTGAGTGACTGTAGGAAGATGCTAGATGTCTTAGATAAAATTTCCAATTGATGTGATGAATGGCAGCTAGCCCTAAATCTGGAAAAATGTAAGTTAATGTGGATTAGTAGGAAGAATGAACCTGTAATCTACAGATACAGTATTACTAGTGTCCAGGTGGACACAGTCAAGTTGTTTAAACATCTGGGCATAGCACTGCAAAGCAATATGAAGTGGAACGAGCATGTGAAACCTGCGGTAGGGAAGGCAAATGGTAGACTTCGGTTTATTGGAAAAATGTTCGGAAAGAGTCATTCGCCTGTAAAGGAGGCTTCATATAGGACGCTGGTGAGACCTGTTCTTGAGTACTGCTTCAGTGATTGGGATCTGTACAAGGTGAGATTGAAGTAATTCAGAGTTGGGCTGCTAGATTTGTTACCAGTAGGTTCAAACAAAATGTAAGCCTTACAAAGATATTTTGGGAATTCAAATGGGAGTCCCTGGAGGGAAGGTAGCGTTTATTTCAGGAAACACTATAAAGAAAATTTCAAGGATCACGAAGATAAGATATGAGAAATGAGGGCTCATACGAGACATATGGACAGCTGTTCTTCCCTCACTCTATTTGTGAGTGGAACAGGAGCAGAAATGGCTAGTAGTGGTACAAGGTACCCTCTGCCATGCACCTTATGGTGGCTTACAGAGTATCTATGTAGATTTAGATGTAGAATAGACATTATGTGAACATTGCACCATACCTAACAATAAAAATACCAACTTTTGAAAAGAAGGTATTTCTGCTCGCAGAAACAGAACCTGAGGTGAGAATACCTAATGACCATTGAAAAATAAAATGTCTAGTGACATTGACAAAATTCAAGACAAGGTAATCAAACATAGTTACAACAGTATAGATTCTCAGCTAATTGGCATTATTTATACTTCTTTCAGCAGGATAGTCATTCCATGAAATCTAAAGTTACCAGTAATAAGGCCACCCTACAAAAAGGATATACAGCTCATATAGATAATTATAGATCAGTTTCACCGCCAACAAGATTTTGTAAAGTAACTGAAAAATAATGTATGAAAGACTGGCTGACTTTGTGAATAAAAATAAAATATTGACTAATGCTCAAAATGGGTTAAAGAAGAACAAAGCAACAGAAACAGCAGTCTTTTAGTTCATGAACATGTTCCTAAATATGAGGGTTGGAACTTAAATTGTGGCAACTATTTATTCACAACCGATACAAAACGGTTACACGTTTGCAACTTCTAGTTTTTTGTTGCCTAGATAGTGAATGTTTCACAGCAGTCCTTTAATTTTATTTTGCTTTGGATAACCCCTGAGCTGTCAAAATCAGCTGCAGTTAAGAGACTGGTATATGACCATATACTATTTTTTTACCTTGTACAACTTCTCTTCTGGTGCCTGTGGGATAACAAAATCTTTTGCTAAGGATAGGGAACTGTTTATAAGGCCTACTCTCAGCTAAGTCTTCGTTTCTTTCTTTTCTATTTGTTCAATATTTCTCAATGAAGTTGCTAATTGATGCTTTTTTTACATTTTAATATATTTTACATTCTTCTTGTGGTGATATATATATATATATATATATATATATATATATATATATATATATATATATATATATATATATATATATATATATATATATATATATATGATGTGACTTACCAAACGAAAGCGCTGGCAGGACGATAGACACACAAACAAACACAAATATACACACAAAATTTGAATTTTGTGTGTATGTTTGTGTGTGTTTGCTCATACGAGACATATGGACAGCTGTTCTTCCCTCACTCTATTTGTGAGTGGAACAGGAGCAGAAATGGCTAGTAGTGGTACAAGGTACCCTCTGCCATGCACCTTATGGTGGCTTACAGAGTATCTATGTAGGGAAACATTCCACGTGGGAAAAATATATCTAAAAACAAAGATGATCTGACTTACCAAACGAAAGTGTGTATGTTTGTATGTGTTTGTTTGTGTGTCTATCGTCCTGCCAGCACTTTCGTTTGGTAAGTCAGATCATCTTTGTTTTTAGATATATTTTTCCCACGTGGAATGTTTCCCTCTGTTATATGTGTGATGTTTTAGTTATTACATTTATTGCTTCACCAGTTTGTTCTGATGAAGCACACCAATATGGGAAATATATGCCAGAAGATGTAGTATAGTTTTACACTTGCATAAGTGTTAAATGAAATAAATGATACTGTATTTATGGAGACTTTTTCCACACTGATAGTTGTTACCTGCAATACCAAAAGCAATTTTCAGTTGTGTAATTAAAATTATATGTAATGTGTGTGAACAGATAATTAATGGCCTTAGCCTACTGGAGATCCAAAGTATGCAATCCTGCTAAGAAGAAAACATGTCCAGACTGTTTAGGAATTGTAAACTTGAAATAGGTTTATAATGTCTTACTTCTATATATCCACTTCATTTGAAATCATCTTATGCTGCTGCTAACAAATACTGTCACTAGATTAGTGTAATAATAATAATAAGATGTTTGAACAGGTCTCTACACATGGATCAGTTAAAACTTCCCTCAGTGTTCCTTCTGATGATGTTCAATAAATAAAGTATCACATTTTGATAACTTAATTCAGTAATATTTCCCAAAGGGCAACAGGGAGAAGTGTACGTAAAATTTACTTGCCTATTTGTCTGCTTGTAACTATATGTATTACAGTGTAATTGATTATCCACTAGAACAAAATGGAGTGTAGCTCCTGCAGCTTAATGTAGCTGATAGCGTAACTTAGCTGGGGCCTCTGAATGAATAAGGTATGTTTGAAACTCACTAATAATATAGATCCATATTCAAAGCTGCTTCTTACTTAACAAATAACTGATAAGACTAGAAGGTGTAATACCAGTTGTATTGGACGGTTAGTTGTTGGTCGTATTTTCTAAACTTTCATAATATACACTCCTGGAAATGGAAAAAAGAACACATTGACACCGGTGTGTCAGACCCACCATACTTGCTCCGGACACTGCGAGAGGGCTGTAAAAGCAATGATCACACGCACGGCACAGCGGACACACCAGGAACCGCGGTGATGGCCGTCGAATGGCGCTAGCTGCGCAGCATTTGTGCACCGCCGCCGTCAGTGTCAGCCAGTTTGCCGTGGCATACGGAGCTCCATCGCAGTCTTTAACACTGGTAGCATGCCGCGACAGCGTGGACGTGAACCGTATGTGCAGTTGACGGACTTTGAGCGAGGGCGTATAGTGGGCATGCGGGAGGCCGGGTGGACGTACCGCCGAATTGCTCAACACGTGGGGCGTGAGGTCTCCACAGTACATCGATGTTGTCGCCAGTGGTCGGCGGAAGGTGCACGTGCCCGTCGACCTGGGACCGGACCGCAGCGACGCACGGATGCACGTCAAGACCGTAGGATCGTACGCAGTGCCGTAGGGGACCGCACCGCCACTTCCCAGCAAATTAGGGACACTGTTGCTCCTGGGGTATCGGCGAGGACCATTCGCAACCGTCTCCATGAAGCTGGGGTACGGTCCCGCACACCGTTAGGCCGTCTTCCGCTCACGCCCCAACATCGTGCAGCCCGCCTCCAGTGGTGTCGCGACAGGCGTGAATGGAGGGACGAATGGAGACGTGTCGTCTTCAGCGATGAGAGTCGCTTCTGCCTTGGTGCCAATGATGGTCGTATGCGTGTTTGGCGCCGTGCAGGTGAGCGCCACAATCAGGACTGCATACGACCGAGGCACACAGGGCCAACACCCGGCATCATGGTGTGGGGAGCGATCTCCTACACTGGCCGTACACCACTAGTGATCGTCGAGGGGACACTGAATAGTGCACGGTACATCCAAACCGTCATCGAACCCATCATTCTACCATTCCTAGACCGGCAAGGGAACTTGCTGTTCCAACAGGACAATGCACGTCCGCATGTATCCCGTGCCACCCAACGTGCTCTAGAAGGTGTAAGTCAACTACCCTGGCCAGCACGATCTCCGGATCTGTCCCCCATTGAGCATGTTTGGGACTGGATGAAGCGTCGTCTCACGCGGTCTGCACGTCCAGCACGAACGCTGGTACAACTGAGGCGCCAGGTGGAAATGGCATGACAAGCCGTTCCACAGGACTACATCCAGCATCTCTACGATCGTCTCCATGGGAGAATAGCAGCCTGCATTGCTGCGAAAGGTGGATATACACTGTACTAGTGCCGACATTGTGCATGCTCTGTTGCCTGTGTCTATGTGCCTGTGGTTCTGTCAGTGTGATCATGTGATGTATCTGACCCCAGGAATGTGTCAATAAAGTTTCCCCTTCCTGGGACAATGAATTCACGGTGTTCTTATTTCAATTTCCAGGAGTGTATGTTTAGTCATGTGTGGAAAGTCACTAATTGACTGCAAAAAATTTGAAAGTATGCTGTATAATTATTTAGAGGTATGAATATATCCAAAACACAATTTAATAGCCAGATTAATTTGATATTTTGCATGCTTTGCCAATTATAATTGTGAAATTACCTGTATTTTAAAGAACACATTTTTTAAAATTTTGAAACTAGTTATATCTTACGAAAACTAGAGCACAGTAACTACTGTATGTCAGATCTAGCACTGAAATTCTTCTCAGTATCTAACATGGTAGACTGTCAGTGAATTTGTGATAAATGAGAATTGATGGATACATGTTTATTACATGTCTCAGAAAGGGGGTGAATGCAAAGCAGTATCTATTAATCATTCTAATATTTGTAGTACAGTAATTGTATGGCTATTGTTCTCTAATACACATGTGTTCATTGTGTGTTTCAGTAATGATCTCCATGACCTTTCCACCTGAAGACTCAGTATTATCTATTAACTGGAACTGTTAAAGCATAAATGAATTGTCAAAGTAAAAGAAAAAAATATGTTTAAATGTTAGTCACATTATAAAATAATTATAAATAAATAAATCAATTTCCTAACTAAGAAATATAGGTATCTCTTGTCAGTAAATAAAAGCTTTGCTAACAAAATAATAGTTCCTTTCTCAAAAATTTTGTTTCTGGCAGATGTTTGGTACTTTCTTTGAGACATGGCATCACTAATGTAATGGTCATATATATATATATATATATATATATATATATATATATATATATACACATACACACACACACACACACACACACACACACACATACACTCAAATTCAGAATATTGACCAAAAAATTAGACGAAGTATTATCTATCAGACAGAGCAATTGAGCTAAAAGCCAAATAAAAACTAGTACACAATTCCCATGGCAGGCTTATAGGACTATAACCGCATCAGTACATCAATAAAAACACTTGTGGAACCAAATAAGATATTGCACAATGAATGAATGTAGATTATTAATTTACTTTGTTCTTGTGAATGGATGGATATACTTTTAACATAAAGTACAGGGTGGTTATAATTAAACTTTTTCTGCTGAAGAGGGCCCTCATGAGAAACGGGCAATTGTAGGATAGAAAAATTTTCTGGAAACATTTGTAAGGATATCCAGAAGATAAATAACAAATAAACCGTTAAAAGAAATAAATTTCAATTTCCATATGAAAGGATAACATTTGTTAACTGTGTACAATGTTTACATTCTTGGTTACATTACATTCCTCAATGCATGATGACCATCTGCACCCACGACAGCCCAGAGCCACACTAGAGATAATGGTGGACTGTGGAATGTTCAGCTATTGTGACCCAGCTCATGCACTACTTGGAGGTTGCACAGTGCCTCCAGCATTCTCAGCCATGGTAATGGTAATTTCTTCAACGATTTGTTGCACAATTGGCCATCAACCTCTCCCAGGAGCAAGTTGCAAATCACCAGTTAATTCATACTTCTGAATCATGTTCTTCAACCCTGGTACAGAAAGAGAACCTCTCTGTACTCCTTTAATGCAGTGATGGTCATGAAAGACATGAGCACTGTTGCTACTGTTTTGATAAAACAGTTTTATGAGCAAAGCTTTGCTCACCTTGTCCACACCCACAATGACCATCTTCAGCTGTAAGGCACACTGATGCTTCTTTTCCAACCATATATCAGCGTACAAGTACAGACACATATTGGCTTGTTGTGACACTAACAATGCAAATTCTATTACGCACTGTCTGAACAACAGTCTCGTGAGTTTGATACCCATATGGTAAATAGTTTTCCTTCTACAGTGGCTCAAGTTGTGAAACTTTAACTATAGCCACCCTGTATAATCTACAGAGCCAGGATGAGTGCTACCGTACAGGTGAACTAGGGAGTCACCTAGACCACCAAAATTTGGGGGAACCATAGGTTATGGCTGAAGTAAAGTAACTTTGTGTTTGATAAATTGCAATATTACAGGACAGTGTTGCCAGCATGCAGCAATCCACAGTTAACAAACCTCTGCACATACCTTAAAACCAAGCAACACTGCAAGTGAAAGGGTCATGAGAAAGAAACGATATCAGCAGGTGGCTAGACATCCCCACTGAGCTCACTAAGTTATTTAATTGAAGTGTAGTCAGAAATACAGAAAATTTAACAAACTGGATTTAGTGTCCATTTACATTTTTAATGGTTTTTCCTCCTGACCAACATAAAATGAAGTCATTAACTTAAGGCAACACAGCATTACTTGACAATGATGCATATCAGTCGCTAGTGACCTAATAGTATCTGATATGCTTGTACTAGCTCACAGCAAAAACAGTGGATGAACCACCACTTGGTGCCCACCCTTCCCAAACAAAGAGTACACTGCTTAATAAAATAACAGTGTGTTGATTGACCCTGTAATGTTTCTATTTCTCATAAAAAAAACTGAATTATGTACAGGCCAGGCAATAATTTTTTTATGTGATTGTTTTCAGTTATGCATATGCGTATGCAGCCATTTTGAATTTAAAAGAGTGGATTTTTGTGGTGAAATGGTATCTGTTTGTTTAACTGTTAATTCCTAAATAAATTCTAGAATATTTTTCATAGTACAACAAGGTGGCACAGCGCAATTATGTTCCCAGTCTCCTCTCAAATATTAAGATATAGACAAGACTTACAGACTACTTGTATTATTATATTCCTGTCAGGAAAGAGAGAACTCCACACTGAAATGCAGTGCAACATTATTAAAAAATTGTCTCTGTTCAAGAAGATTAATTCCATTTGCTGAACAATCATGGGCAATGGTGGCCCAGGTACAATACTTCTTGCAAGTTAGTTGTGGGCATGTGGAACAGGAATAATGTCCAGGGGTTAGAGAATGGGTTAGATAATGATATTTGTGATCTTATGGCATTGTGCCTGGTAACCCCACTGGGGGAGGTATGACCACTGCATTGCAAGTCTTTTCAGTTGATGCCACATTGGACAACTTTTGTGTTGATGATGATGAGAATGACACAACATCCAGTCCCTAAGAGGAGAAAATCTCTGGGAATCAAACTCCAGCCTCCTGCATGGGAGTCAGATGTGTTGACCACTTAGCTAAGGGGGTGGACATCATATTTGTAATCATGCAGTTTCAGGTGTAACGACTGTACCCTGGGTTAATTACTGAGAGCATTACATGGAGTAAGAACATTGTCCCCTGAGGACAGATTGTGAATTTCAGGTGAAAGTTCTGCATTTTGACATATGCAGGAAAAATGAAGTCCTCAGCTCTAAGCAATGGTAAGGAACATTTCAGTTGTTCTGACAGACTGCACAGTAGAGTTTCAGTAAACACTCATAAAAAATATATTACATGTCTATCAAACCTGTTTTTTTATCAAGATGTGACGTTTTCATTTTTTTTAAATTGTAATTTCTTCCCACAATTCTATTCTAAACATTTTGTCAGTGAGTACCTATCACAGTTTACTAGCAAGCCAATTGCACTTAACATCATTTTCTATTGATTTACCACTGTTTGCTTCCTGGGCAAGTTAACAAAACATACTGTGAAACCTCTTCATAATATGTACTTAGAAGGTCCTTTTATGGTTGACACACGATAAACAACCTTGTAGGTACACATTTTGCATGTCATAACATTTCAGCTGCCAGAAATTTCTGAATATGTGTTGCTTGTCTTCCACAAGGAATGCCAAAATATTTTCACAAAAGGACATTGCCTTGCCCCTGTGTGTTCTGCATGTCTTCCCTTCATTCCCCTTTCTCTTAATTTCTTACTGTATATCTCCATGTTTTTCCTTCTTCCAACCTCACTGTAGGCCCTGCTAATCATTTGCATCAACTTCATCTGCTTTCAAAAAGTCAGGACATGGAAGCAAGCATTTTTATGATGTTCCTCTAAATCAATAGAAATTCAGAGTTATCAGCTTAACATCCCAATATCTCAGACTAATTTCATGCACAAAAGTTAAATTCATTCATTGATAGATAGTTAGATGTATGTACTCAGCAACACCTTCATACATATACCGAATATAAATATACACCCAACAGAGGGCTTATAGTATATATAATTGCAGTGATGATGTGCATAAGCAGGTAAACACGTAATTGACTTTTGTTCATATGGATTTCAGTGTATGGATCCAGCTGTAGATAACACTTTATAAGACAGCACTGTAAGCACCTAACTACAGCGTACTGAGGTGCTTAACATGCCTGCTATCACACTGCCATGAAAATGCACGTAAGCTATGATAAGCAATGTGACTCAACATTGCTTACTTGCATAGTGAAATATGCACTCTTTTTTATGTGAATTTCCATTCAGGAAAGTTACAGGCGCTTTATTGGAGTCATATTTATTCACATCATCCTCATACAACTGATTCCTGGAAAGTATTTTCTTGGCACGACAACTGCATACCTTATGACTACAGGCAGTGATGTCTGTCGCAGTTACCACTGTTTACATGTACACATCCTGCCAATGTCACCACTAGCTAGAATCTGAATTCTGAGATAATGCTGCTATTCCTTGGATTATCATGAAACTTTCAGCTAATCAGACTAAAGCTCCTCACTTATTATTTGTTTTGTGTTATAACTCAGAGTCTCCCATCCTGTGTTGCTTACCACTGTTAAGAGCTAAGGTCTTCGTATATGTGTAACAGTTGTCACTACCTCAGCTCACTGCTAACAGCGGACGTAATAATAATTCTCTTAAAATTTTATTTTCATAGTTGCATGCACGTGAGATACAAATTTGGTTTTGGATGTGCTGAACCTACTGAACAAACTTACTGAATGTGTCAAGTAAGATTCGCAAATGCAGCTCCTTTCTTGCTATCTGAGTAACAGAAGACATAATTATGGTGGTGAAAATGCTGTCAATATCAAATTATACTATCTATTTGTTTCTGCCTCTTCCTCTTGTTAGCCCTATAAGTCTTATGATATGAACAGCAATATATTATTTTTCACTGATGTGGGTACTTTCAAAGTGTATATTTTGTGATATGATATTATGTTGTTGTGGACTTCACTCTGAAGACTGGTTTGATGCAGCTCTCCATGCTACTCTATCCTGTGAAAGCTTCTTCATCTCTGGATAACTTCTGCAATTTAAATCCTTCTAGCACCACATTTCAAAAGCTTCTATTTTCTTCTTATCTAAACTGTTCACCATCCATGTTTCACTTCCATACATGGCTACACTCCATTCAAATACTTTCAGAAAAGACTTCCTAACACTTAAATCTTTATTTGATGTTAACAAATTTCTCTTTTTCAGATACACTTTTCTTGCCATTGCCAGTCTACATTCTATATCTTTTCTACTTTGGCCATCATCTGTTATTCTACTGCCCAAACAGCAAAGCTCATCTACCACTTCAGCTGTCTCATTTCCTAATCTAATTCCCTCAGCTTCACCCAATTTAATTCAACTACATGCCATTATTCTTGTTTTGCTTTTGTTGATGTTCATCTTACAGCAGCCTTTGAAGATACTACCCATTCCATTCAACTGCTCTTCCAAGACTTTTGCTGTCTCTGACAGAAACTGGTATTATATGACCTATTAAATATGATACTGTATGACCTTTTACATGTTTTTGTGAATCACACAGAAAAAAAGAGAAGGGTACATGTATATGGCTAAATCTGTGAACCCAGACTCTATCTTTTTTAATTAAAAGTCTAGTTTCTGTTTGTATGGTCTTAGCTTTGCATCTAGTACTGGAGTCAGTTTCTACTAATATACTTCAGATGTGTGCTGTAGCCTTCAGGTTACAGTGTATATATTTAACCAGTTTCTGCTATAGCACAGCTACATGCCTTAGTAAACAGGCAAGAGGAGGGTTGGATACTAGTTTATGGTATAGATAGTCATTATGCAGATAAATTCATGTGAAAATGAATAGAGCACATATTGTAAACAACATTGCACACATGAAATTTTGACCTGTGAAGATAAGGTAATGCATTGGTAGCAAACATTCTCTTCTTAATAAAAGCGTTTGTGGTTACAAAGTATCAAAGTATGTTGCAAGTATCAATTAGATAAGCACTAATTTTCCTGATGTAGTGTTTCATGGAGTTTGAGGTGAGCAAAAATAAAAATAAATAAATCAATAAAACACATAGTACTTGTGTAATAAAGAAGTTATTAGTTAATGAAGTCATAGCAAACATATGAGACATTCATACAAACTCTCACTCCACTGGTGTACATGGTAAAATTGAAATGAGTGAGTAAACCTTCTTAATGTTGTAAATGTGGTTCATTGCATGTCTCTTTCATCAGAAATGGAGGTTTTATTGAACACCAGTTCATACAAATAAATCTCATAAAATAATAGATCCTGATTTTTCTGAATTAAATTGAAACAAAGACCTCTAGAGGTTAGCAATTAAAGTACTCTGGAGATTTACTGAAAAACTCAAATGTTAGTGCTGGAGAACACTGTCACTTGGTCAGAAATAACTTGGAGTAACTGGGAATAACAGATTCCAAATCAATGTCCAGAAATTAGCCAAGCATTGCAAGGTTATCTTAAACAAGTCCATAATAGAGCACGTAGCAGGTATCAGTGAGCTAAGTGAGGTTTTAATGGTCCATGGCAGACCTTAAATATGCCATTTTTGTTTATGTAGATGACTTGGTGATGATGGATGTATCACTCTTTGCTGCACCTAGCGACCATGCCAGACTTATGTGTAAGCATATCGTCTATTCATTGTAACATAATGTGGGATTGCATAACTACTGTCACTATTTCACTGTGCCTTGAGTTATATTAAAATGACTGGGATAACATGCTGTATGGTGGTCTGAAGTTGGATAGTCTGTATTCTTCATGAATCTGGTGTTCTGCTTTAGTCACTTGTCTGCAGATTGAAATTTCACAGTCTCATTCACAACCTTCTCAATTACCACATGGGTGAGCAATTTGTTGTGGTCTGACTTAATAGCATGCCTCCAAGAAATGTGTTTCAGAACAGGGGATTTGTTCAATAATTTAATGGTTGTTGTTTGTACAGAGCACACTGAGTGGAGAGAATGTCTGAATAAAATATGCCTAACCAATTTCCAAAAAATGTTGTAAACACTTAGTACTTGCATGCCATATTCATTAGACAACGCGTGACACTTTGCTGTGGTGTGACAGACAGACATCACATGTGCCCTTTCTGCCAGTATAAGTTTTCTGTTTACATCTGAACATCTTTTGAAACCTAGTGTGCATTCTAGTCATAAAGTTTATGTTCATTCTGTAATTACACATATACACACACCAACTGAATTTTTTCATAAAGAGTTTTCTCATCTTTTCAGGTTTTACGCTGTTTGTATTAATTACCAATTATTTCAAACATGAATATCAATCCATAGAAAATACAAGGTAAAACAGAAACAGCCACGTAGGAGGACTGTATCATATTACACTCTCAGACATTGGCTTTATTAAGAGCAAACACGCACTCACAAAGAAATAGAGAGAATCACTGCAGTCTCCTAGCACTGCTGCCTGCCTGGAGTCAGTAGTTATATTGGCTCGTGTGTGTGTGTGTGTGTGTGTGTGTGTGTGTGTGTGTGATAGAGAGAGAGAGAGAGAGAGAGAGAGAGAGAGAGAGAGAGAGGGAGAGAAGGGATGTGGGTTAGGAATTACTATGTTGGTATGAGATATAATGGTATGTCAAGAGTATGCGCCTGACTTGACAGCTATGCAAGGAGGCCAGTGACTGGGTTGCTTCCACAACAAGAAACACTGAGAAAATAGTAGAAGGGAAAAGTGAAGATTCTAAAGTAGGATATAGACGAAAGGAAATGAAAGCACTAGTGAGCTGTGATGTAGTATATAACCAGGAAGAGATGAGGGAAATGTCACACTAACTGACAGTAGCAGAGTGAATTAGGATGCAAACAGAAAGAATAAAAGCATGTAGGGGAGAGGGAAAGCAGAGATTAATTGCAGGAGTGGGCTGCACCAAAGGACACATTGCTGAATGATTTTCCAACTGTGTGGTAAAAGTGCATTTTGGAAGGGAAGATAGCGATGGCACAGATTATGTAGAATTACCAGAGAGAAACATACTATTTAGAAAAGGGTAGTCTGTAGAAGTAGAAGTAGAACTTTACTGCCTCATAGCATACAATTTCAAGCCATTGAATTAAATGTACAGGAGACTCGTCAAAACACAAAAGCTGGTTTACAATATAATGTATAGTACTGAATAATTACTTAATTAAGCAATTAATAATTTTTCTTCAAAAAATTAACTTTCTTGACTACCATATAATCATGCCCCCTCTACTAAGTGGAACTGTTCAGTGGAACTGATGGATAAAGTTGTTCCTTTCACACCTTGTCATGTCTCTGGTGGGGTAGGAAAAGTAGATAATGATAAGATGTATGGGCTAGGTCAACACCTAAATCTTCCCCAGATACAAGATAATTTTAGCCAGGAGACTTGTAGCACAAATGACCTATGGATGAACAAATACATATATAGCAACGTGATACAATTAGTTAGCATTTTGTGCTATACTGATTATTTTCTACAGAGCATGCTTTTATGAAATTAAACCAATGTACACTCAGTCTGTTTACAAGATTTTACAGATGAGATATTTTAATATGTTGGGTGCTGGGTCATAAGCAATTCTTCATTTAAAATCTCATCCTGTTTGCAATTTTCTCCAACATCTTTACTGTAACACATTCCTGAATTAAGATGTCTCTTAAACTCAGAACCTGGACAATATTAATATTCTTGTCATAATCAATTTAAAGACTATTCCCCACTCAGTTCATGATGTTCCCTGGTTTTCTCCAACGTATAAGTTTCAGAATGCAGTAGAAATCTTTACTGTTGGATGTAGTATTCATTTAACCCCCCTCCCCACTGCCACCACCCTTATGGCTGGTATTTCTTTGAGGAGTGTTATTCCAGCAGGTTATGTGTGAGTCAATGTGTAGTTATGATATAGGAGAGATATGGTGGTGGAATTTAACCACTGTCAGCTAGTTGTAAGTCATGTCTGGATAGGTCATTCCATATGATTATTGTCTATAAAAGCTGAGGATTACTGTTGTAAGGATTAAATATGATTTTTGCAATTTTTACTGTATAATTACAGCTCTAGGACACCGTTTACCATTTTATAACAGAATTTAGTATTTTAGGAAAACGTTTATGGTATGCACTAAACCCCTGATTTTGGTCAGTCTGCTACACTACCGGCCATTAAAATTGCTACACCACGAAAATGATGTGCTACAGATGCGAAATTTAATCCACAGGAAGAAGATGCTGTGATATGCAAATGATTAGCTTTTCAGAGCATTCACACAAGGTTGGTGCCGTTGGCGACACCTACAATGTGCTGACACGAGGAAAGTTTCCAACCGATTTCTCATACACAAACAGCGCATTACCTGGTGAAACGTTGTTGTGATGCCTCGTGTAAGGAGGAGAAATGTGTACCATCACATTTCCAACTTTGATAAATGTCGGATTGTAGCCTATTGCAATTGCGGTTTATCGTATCGAAACATTGCTGCTCGTGTTGGTCGAGATCCAGTGACTGTTGGCAGAATATGGAATCGGAGGACCTTGTATCACTAGCAGTCGAGATGACAGGCATCTTATTCACATGGCTGTAATGGATCGTACAGCCACGTCTTGATCTCTGAGTCAACAGATGGGGACGTTTGCAACACAACAACCATCTGCACGAACAGTTCGACAACGTTTGCAGCAGCATGGACTATCGGCTCAGAGACCATGGCTGCAGTTACCCATGACACTGCATCACAGACAGGAGTGCCTGCAATGGTGTACTCAATGACGATCCTGGGTGCACGAATGGAGAAACGTCATTTTTTTGGATGAATCCAGGTTCTGTTTACAGTATTATGATGGTCGCATCCATGTTTGGCGACATCGTGGTGAACACACGTTGGAAGCGTGTATTCGTCATCGCCAAACTGGCATATCACCCAGCGTGGTGGTATGGGGTACCATTGGTTACACGTCTCGGTCACCTCTTGTTCGCATTGACAGCACTTTGAACAGTGGACGTTACATTTCAGATGTGTTACGACCCGTGGCTCTACCCTTAACTTGATCCCTGTGAAACCCTACGTTTCAGCAGGATAATGAACGACGGCATGTTGCAGGTCCTGTATGGTCCTTTTTGGATAAAGAAAATGTTCGACTGCTGCCCTGGCCAGCACATTCTCCAGATCTCTCACCAATTGAAAATGACTGGTCAATGGTGACCGAGCAACTGGCTCATCACAATATGCCAGTCACTACTCTTGATGAACTGTGGTTTCATGTTGAAGCTGCATGGGCAGCTGTACCTGTACACACCACCCAAGCTCTGTTTGACTCAATGCCCAGGCGTATCAAGGCCATGTTTGCAGCCGGAGGTGGTTGTTCTGGGTACTGATTTCTCAGGATCTGTGCACCCAAACTGCATGAAAATGTAATCACATGTCAGTTCTAGTATAATGTATTTGTCCAATGAATACCCGTTTATCATCAACATTTCTTCTTGGTGTAGCAATTTTAATTGCCAGTAGTGTAAATTAATTACAGTTCCTGAAGCCCATTACCAAGAAACTCCTTTCACCAGCTACTTAAACCCCAGTAGTCAACTACCAATGCACACCACTTCCATTTAAAAATATCCTCAACTGTTTCTAAAATTACTAATTAAAAAGTGTGCTGAAGATTCATAGTTTTGCTGGATACTCACATGCTAATAACATGATTAAGAATATCTCCTACACCTGACATCAGTAAAATGTAGTACATGAAACATTATGTCCCATAATCTGGTATGCTGACAAAAAAACCAATCCAGTATTTAATGAAAACTGTAAAAGGTTAAAATGGGAATTTCAGCATTCATTTCAATAATTGGCATCATTTCTGAATCACTGCATTTCTTAAAATTATTTGTGTGCCACTGTTGCCTGAAGCAACATGTCAACAAATAGCTGGATTCTATGGGGTATTATGTTTCAGTGATGGGTGAGGTAGGTATGAGCGAGGGCCTGCCAACACCATGCAGTGGAACTGTTGACTATGATAATGAAGCAGATCACTCCAAAAGAATGTGACTAAACTGATGGTTTAGAATAACCTGATTCAAGTGAGGTCCTTTATAAATGGCTCATCCCTATAAACTGCACTGTTGATCATTCAGGTCATATAGAAATTTATGAGCTGACAGCCATTCCTGGGGAGAGGTTTTCAAAAGAGACTATCTGAAATTCAGTCACTGCTGCCTGACAGTGTTTGGGAGAGAGCAAGAAATGTTAGAGATGCAACATTACTGTAGAAAATAAATGTCTCAGGTTTCCAAAACATATAAATGTTCAACAGAATATTGAACCCACTTTCTGACAATAGCCTTTTAACAATTGCTGAATTTGGCTTCTCTACGGGATTCTCTATGGAGATAGCAAAATGATTTCTCACAAACTCAATTCTGTTTGAAATACACAAGAGAAACTACTGTCAGCATTTTCTGGGCTCTTTTCAAAGCCAGCAAAAGTGTAAATCATATTCATCTAATACGGAATAAAAATGTATTAAGAGTTGAAAACTTACACTTGGCTAGGATGGAGTCACAACCAAACAGCAGCAAGCAATGATTAAGATTAAATTTTGAGAGAGGAATCATTAGAATAGATATCCCACAAGATCTTGTGCTTGGTTCACATCTGTTCCCAATGCACATAAAAGATTTTCTTGTAAAGTGGGAGGACTTTTCGAAAATTGTTGCTTACAGAAACTATATTTCTGAAACACACCTGTGCAAGACACATCCAGTAGAATGATGGAACAGGATTACAGTTGGTTCACACCAAACAGTTTAAGCTTTCGTAAGATTATGCCCACTGCTGTGAAGTCCCCGGCCAATAGAGCAGTCATCGGAGATGTCAGATGAAAGGGAATGCCCATTGTCATGGAAAGGTAAACAGAAAACTGTCAAATGCATATCAAAAGGACATACTAAACAGGGAAGACCGTGTGGCAGACAGAGAAAGCCAGTACACCAGTCTACCCTGAGTGTGGTTGGGGGGAAACTCAGGGTCAATGGTTCCACTGTGAATGCAGCACGTGATGGTGGAGTGCCTCAGAATAAAAAAAAAAGCATGGTGAATCGTTATATTCATCAAATTTAGAGCTGTGCTGTTGAAAGATCATTCACAAGATTCAAACATACGAAAATGATTATGACAAATGAGAAGAATTCATTAGCGCTAAGCCAATCAATATAACATCATTGCTATAGAAGTTGCACCTGTTATTCAAATGAACATTCCTGGAAAACAATAAAGCATTTGGGTGTAACATTGCAGAGTGATATGAAGTGGGACAAGCATGTAATGGGAGTTGTGGGGAAGGCACATGGTCATCTTCGGTTCATTGGTAGAATTTTGGGAAGATGTGGTTCATCTGTAAAGGAGACCGCTTATAAAACACTAATACGACCTATTCTTGAGTATTGCTTGAGCGTTTGGGATCCATATCAGGTCAGATTGAGGGGGGACATAGAAGCAATTCAGAGGTGGGCTGCTAGATTTGTTAGTGGCAGGTTTGATCATCATGCGAGTGTTACAGAAATGCTTCAGGAACTCGGGTGGGAGTCTCTGGAGGGAAGAAGGCGTTCTTGTCGTGAATTGCTACTGAGGAAATTGAGAGAACCAGCATTTGAGGCTGACTGCAGTACAATTTTACTGCCGCCAACTTACATTTCGCTGAAAGACCACAAAGATAAGATAAGAGAGATTAGGGCTCATACAGAGGCATATAGGCAGTCATTTTTCCCTCGTTCTGTTTGGGAGTGGAACAGGGAGAGAAGATGATACTTGTGGTACAAGGTACCCTCTGCCACACACAGTATAGTGGATTGCAGAGTATGTATGTAGATGTAGATTTAGTGTGCTGAGATGTCTACTGAAACAGTACATCAGATGACAGCAGAAGGTGTTAGCTAATGCCACCGAATGTCTCATATTTGCAGAAATTCCGCAACTAAAGTTATAGCCGAATTGATTACTTTTGATTATGCTACTTGAGTCAGAACTGAGAATTCTGTACAGATACATACTTTATGAATCAGTGTGATGTGCCACCTGGATAGTTTTATGTTTGATTCAGTGATGCTTTGGCGCTTAATAAAAATACAAGCCATTTGAATTGAGTGCCTCTACTATAATGATACCTCCTTAAAGTGCACATAATGACGCTTCTAATTACTGTGTCTGTTTGTTGTATTGGATGTATTTCAACACATTACTGTAAATATACTGATTAGTGTATGTTTGCATGTATTACAATATTGTAAATTATTCATGCTCTATTTGACAGGTATTGTCTTGCATGACATCAAAGGGACACACAAACAGATGTGCTCCTCTCAGTTGTAACTTTGCTGAAAGATTATTTAATTTTGAATGGTGCATGATTTTTATTAAACTGGCTATCAGAGTGTAGAAGGGCAGGGGGTGGGGGGTGGGGGAAAGATACGTAAGCTCTACTATACTTTTCCACTTTTATCTTCTCTATCTGTGAAAAGACAACTTTCACCCAGCCCATTACAGTAGGCCATTTCATCCGAAGAACATCATGAAGCAATTTCTACTGACCAGATATCTATTGCTAACATTATTTATGTAGCAACAGAGCTGGTATTTCACACAGCTGTCACCCATACAGTTCATTAATGTTCAGAAATTGAGATATTAGTGCTGCTTTGCTATGGTATTGTGGAATCTGCTAGGTCAGTGAGTGGGTCCTGAAATAAATGTGCTATTTGACTGAAAGCTTAATATTTTTGTCAGCTTAGGTTGGAATAAAATGTACAGGTGGGGAAAGCAGGCAAAAAGGGTGGAGGTAGTTGTTAGTCATTGTGGCAATAGACAGCTTTACTCTTTACATCTAAGTTGAAAGAAGTGAAAGCAAAGCATCAGATTTAGCTGTCTGGATGACAGAACATGATATCAAAAAACCTTGATATCAATGACATAATCTGTGACTTTACTTTACCAAAAGGAAGGAAATTCAAAGCAAAATTAAAACAAAAATATAACTGCTGAAAAGGTACACTTTCTCAGCTTTATTTTCATAAACAGTTTATGCATGACTATTAATCTATGAGGACAAAATAAAATATCACACCAAAATAAATGTACAGTAGCTGCCAAAATCTGTAAAATTTATATTTTGTTTCACTTTCAGTTTCTTTAGACAGTTTATACAATTTGTAATATATTTAGTATAATTGTACATTTAATTTGTTGTGAGCAATATATTTCCTCCATGTAGTTCATTAAAGTAATATACTTCAATAGTGCTTCATTTTCATTACATCTACTTTTGTCAGATCTGCACAGAAATCATTGTAGAGAAGTCATTAAATTGGCGGAGGGGCTTCAGCTTTGGTACTACTTCCAAGAATCAGGACCATCTCAGTGTGGCCCTGGCAGACAGGGGGAGAGGGAGCTAGCAAGTAAATAAGGGTGAAACTCACACATTAAAAGTCTTATGAGTTCGTTCATCAGTTTGGAAAAAAACCTGTGTTATTTGGCAGAATACAGATACACTCCTGGAAATGGAAAAAAGAACACATTGACACCGGTGTGTCAGACCCACCATACTTGCTTCGGACACTGCGAGAGGGCTGTACAAACAATGATCACACACACGGCACAGCGGACACACCAGGAACCGCGGTGTTGGCCGTCGAATGGCGCTAGCTGCGCAGCATTTGTGCACCGCCGCCGTCAGTGTCAGCCAGTTTGCCGTGGCATACGGAGCTCCATCGCAGTCTTTAACACTGGTAGCATGCCGCGACAGCGTGGACGTGAACCGTATGTGCAGTTGACGGACTTTGAGCGAGGGCGTATAGTGGGCATGCGGGAGGCCGGGTGGACGTACCGCCGAATTGCTCAACACGTGGGGCGTGAGGTCTCCACAGTACATCGATGTTGTCGCCAGTGGTCGGCGGAAGGTGCACGTGCCCGTCAACCTGGGACCGGACCGCAGCGACGCACGGATGCACGCCAAGACCGTAGGATCGTACGCAGTGCCGTAGGGGACCGCACCGCCACTTCCCAGCAAATTAGGGACACTGTTGCTCCTGGGGTATCGGCGAGGACCATTCGCAACCGTCTCCATGAAGCTGGGGTACGGTCCCGCACACCGTTAGGCCGTCTTCCGCTCACGCCCCAACATCGTGCAGCCCGCCTCCAGTGGTGTCGCGACAGGCGTGAATGGAGGGACGAATGGAGACGTGTCGTCTTCAGCGATGAGAGTCGCTTCTGCCTTGGTGCCAATGATGGTCGTATGCGTGTTTGGCGCCGTGCAGGTGAGCGCCACAATCAGGACTGCATACGACCGAGGCACACAGGGCCAACACCCGGCATCATGGTGTGGGGAGCGATCTCCTACACTGGCCGTACACCACTAGTGATCGTCGAGGGGACACTGAATAGTGCACGGTACATCCAAACCGTCATCGAACCCATCGTTCTACCATTCCTAGACCGGCAAGGGAACTTGCTGTTCCAACAGGACAATGCACGTCCGCATGTATCCCGTGCCACCCAACGTGCTCTAGAAGGTGTAAGTCAACTACCCTGGCCAGCACGATCTCCGGATCTGTCCCCCATTGAGCATGTTTGGGACTGGATGAAGCGTCGTCTCACGTGGTCTGCACGTCCAGCACGAACGCTGGTCCAACTGAGGCGCCAGGTGGAAATGGCATGGCAAGCCGTTCCACAGGACTACATCCAGCATCTCTACGATCGTCTCCATGGGAGAATAGCAGCCTGCATTGCTGCGAAAGGTGGATATACACTGTACTAGTGCCGACATGGTGCATGCTCTGTTGCCTGTGTCTATGTGCCTGTGGTTCTGTCAGTGTGATCATGTGATGTATCTGACCCCAGGAATGTGTCAATAAAGTTTCCCCTTCCTGGGACAATGAATTCACGGTGTTCTTATTTCAATTTCCAGGAGTGTACAAATGGTTGATTTTAGCAGCCAGTCAAACACATGAGTGAAATACTTTAACTTTTCGAACATTGGAAACTCCATGTTGGAATAACAACAATATAAAGAAAACAGTTTGTTGCTCAACATAAAGATGACATGTTGAGTTGTAAACAGGCACAACAAAAAGACACTTACACAATAGCCTTCAGCCAATGCCCCCTACAGAAATGGAAACACATACACATTTATTCCACAAGCAAGCACAGATTTCTCTCTCTCTCTCCCTCTCTCTCTCTCAAACACACACACACACACACACACACACACACACACACGCACACACACACACACACATGACCACCATCTCTGTCAACTAGAATCAGAATGCAATTGTCATGTAGAACTGTATACATGACAGTTGTATTTCAGTCCGAGCTGCCAGAGGTGGCGGTCATGTGTGTGCAACAGTGAGGTGTGCTCGCTTGTGTGAATGAATATGGGTGTGTTTCCTTTTCTGAAGAAGGCTTTGGTGAAAGTCAATGTGTAAGTGTCTTTTCATTGTGCCTGTCAGCAACTCAATGTGATACCTTTACCGTGAATAGCAATCTATCTATTCCTCATGTTGTTGATACATTAACTTTTGCTTTGAACAGCTTCAATGATAGAATTTGTCAGTACGTTATGACACTTAAACTTTTATGAGGGGAACTCAGAACTTTTAAGTTTTTCAGTAGTTTTGAGCAATTAAATTTGGCAGGCAGTAGAAAGCTGGACTACTATGAGTGCCACATGGGACTTAGATTTTCTTCATGTTTGCCACGACTTAATGTAAAGAACCTGTGTGAACCATTGGAACATTTTGCAAATCTAATATGCAATTTCCATCTACATTTATTACATTTCAGTTTGTAGGGCCACCACTTGCAGTGTGATTTGATTTATTTCAATAAACCTGGCATCATTTAGAAATTTATATTTTTGAATTGGCGTACTACTTTAATTTATTGGATTTTTTACTATTCAGTCATTTATAATGATTCTAGTCACACAAATTTGCAACTTCATCATACATTGATGTTAGCTGACAGTATCACTTAAATATTGACAAATTTCAGCTGTTCTTTCTGCAGGGCGTGAATGTAAGCAGTGTGTGACTCAGCCTTAAGGGGCTCCGGAACGTCCTATACTTGCAATGTTAAAATAATGCTTATAAATTACATCTTTCCTCACAAAGTATTTGAGGTAGGAAGTTGAACGTTTTACAGATTATTTATTGGAATATGGGCTACAACTTAACACAGGGATTTTATAAAATTTTAGTTCAGTTATTAAAGATGATTTTTTTTTCAATTGTAATGAAAATTCACAACATTTTTTTGCAATTTTTTATTTATATATTCAAAAATATACAGTTTTTTGGAAAAAGGTTGTGTTAAATTATGCAGAAGGTACTGTGTAACATTTACTGAAAGTTTGAAACAAATATGTTTGGAAGATCCTTAGAAAACATGTAATTAGTATGAGAAAATAAAAGTCTTGGGAATCGAGCGACAAATATTGGATTAACTTTTTAGTGCATTCAAGGTCCATAGGATGGATTATCTTCATCCTCTGCAAACTCCTCCTCCAGCTTGCTCTTGTTCCTCCTCCTGTTTACTCTTGCTTGTATTTCTAGACTCTTTACAGCCCTGTCTGCAGCCCGAAGGCGTTCCTTGTCTAAAGCAAGCATCGCTTGTTGTTGTGTTCGTAGATTTTGCTACCATTATCTTCAGTTGCAGTTACTGCAACACTGTTCCAAAAGGTGGTCATGTATGAACACTTATCACATTTCAGTTGTATTTCACTAGCAGGTCCTACGTGCTTTATTATGGAGAGTTCCAGACCAACTCACTACAATGAATACATCTTACACAGTTTGAAAAAATTCCTTTGAGAACCGACATATCAAATATTTCATTCACATCCGATTCGCCCATAAAACATTCATAGTTTTCACTCATTGAACCAAGCTTCTTCTGTGAAGTATTTTCTTTCCCACTTTGACTGCTATGGGCAGGTGTACTTGAGAGGTTAGGTTCACTCACTTGGTTATCGTCTTTATTGTTTACAGTAATAACACATACCTTTGGCTTTCCAACATTTCTCCTTTTCTTAAAAGCCTTCAGAGGATTTCTAATAACTTTACTTTTACTCATTATTATACTTCAACAAAACAGAGACTCAAGAATCAGAATTAATTACGAATATTTTCGAGATAACGACAGAGTAAATAAACATGAAACAATCGACAATCACACCAGCGATATATATTGAACCATCACAGGTTAGCCACAACACATACTTTATCTCACATCACTAAAATGTACCTGATGAACACGGATGTTAATAATAACACCATTTGACAGCAGTTTAACAGCGCCACAGTGGGTCACGCCCATGTAGAACACATTTCAAAAAAAATTTAAAAATAGTTGTAGTCTTCGGAATTGAATAAATTATATATCTATTAAAAGGTAATAGTCTGCAGATTCAGAAAACGCAAAAAAGTAAAAATTGAACTTTTCATGATTTTGAGCCTTTCCAGAGCCCCTTAATTATAATTACTTATTTATTTACTAATTCAACAAATAAGGGGACAATGATTGTACCTTAATCTTTGAAAGGTTCAATTTAAAATTAACTGTGATATTCTCAAACTATAGCAGAATAAAATAATTTTAGATAGATGATGCATCTGTGTCTTTTGTATTTTGGTGTTAAAGTCTATAATAAGTTGCTAGTAGATTTGCGTAAAACTGCAGATTGCTGGATGTGTAAGAACAGAACAAAATGGTACCATATTGAGTGCTCCTTCTGCAATTTATCAGAGTATTTATTGTCAGGGGTTTATATTTCTCTTTATTTTAATATTTGTATTAAACTTAGTTTGACTTTGTCAGTGTAAAGCTTATGAGTCTAAGAGGAGAAGATGACACTATGTGTGAATGAATGTGAAGCTCGCAATGTGTATGTCTTTGCCACTTTCAGAACTGTGGTACTTTGTGCTGGATTACCGGTGCATCCACAGACATGGCAGTGTGTAACATCAGCGTGAGCATGTAGATGGCGGCGTGTGACATCACAAGCAGCTGGTAGGGCATGCAGGAGTGTCTTCCCGCATGGCCCACAAGAAGAGCAGTGCCATGTGGCACTGTGTGGGAAGTGCCCATGGCAATGTGTGGCTGCGGATCTAGTGTGCAGATGTCAGCTCAGGGAACACTGACACACAAGCAAACTATGGTTAACTGCTATGAAGGATAAGAAATGAAGCATTGGTATTCATAATGTTCATAATACTGAATTCATATACAAATAAACAAGGTCTTGTTAATCATGGGAAAAAAAACTAAACAAAATATTCATGAAAATGCACTGTTCATAATACACAGTTCTCTTTTTTTGTTGACAAACCTGGCATGGAAGTGCTGACACAGCAGTTGATCTGGTCCTGGCATTCATGGCAGCAGAGACTGCAGAGAGTTTAATGCGTGTGAACATGGTGTCATCAGGGCACAAACGTGGCTTCTGGAGCTGTGGTAGACATACCCAGTGTCCAGAGCTCGACAGGGATGCAACATGGTAACTGGTATAGGAGTCATTCTGGTCTCAGCACCAAATGTGGCAGAAGTGCGGAGACGTGACGCCAATTCCAGGGGTTGCAATGAGTGGACAGTGGGGGAGATGGGTAGCAGTGTCTGGAGCTCGACTGGAGATTTGTTGTCAGTTGGTGAGGTGGCATATCAAAGACATAGTCCCAATGGAAGGCTGCAGGCAGTGTGCGCGCGGGCTGCTGTCTGCAACGAGAAATCATTATGATGCAGCATGGGCATATGAAGCTGGCATCTGTGACATAGTCCGCTCGCTGCTGTGGTGGGGTTTGCTGGTACACCTGTCTGGGGTGCTATCCAGGTGGTTATCTTGGAGGGGTGGAGGTAGGCTGAGATGCACGTGGTTGTTCAGTGGCAACTGGTTGTGTGCGTATGTCACCGGCATCTGCTGGAGCAGGCCCTGTCTGGCTGGTTGCATATGGAATGATGTCTGTTACCAAGTACTCAATCTCTAAAGTCTTCACTTGATAGCTTATGAAATGGTGTGGTCCCAAGTAGGGCAGCTGAATTGGTGGCTGTACCACATCTGTGCACAGTACCAAATGTGTGCAGTGCGGAAGGTTTCTGTCATCAAATGCATTTTCAGCACAGTGCCACATTGGTGTGTGCAGTTGGAGGCCACTCATGTGAGGGTACAGGTGTTCTGCTAGTAATTAGGCTGATGCATCATGTGGTGGTGGTATTTCTCCATGTATTTTCTGGGAATAGCAAGTGATTGACCATAGACGAGGTCTTAAGTTGAGACACAGATCCCTTTCTTCGGTGTCACTTGCAGGCCGAGGAGTACAAGTGGTAGTGCTTCCATCCAGGTAGTGTCACGACACATCAGGGATGCCTTCAGCACCCAGTGAAGCTGCTCAACCATGCCATTAGATGATGGGTGGTAGCTTGTCATGCAGTTTAGCTGCATGTCACGCAGTTGGGTGACATGGCTGAACAGCACACAGGCAAACTGGCAGCTGTGGTCCACAGTTATGTGGCTGGGACAGCCAAGGCACACCATCCACGTGTCAACGAAGGTAGTAGCAACTGTCTCGGTGGTGATGTCCACTACGGGCATTGCCTCTGGCCAGCAAGTGAAGTATTCCACCATTGTAAGGAGGTAGCAGTGGCCTTGAAATGGAGAAAGGGGGCCTACGATGTCCATGAGGACATATGTGAAGTGGTGGGTTGAAGGAAGGCGCCGATGGGCTCATGTTTGTCTTGAAAATTTGGTGCTCTGGCATGCCATGCTGGTGTGTGCCCACTGACAACAGTCCTTCCAGAGTCTGGGCGAAATAAAACGTGCTGCCACAAGTGGCACCATGGTGTTTGCACTGGGATGTGATAACCCACCTTCTGACGTGACTATGGGATAAATTGATAAATCTGACACAGTGTCTACAAAGTACCTCATGCCTGCACCCCATTCTTGTACAAACATACATTTCAATACAGCACAGCAGCCTGGTCTGCCTAGGTCTGGTTGCAGCTGGGGTTTGGGTGCAAGCAAGAGGTGTAGCACTTGGTCACATTGCTGCTGAAATGGGCGTGACACCAGCAGACACTGCTTGGAGTCTGCTATGGTGTCAGTAAGGTACTGTTAGAGCAACTGTTTCTGCCATGCTGCCTGCGCGAGCCATGCTGCTCATAGCCTGGTCTGCTGCCGCTGCAATTCCTGCTTCCCTCTTGCTGTGAACACATCAACTGGTCGACCTGTGTGCCTAGTGTTGCCATCTGAGTGGACAAGTTCTGCATGAGGTGCTGAAGGTTATTGTCCATTGCCAGAGCTGGGGGACACATGTGTCACCATGGAGTGGAAGTGGCTGGTGGGGGTAAGGGCTCGCAGGCAGCTGCAGATGCTATGCTTGACGACATTGCTAGCATGTTATGCATCCGGTCTGCCAGGTCTGCTACAGCATCTAGCTGCATGTCGGTCTGCGAGGCTATCACTGCTCACACCTGGGTGGGTAGGCTGCACAGCCAGATAGTGTGCAGCAACAAATCTGGAACCATATCAGACTGTACAATGCTTCTTGCAGGAACTGTGAAGGCCTCTGGTCAACACATTCTTGTTGGCACAACAGTTACTGTATTTTCTGCTCCTTGGTCAATGAAACCAAGCATATCAACTCATCCTTAAGCCACCTGTAGGAGGACTGCATTGGCAGGGTGGTTATTATGTCCCATACTTCAGCCATGTAATTCTCATCCCTTTGGTTCACCACATATCCAAATTTGACGAGATCGCATATGATATTGTTACACATAAAAACTGTCTCCACTTGGCTAAACCACATGAATGGGTCACAGGGCCAAAAGGGGGATCACCACAGAAGCAAGCAATGTGTGGTGCTTTTCAGTTTTCAAACCTGTCCTACTGTGAGCTGGCTTACAGCCACACCCATGCACTGAGTCAAAGCCACAGGCAAGGGTAACAGTAATTAAATACACATGGTTACCCACAAGATGTTTATTCATCTCACTATACATACACCAAAAAGTTATAATAATTACGTACAAATGTCTGTGGGGGCACTCGCATGACTGCGGTGAACATCTCTAATAATTTTGTGGAGATAGAGAAATTCTTTGATATTTTAAAATAATTTGGAAAACTTTTTCTCTAGCCTCTGTATATGAGTTATTTTTTTCAGCTGAATATGTATTATTTGATTTAAATTTATTTTAATTGTCTAACTGTGTGACTGCAATGCTTGCAGGGACTATACGGTTCTATAAAATGTCAGCAACATCCAGCATGGCTATCAGCCCCAGATTCAGCAGTTTTTATTTTATTTATTTACTCGTGTCCAAAACATAACATACAGATGTAGTGTTCTGGCGGTGGAAAGATTTGCTGCTGGAATATTTTCCAATGTTGCCCAGGGTACGCCTGATCGTTTGGTTTATTCAGCAGTTACATGCCCACAATTAGTAGCCAGAACATCATGACCACCTGACCAATAGCCAGTGTGACGACCTTTGACATGGATAACAGGGGCGACTCATTGTGGCATGCAAGCAATAAGTAGGCCACTACATGGAGTTAGCACAACATCTGAACACACAAGTCACCTAACTCCTGTAAATTCTGGGGAGGTTGTTTATGAGCCCTGACACCATGTTCAATCATATCCCAGATGTGTTCAATTTTGTTCAGATTTGGTGATTTCTGGGGCCAGCACATCAATTGGAAATTGCCAATGTGTTCCTCAGGCCACTCCATTTCACTCCCAGCTTTGTGAGACGGCGCATTATCTTGTTGCAAAATGCCACTGCCATTGGGAAACATGATCGTCGGGAAGGGGTGTGCATGTCTGCAACCAGTGTACAATACTCGTTGACTGTCTTGGTGCCTTGCGTGAGCTCCACTAAACCGATGGATGCCCACATGAATGTTGCCCTGTGCATAATGAGCCACTGCCAGCTTGTCTCCATCCCACAGTACTGGTGTCAAGGAGCATTAAGGTCTGATGTTAGTTTTGCCACAGTTCACCACCTGTTCTGTTTTACCAGTCTGCCCAGCATGCTATGTCTGACATCTGTAATGAGTGGTGGCCGCCCAACTCCACAATGTCAGGACATAGTTTCACCTTGGTTTCTGCATATGTTGAAGGCATTAACTGCAGCATTCCTTCAACACCCAGGAAATCATGTAGTTTCTGAAGTGCTTGTGCCAAGCCTCCATGTCATCACAATCTGCCCTCTGTCAAACTCAGATAGATAGTGCACCTTCCCCATTCTACACGCAGACAGTATGCTCACTGATACTGAAAGCACCATGCGTGTGTCTGACTGGCTGTCATTTCTCATCATGAGACATTACTATAGCCTGGACGGCTTTACATTGATAGTAGGTCAGTGATCACCTGGAAATAATAAAGAGATGTAAGATATAGTGATCATGGTGGTCTTGAGAAAGATCACTCTCTATCGTGTGATCCATTTAAGAACATAGTGTCCTATTAGGGCTACATACTTATACCAAAATGAGCTGTATCTCTGCTATTATGCAGCCACATTACCTTTAGAAAACTTGGTGGCCGCTCATTCAACAGTATGTGAAGAACATCTCTAAGGAATTTGAGGTAGATCTGCCATGATAGTCTGGTTGGCACTTGATGTGACCTGGCGACCTGCTCAAAAGATTACCCCAGTGTATAGCTGTACAATGAAACTGTATTGGCAATTGTTTGAACTGAGTGCGTCTGGTCGGCATTTATTTGGATATCTATTGGGGCTGTGAAGTGAAAACGAGACCTATGGGAAAAAAGCATGTAAACTGTTACTTATTTCAAAAGCAGTCACTATAAGTGCTAATACATTTATCTCTCTGTATGACAAGATGGTCAGTGCCTTCACGGAAAAATCTTTTACAGTTGCATATGCAACCACAATTGTATGCAGAGGTGCACCTCTTTATCCAAAGCAAATTGATGGCCATGAGTGTTTTTTCTTCAGGGCTCCAAAAATATGGAAATTGCATGGCGAGAGATCGCAACCATATTGAGGAAGTGGAAGGTCTTCCCAGTGGAACTCCTGTAGTGTAGCCAAAACAACCTTGGCAACATGTGGGCGTGCATTATCTTGGAACAAAACGCCGTGCATTATCTCGTGACAGAATGATCCCGTCAGTCAACATTCCTTGACTTTTGAACTGCAGTGTTGCTCAATTTTTGGAAAGTGTCCATACATCACTGTGCATTAATTGTGCCAGCGTGTTCCAGAAAGTCAATGAGCAGCAGGCCCTTGCAGTTAAAGAAAAAGGTCATCATGACTTTCCCAACGCTGACGTGCATGGGTTTGGTAAATCCATATGCTTCCATTGTTGGCTCTGATGTTTGGTCTCTAGCTCAAAATGAAGACACCGTGTTTCATCTCCCATGAAAGTACCAGATAGGAAAGGATTTTCGTTATTGTGATACCGTTCCAAGACTAGCAGTGATGTTAATGCTCAGTTCAACATCTTTGGCCTGGAATCTCATTCACTGGAGTAGAATCGTCTTCAGCTATGTGCCCCACTTCGAATAGAGCTACCATGGCCACTGAACATGTCTCTGGAAATGCTCCAGGCAATGGTGGCATCCCAAACTTTCTGTTGTCCGCTATACATCTCCACAACAAAGAATGATGATCTGGGGTGCCATTTCGTTTTGTAGAAGGCGTCTTTGGCTGTCACCGTGGGACCCTTACAATACAAGTTCCTTTACATATATATACATTACGAGAGAGACTGAGGCTCCGCTTGCTTCAAAGATATATTTTGGCTGAAACACCCGGCGGAGACCACAGTCGATTTCGTGAAGCTCATATTTGGTGTGTTTTACGTTAGAAACACTTTACAGCTTACGTCCTATAAATAAACGCGGTTCCAGTACACTAGCATATTGAGGACCTCTCGAGAGATTACAGTTTATTAACATTAAATGTTAGACAATCAGTTATCTGTGTATAAAGGTTTCAGGAGGCTTATGGCACAGGGCAAAGGTCTAAGTTGCGCGAAATCACTGTGGTGTAATGCGTTATGAGTTTTGGGAAAAAGCAGGCATCTCCCCAAAGTACCGTTATCCAAGATGGCGGTGATGACGTCATTCAAGTTGGCTGCCATGATGTCATCCTACATGGCGGCGACGACATAATTCAAGATGGCGAATTTTGGCAGGAAGGAGGTCAGTTGGGTTACCTCCACTAACCTAAGTCACCCGACTGCCACTTCCTCCTACAAACTGGCGCCAAGTTCAAATTACAAGAGGATAATGCACTACAGCTTAGAAAATCACTGGAAGATAACTCACTTGGAATACCTCCACTAACCTACATCACCTGACAGCCACTTCCTCCTAAGAACTAGTGCCAAGTTTGAATTTTGGCTGTAAACAAAGCTCACTTGGGGTTTCGCTGTTAAAGTAAGAAAATGGCGCGAACGAAACCACACTCATACTAACCTCAGTCACCAGACTACCACCTCATCTGCCTAAGGATTCATCCGAAAAAAGGACTTGTCTTTATTAGTTAACCAATTTCATACAGGTGTGTTCGCCACTGGGTCCAGAGCCCGACTGACTTAGTACACATCGCCACCAGCAGGGGATGCTCTCATGACGTCAGGTGATGACGCAAATACTGTAATCGAAGATGGCGGCAGCCAGTGTGTCCAGCACGAGATCCAGAGCCCAGCTAACTTCGTTCATTTTGTCGCCGCCAGAGGGCGCTGTCATGACGTCAGTTGATGATACAAGTACCGCTATTCAGTAAGGCCACATACATTTTGTTCCCCATGTGGTCTGGAGCTGGTACCGAGCACGATTCCATTACGTAATCCAAGATCGTCTGCTTTCTCTCTTGGGCATTTATAACGGGCTAACTTCGTGTGTGCGGCCCTCGAGCGCGCGACCGGTGACATCACAACCTCCAACCTGCATGTTCATACTCACGCTAGAGATAGTCTTTTGTAAATATCCTAACGAATGTAACACCCACATTGCGCATCTAACATATGAATTGCCGAAGTACTTAATTCGATTTCAATTTTAATGGTATTCAATAACTGAATGTACCATTTCAATAATCAATATTCAAATGAGAAGTTCCACATTTTCCCACTAGGGGCGTAGTGTTCGTTCATGATGTAGCACCCCCTATCCCTAGAATGTTTCTCTCCTATTGGCTACTGCATTAGTCACATGATTCGAGATCATAGAACCAAACGACAACCCAACTCACCCTCACTCTGCTCCTATACTTGGTCCAGTACGTCTGTCCTCGTCACGAAACTTTATCATTCAATATGATGTGAACAGGATCTGCCAGCAGGGTCAACATTGGCAGTGACAGCAGCAAATGCTGCCGCATAGACAAAGTTCGATTGCCTGGTATGTACAATTTCAGTGTTCCGATATCTGCATCCTTTAACTCAGTGTATGCATGTTATATCTGTTTTGGACTGCACTCTATACAGAATGCTTCATTCTTTAACAGATTGTGTGTGTGTGTGTGTGTGTGTGTGTGTGTGTGTGTGTGTGTGTGTGTGTGTGTGTGTATGTGTGTCTATGTTATATCTGTTTTGGACCGCATTCTATACAGAAAGCTGTCTCATTTAACAGATTCTGTGTATGTGTGTCTATATGTTCAGTGTCTCTATGTTATACCTGTTTTTGGCCTGCATACTGCTGCACCCTTTAAGTGATTTCGTGTGTGTATGTGTGTGCTAGAGAGATTTTCTTCCATACTCGTTATTATACTCAGTCTTTGCCATCTTTCTAGATTACATCCTGCAAATGCTGGCTGAGCTAGATCAGCAGCTGGAGTTCAAAAGAGCCCAAGCACAGTACGAATGTAAGTACATTTGTAATAAAAATGTAGTTCTTAGATAAAATAATTTCTTCTAATATATGTAGCCTTTTTCCAAGGGACTAGATTGAACTTTCTTAGACATATTCTGTTCTTTCCTTTCTAGATGATGATGATTCCATGCATAGAGAGTGGTGCACCTAGGACGGCGAGCAAGGTGGGGGTGAAATACCCGACTGGGTGCATGAAATGGCGGCTGCTGCAGAACGACGACGCCAAGAAGCAGAAAGCTGTCAAATTATGAACCTCAATGAGTTGCTCAAGCCATGGAGACAGAGTGGAGAGGGTGAATGGTTTTGAACTTTATCATTACAGCAAATAATTACCATTATTTAGTCTTATTATTATTATTATTATTTATTTCTCCTCTAAATCTAGATCATTAAACTTATTTTTTTCTTACTTATGTTACAGGTATATCACACGGTGTGTGCCAGATACCTAGAGTGGGGCCGGCCGCGGTGGTCTCGCGGTTCTAGGCGCTCAGTCCGGAGCTGCGCGACTGCTATGGTCGCAGGTTCGAATCCTGCCTCGGGCACGGATATGTGTGATGTCCTTAGGTTAGTTAGGTTTAAGTAGTTCTAAGTTCTAGGGGACTGATGACCACTGATGTTAAGTCCCATAGTGCTCAGAGCCACCTAGAGCGGTGGTTGCGGGGGTAGGAATCGGGGGCACCCAACCACAGAGACATGCGGTGCCTTGTGTAGCCCCCATCAGTGCTGTGCGACAGGCAGTGGCTGTAGCGCCTCCCCCCGCACCACCCCAAGCCCTCTGGCGCCCATGGACAACGCAGTCAGCAGGAGAAGAACAGCAGGTGCAACGGTCTCCCACCCCACCAGCTGGTAGCGGGAGCATTGCATCCTGGGGGCCATCACCGCAGCCCGGGAGCTCCAGCTGGCAATCACCATCTCTGCCTCCTCCTCAGCCAGCTCACCCCTGCTGCCAATGCAAGGTGCATGTGCCCATCTGCATACCCCTCCCTGCAGATGACGTGTCATCACCGGCCCCATCTTTGACTGGGTGGACACCTAGCTGTAATACTAATAGTAATAGTGATTATCCTGTGGCTAGCGGTGGTGCTCTCACCCATCCTATTGATTGTGAGGTGGATCAGAACGATGGCGTAATGACTCCCCTAGAAAACTTAGCAGTTGCTAGGGCTTTTGAGGGGTGCATCTCTTTCACTAGGATTGAGAATCCCAGAGGGAGGTACCCCACGACTGTGTCAGGTTTTTAGAGACATGCCTCCCTGTCTTGGAGACCGAGTTCCTCAAAGTCCTAGAGGATCCAAGATTTAACGCCATTAAGTGCAGTACAGTATTATGCTGCGAAATGAATCACCCCCCTAAACATCAAGGTGACGCAGAGGCAACGACTCTGCACTATATATGGGGTAATAATGGCGTCATTTCTCAGAGTACATCTACCAGTTTTCTCCTCAGATTGCGAAAACATTCTGTTGGCACCCACCTACATGGGGAGAAATGATCATCACGATAAAATAAGAGAAATCAGGACTCACCCAGAAAAATTTAAGAGCTCGTTTTTCCCGCGTGCCATTCGAGAGTGGAATGGTAGAGAGACAGTTTGAAGGTGGTTCATTGAATCCCCTGCCAGGCATTTTATTGTGAATAGCAGAGTAATCACGTAGATGTAGATTGCTGAGTTGTATCGAGAATCCACCTTGAGCGCTATTATGGCCTGATTTTCCGAGATTGAAGTACGCAGATCAGCTAAAGCAGTCAGCTGCATACCACACCTCGACATCCATATACATGTCAATGTTCCAGTAAATGGAGGATCAAGTTAAATTAAACTCCCTAAGGATATTAAGAACAAGCAGGCATGCATTAATGTCGAAAATAGGTATGATAATGCTTGTTTTGCGTGTTCAATCCTGGCTTGCGGGAGAAAGTACCATTACAGAGATCATCCTGGGTGTCCAAGCAGTTACGAAGTCCTTGATATTAAGACATATTATAACTCTGACGGTATAGATTTCCCTGTAAAGATCTAGTACATACGTAAGTTTGAGACTCAGAATACCGGAATATTGGTTCACGTTTGTTGCCTGGAGAAAAATAACGACAAGTCAGATGAGCAAGACTAGCACACCATAGCGATTTCTCAAAACCTGTTGGTGAGCGAGAGCTGAATGTAAATTTACTGTTCTTCTCTGAAGGTGATAATTATCACTATGTCTGTATCAAAGACATGTCCCACCTCCTTTATTCCCAGTGAGGTAACAACTTGTATAAAAAAACATATTTGTTTAAGTTGTCTGAATTATTTTTCATCTGAAGAGTTATTAGCGATACATCTATTAGATAGTGCTTCCTAGCACCCAGTATGTGTGATTACGCCCACTGAGGAAAATAAGTTCATTAAATTTCAAAATGCTCACCACCAGCAGCGATGTCCTTTTGTAGTGTTTGCCGACTTTGAATGTCTGCTGGCTCCTATTACTCATTGTGAAGGGAACCGCTTAGCCTCACATGCAAACTTCACATAAAAACATGCACCTTATGTGGCAGCATTCCAAGTTGTTTGTGGATATGATTCTAAACTTAACCACTACGAGTCTTATGTTGGGGACGATCCTGCAGTGCGGCTTCTCAGTGAGCTTGAAAAACTTTCATGGGAAGTTGATAAGCTCAACAGCACAAACATTCCCATGACCAAATCAAAGGAAGATGATGAACTGTATGAAAAGACGGTTAAATGTCGTATTTGTGGGCTAGCCTTAGATAGAAAAGCGGAAATGCCTCATAATGAACACTGTCATCTTACGGGTAAGTTCCGTGGTGCACCTCACAACGCGTGCAATTTAGTGTGCCAGTTACCTTGACACATACCCGTCTTTTTTCGTAATGGGTATGCTCATTTTCTAGTTGAGCACTTGGCTAATTTCGGTTTAAAGAAAGATCAGGTTAGTGTCCTTCCTGAAAATGTTGAGAAGTACATTTCTTCCTGGAAACAAATAACGCCAAAAATTACACTCTGCTTCCTTGACTCTTTACGCTTTATGCAAACTTCACTCCAGAAAATGGTTGAAACTTTCCCTCGGAATGCTATGCATAGCACTCGATCTGCATTTCCCAATGAGGAAATGTTCCAACTTGTGACTAGGAAAGTAGGTTTCCCATACGAGTATGTTGATGGTATGGCAGAACTCAATGAAATCAGGCTTCCCGGAATCTCTACATTTACCAGTACTCTCACAGGCGATGCCATAATCACAACAGATTATGAGCATGTTGTTAATGTCTGGCAGTACTTCAACATACCCAACTTGGGAGAATATGCAAGACTATATATGGACACTGACGTGTGTTTGCTTGCAGATGTTTTCGAAACATTCCGGAGTATATGTGTGACCACATACTTTCTGGACCCCGCCTTTTATTACACAGCACTTTGGTTGTCCTGGGACGCTATGCTCAAAAAAACGGGGCGAAGCATTGAACTTTTGACTGATGCTGCAATACTTCTATTTTTTGAGTGAGGGATCCATGTGGGATTTTGTCAATCTGTTCACAGACAAGGCAAATAACCGATGGATGGGAGTAGATACATATTGCATGTGTTGGCACACTAACATAATTTTAAAATAAAATCTGTATTTTATAAGTAAAACAACGGATTTTTTTTTAAATTCAGTATATTTAATTAACTAAGCCGATTTTATAATGTTAACTAAATTCCAATTTTTTGCAATAACACAACTAAATACAATAAACAACTGATTTTTAACTTCATTATTTCATTTACAACGTGATTGTAAAATAATAACATGTATTAGTTAACAAATCTAAGTTATTTTATAAAAAAATTACACTGTGAACATAAGTAAATAATTAAAATGTGTTACTTAACAAAAGTAATTTATATTAAAAGTTTCAGTTTTTATTTTTTCTATCTTTCTTAAAATGTTCAGAAATGTATATCGGCGTGAAGTTAACATTTTTATAACTTTTTTAATTTATTCATTCATATAAACAGAAGCAAATATTAATAATTAAGAATTTTCAGTAAGTAATCTGCATTGTGCATCATACATAAGATTTTTTTACTATACATAATTACATAAGCCAGTGTATCATTTGAAATTTTAACATTAAAAGTTGCACAAAGGTTCGTAGTTGTTTTTTGTCTAGTTATATCATTCTTTTTAAGTGTCATATTGTTTACATAACTTGGATAATTAGTTATAAAAGTAAATGGATTAATATCAATATCTGATTTAAGTAAAGTATTTCTTTTAAAATTCAGAAATGCATCATATGCTTTTAGAAAATTATTTCATGTGTTATTATTCAACATTTTTTGAGGAAAAACATCATTTTACTATTTTGAAGTATATATTCAGTAGTTTAATAATCAAATAATGATAAATTAACTTATTGATTATTTTCATGATTTGTCTGAAATACAACAAAAAGAAAATATGGCATATCAAATTCTGTAGAGTTATAGTAATTTGTTATATCTAGTTGTAAATTGTTTTTACCAGATAATTCAGCATTTCTTCTGTTTGAAGTTCATAAAAAGAAATAGGAATTTTTGGACTTTTTAAAATATTTTCACGTTGTTCAAGTTTGTAATTTGGTTCATTTTTAACAACGGGTACACGTATTTCCACAGATTCTATAACTATTTTACCTTCTTTAGGAAGTGTATCTTTTATTTCAACACCAGCATCATTTTTATCGAACCAACATAGAATTGCATCTCCAGAATATATACTACATGCAAAAACTACAGTTAAGTTTCCTTCAAACATAATTTCTTTATAATCATTATAAAATCCAACAAGCATTGACAATGGATGAAGTACTTCATTTTTTACTATTTATTTTTCCTGTATTAACAATATGTCCTTCTAAACTTATTTTGTCAGTAACAGATGAAGTTAGATGTTGTAAAACTGTTGAAGAAATAAAAGGATGTTCGACTCTAGATCATAAATTATTTCTTTTTCATTGTTATAAAGTCAAACAACTTAGTTACATAGTAATCAATTAATCTTTTGCTTGATTTTCCTTCAGAATTTGGATAACGTGTACCATCATTTCCGATAATACTCAAATTGATGTGTAATTGTGCATGATTTGAATGAAACCAACCATCACCAATACTTATTTCAATTTCTGTATCTTTCTTAGGAACATTTAAATATTTTTAGTTTTTTCATTAACAGGAAATGAACAAAACTGATAACTTTCATTATCATTCATGATTGTTTTAGCAATTAATTATTTCTTCAGGGAAAAATTTATTAAGATATTTCTAAAATAACTGTTACAGTAGCACCATGGAAGTAAATTAAATTATCATTTTCATCAGTTATAGTAACTTCTAAGTCCTGAATTGTATTGAAAATAGGAACATTTACAGGATAATTTGGTTCATAAATTACTGGTCTACCAAACTCAGCATGATGTTTAAATGAAGCAATAATATTTGTTTCTTTATGAAAATGATCATTATGTTTTACATACATTCCATCAGCAAAATTAATATTTGTATTGAATAATTCAAAAGGAATTATGTTAGGAACATCTTTAGCAACAGCTTTTTTATTAGCATGAACAATCTGATTATTAAAACTAATTAAACTTCCAATACTTTCTGCAATATCCATATACATTCACTTTTAATAACAATTGTGTTTAAAATTTCATTTGCTTTAATGGATATATTGTTTTTTCAAATACATATTTTTCCAAATTAATATATGATCAAAACAGATCTGGAACCTAAGGTAACAATTTCAGAAATTAAGTTAAAAAAACAAACATGGTTAACTTCTTCCAAATTTTATAAGATTTGCAATAATTTACCAAGTGGTTGTGGTAAAACAACATTCATAATTGATAATTACATTTTAGCTAATGGCTGGTTGAACTGGAATAAAATGAAACATTTGTATGTTAATTCAATAAGTTTACAACAGCAAAATTATTCAGAATTTATAAAACAATATAAAAAAATTTAAGGTAAAACTAATAAACAAATTGTAAGCTTTATTGAAAATAATGAATAAACTATTCCATTAGCTGAATTTAAAAATAATTCAGTTGTTGTATTTGGTGACTTAATTCTAGAGAATCAAGATATTGTTTGAAACTAGTTTACTAGAGGTAGACACAAAGGTATAGATTGCTTTTACTTAGTTCAAACTTATTCAAGAATACCAGAAGAACTTGTGAAGGACAATCTAAAGTTTTTAAATATTTTAGACAAGATGATTCAAATTTAAATCATATTTACCATGAGTTTCATGGTGAAGATTGAAAATTAGATATTTATCTAAAATATCTGTTTTAGCTTGTTTTAATTTTTTACTAAAGTCTCTTCTGTCTTAATAGTATAGTTTTGTGTTTTTTGTCCAAATTCTTGAACTTTTTCATTTATTTCATTTGTTTGTATTTCATGTACACAATATAAATTAAAATTTATTACTAAACCATTATGTACTTTCAAATAGTCTTCAACAATTAAAAAAATCTTGTTTTCATTACACAAAAGAATCTATTATTATCAAGTATATCTACACTATCTTCAAAATATATAGTTTTCATTCTGTTTTCAAGTGCTTTTACAACTAAGTAAACTTTAATTGTATTACTATTTCTTCATTTAAGTTTTAAAAAAATATTTGTAGAAAATGGAAATATTTTTTTAATGGTTTCTCTTCTTTAGTTAGTAAAACATAATAAATATTATAATATGGTAAGTTTTTTCCAAAGAATGTCACATATTTCAGGTGAATAATTTCTAACTATATTTGTATCATTTTCTCTTACTTCAGGTGTATAATTTTTACCAATATTTGTATGATTTTCACTTACCTCAGGTGTATTATTTGTAACAATAATTGTATGATTTTCACTTTCTTCAGGTGTATTATTTCTAAAAATAATTAACTGATTTAGATTAATAAATCTAATTAAATCAGCTTTATGTAAATTTGAATGTCCTTGTCAATTATTTAGTTTTTCAAAATACACGAAGAGTAGCAACTTTAAATTGTTCTAGTTCATTTGCAATGCATGTCTGCATTTTGCTCTTTTATTTATTAAAAAAAATTCATTACATTTGTAAAAATAATTAATTTCCTATGTAGTTTAACAAGTAATTTATTTTTCTATTTAGTTTATCAATCAATTAGTTTACGATTTAGTTTAACAATCAATTAGTTTTAATAATTTATTTAATTAATTAATCATAAAGGACTATTATTTAATTAATCATAAAGTTAAAGTATTCTTATTCATAACATTTTCGAAAGTACACTTTGTACATTAATTATTATGTTTATCTTTATGTGAAGGATTTAAGTAAAAACAATTTAAATCAATAATTTCTTGACAGCTTTTAGATTCGTTTGAATATGTAGATGTTTCTTCAGTTTCAACTTCTTCATTATTCATTCTATTTATTTATTTATTTATTGTTCCGTGGGACCACATTTAGGTGAAGTCTCCATGGTCATGGAACGAGTCAATACATGAAATTATAACACGATTGTAGAAACAGATAAAATGAAATATAAGAAACATATTCAGGCGACAAGTCGTTAGTTTAAATAAAGAAAATCAAGAATGTAACACTGGAATTTGCTTAATTTTTTTGCTCTTCCAGGAGCTCCTCGACAGAATAGAAGGAGTGAGCCATGAGGAAACTCTTCAGTTTAGACTTAAAAGTGTTTGGGCTACTGCTAAAATTTTTGAGTTCTTGTGGTAGCTTATTGAAAATGGATGCAGCAGAATACTGCACTCCTTTCTGCACAAGAGTCAAGGAAGTGCATTCCACATGCAGATTTGATTTCTGCCTAGTATTAACTGAGTGAAAGCTGCTAACTCTTGGGAATAAGCTAATATTGCTAACAACAAACGACATTAAAGAAAATACATACTGTGAGGGCAATGTCAAAATTCCCAGACTATTGAATAGGGGTCGACAAGAGGTTTTCGAACTTACACCATACATAGCTCGAACAGCCCGTTTTTGAGCCAAAAATACCCTTTTTGAATCAGAAGAATTACCCCAAAAAATAATACCATATGACATAAGCGTATGAAAATATGCGAAGTATACTACTTTTCGTGTTGAAATGTCACTTATTTCAGATACTGTTCTAATGGTAAATAAAGCGGCATTTAGTTTCTGAACAAGATCCTGAACATGGGCTTTCCACAACAGCTTACTATCTCTCCGTACGCCTAGGAACTTGAAATGTTCCGTCTCGCTTATAACGTGCCCATTCTGTCTGATTAAAATGTCAATTCTTGTTGAATTGTGGGTTAGAAACTGTAAAAACTGAGTCTTACTGTGATTTAGCAACAAATTATTTTCCACAAGCCACGAACTTATATCATGAACTACATTATTTGATAATGTTTCAATATTACACACAAGATCCTTCACTACCAAGGTGGTGTCATCAGCAAACAGTAATATTTTTGAATCACCTGTAATACTAGAAGGCATATCATTTACATAAATAAGAAACAGCAGTGGCCCCAGCACCGACCCTTGGGGAACACCCCATTTAACAGTGCCCCATTGGGACTGAACAGCATTACCACTCTCAATATTGCGGAGGATTACCTTTTGCTTTCTGTTCTTAAAGTAGGAGGCGAACCAATTGTAAGCTACTCCCCTTACTCCATAATGTTCCAACTTCTGCAGTAATATTTTGTGGTCAACACAGTCAAAAGCCTTCGTTAAATCAAAGAAAACACCTAACGTTCGCAACCTTTTGTTTAATCCATCCAAAACCTCACAGAGAAAAGAGACTATAGCATTTTCAGTTGTTAAGCCATTTCTAAAACCAAACTGTACATTTGACAGCAAATTATGTGAATTTAAATGCTGCAGTAACCTTGTATATACAACCCTCTCGATAACTTTAGCAAACACCGATGGCATAGAAATAGGTCTATAATTGTCAACATTATCCCTGTCTCCCTTTTTATAAAGTGGCTTCACTACCGAGTACTTTAATCGGTCAGGAAACCGACCACTCCTAAAGGAAAAGTTACAGATATGGCTAAGTACTGAGCTAACGTACGTGGAACAATACTTCAGTATTCTGCTAGATACCCCGTCATATCCATGAGAGTTCTTGGTCTTTAGTGATTTAATTATTAACTCAATCTCCCTCTTGTCAGTATCATGGAGGAGCATTTCAGGTAAAAGTCTCGGAACACTTTTCTCTAAGAGCGGTATATGATTCCCTGTTGGGACTAGGTTTCTATTTAGTTCACCTGCTATATTCAGAAAGTGATTATTAAGTACTGTACATATATGCGACTTATCAGTAACACGGACATCCCCACTACGCACTGATTCTATATTCTCGACCTGTCTCTGCAGACCAGCCACTTCCTTTATGACTGACCATATTGTTTTAATTTTATCCTGAGACTTAGCTATTCTATCTGCATACCACATACTTTTTGCCTTCCTAATAACTTTTTTAAGCACCTTACAATACTGTTTGTAATGGGCTGCTGCATTTAGATTTTGACTGTTTCTAACGTTTTGATATAACTGTAGATGTTGATTTTACTTCTTATTCATTGTTAATAATATTTTTGAATTTTCTTCACCTTTATTTAGTCTTCAATCTTCTTTTAAATATAATTTAGCAACACTTTTTCCACATACACAAGAAATTCCATTTTATTGTAATTTTTTACATGATATTTGTTTATACATGGTCTACATATAGTTCTATAACTATCTTTTGTATAGTTCTGTAAAGTAAAATTATCAATTGATTTCTATGTATTACAATATTTGCAAAATTTAGATTTCACAGAAGAATTTTGTTGAAGTTGCTCCATTTTTAATAATAAAAAACATATTAGATTGCAGAAAAAGTAATTAATTAATATTTATGATTTTACAATTTAAATATATAAATAATCACCATATTATGCATCTTCATAAAGAAAATAAAAAATATTGAATATTTTAACCTTTTCTTGTACTTGATTTTTAATAATAGTTCTGTATAGTGGACAATTTTCTTTTTCCTTTAACCATTCATAAATACATTTTTTATGAAAAATGTGATTGCAATTTGTTTTAAAATATTGATTGTTATTTTCATTACTTAAACAAATAGGGCAATCAAAATCTTTTTCAGATTGCTCTATTAGTTCATATGTTTCTTAGGTTTAGTTTGCATTTCGTTGAAGTTCTTCATTTATGAGAAATAATTTGTATTAGATTTATAAAAAATAAAAGGAAAACAAATTTATATTTGTAAAACTAATAAAAATTTCTTCTATATAAATGGAAACCACTTTAATCAAGAAGCTTCCTGGCAGATTAAAACTGTGTGCCCGACCAAGACTCGAACTCGGGATCCTTGCCATTCGCAGGCAAGTTCTCTACCAACTGAGCTACCGAAGCACGACTCACGCCTGGTCTCACAGCTTCACTTCTGCCAGTATCTCGTCTCCTACCTTCTAAACTTTACAGAAGCTCTCCTGCGAACCTTGCAGAACTAGCACTCCTGAAAGAATGGATATTGCAGAGACATGGCTTAGCCACAGCCTGGGGGATGTTTCCAGAATGAGATTTTCACTCTGCAGCGGAGTGTGTGCTGATATGAAATTTCCTGGCAGATTAAAACTGTGTGCCCGACCGAGACTCGAACTCTGGATCTTTGCCTTTCGTGGGCAAGTGCTCTACCAACTGAGCTACCGAAGCACGACTCACGCCTGGTCTCACAGCTTCACTTCTACCATTATCTCGTCTCCTACCTTCCAAACTTTACAGACGCTCTCCTCTCCGAAATACCTAAAAAAGGACAAATGAAATTGAAATATAAAGGAATGAAGAAATTAAAAAATAAAAATAATGAATTTCATGATATAGAGTTCACAATATCTAATTTTTAAAATAAATTACTTTTGTTTGAATTAATGCATTTTACTATCTTATAATCACATAGAAAATTTTTATAATTTACCTTTCTTAACTAATACATTTTAATTATTTACTTATGTGCACAATGATATTTTTTGAAACAGCATACTATTGTAACTATTACATTTTAATTAATTTACTTATGTTCACAATGTAAAATTTTTAAAATAATTTACTTTTGTTACTAAAACATTTTAATTAATTTACTTACATTCACAATGTGATTTTTTAAAATAATGTGCTTTTTAACTAACACATTTTAATTAATTTACTTATGTTCACAATATGATTTTTTAAATAATTTACTTTTCTTAACTAACATATTTTAATTATTTACTTACGTTCAAAGTGTAATTTTTTAAAAAATAACTTGCTTTTGTTAAGCAATACACATTATTATTTTAAAATCACGTTGTAAATGAAATAATGAAGTTAAAAACCAGCTGTTTTTTGTATTTAGTTACGTTATTGTAAGAAATGGGTATTTGCTTATCGTTATAAAACCGGTTCAGTTAATTAAATATACTGAATTTTTAAAAAATCAGTTGTTTTACTTATAAAACACAGATTTTATTTTAAAACTGCGTTAGGTCGATAATACATACAAAACGTATCTACTGATGGGTGTCGAGTTCAATGCGTCCCTTGATTCTATTTACAATATGTACTTAGATGTGAACAACTTATACGGGGATGCCATGATGCAGCCACTGCCAGTTGGTGAGTTTCAATGGGTGCCTGAAAATGTATTGAAGAGATTAGATGGACAAAATGGTTCAAATGGCTCTGAGCACTATGGGATTTAACATCATAGGTCATCAGTCCCCTAGAACTTAGAACTACTTAAGTGAAGCGCATAGAATTGCACGGCCACTCCGGCCGGCTTAGATGGACAAATATTGGGTCTTGCACCTAGTTGTAATGTAGGGTATGTGCTTGAGGCAGACATCACATATCCTAATAATTTGCATGGAGAGACAAGCGACTTGGGATTATGTCAAAAGCAACAAATTCCACAAGGAAGCACCTTCCCTAAACTATTGGCAACTGTTGGAGATAAGCAGAAGGACAGTATTCATTATTGTAACCACCAGCAGTGCCTCATATTAGGGATGAAGCTTGTTAGAATCACCTGAGCTATCTCCTTCAAGCAATCCCCCTGGTTGGAGTTGAACTAAATACCAAAAAGAGTGCAGTTGCATGTAATGATTTTGAAAAAGATTTTTATAAATTAATAAATAATTCCAATTTTGGGAAAACTATGCAGAATGTACGAAATGTACGTGATATATTGACTAAAACCGAATGGGAAGAGCATTATAGCATGAGAAAGTGTAGAGCGATGGCAAATTGTAAGTGTGCCACCATCTTCAATGAAAACTTTGTTGTTTTGGAGATGTCGAAAACTGGAATAGAGTTTATGAAGCCTATTTATTTGGGCATATACATACTGGATATCTCCAAATTTTACATGTACCACTTACACTAAGAGTTTGCAAAACCTCATTTCATAGAACCAAAGTTGCTTTATATGGATACAGATAGGTTTATCTACTTGATAAAGAACTGTGATGCATAAGAAGTAATTAGGTGCAATGGTAACGAATTCGACATGTCTTTTTATGAGGCCAGTAATCCTTACAGTATTGTTCCTCTGAACAAGAAGGTTATTGGTCTCATGAAAGACAAGGCGAATGGTTTACCGATTGTAGAGTTTGTGGGATTGAGGTAAAAAATGTATGCATATCCTACAATATATGGGGGTACCCAGAGGCGGGCAAAGGGTGTTAGACATGTGGCATCTCGAGCTCTTACGTTTGAAGACTTTTTGCAGTGCCTGTAAGGTCGCAGTGTTCAAGGCGCTCATCCACACATAGTTCAGCAAACTAGCATTCGATCACGATTTCATGCGAAGTACACTGTGCTGCAGTCTAAAGTCGGATTGTCTCCTCATGATGATGAAAGATTCATTTGTGAGGATGGGGTGGAAACCCTCCCTCACTCACACTATTTGCTTTAAGCAAAAGTAGGGATGGGGGGTCTGGTTGATTGATAGAGAGAGAATGAGCATGTGGATGCGATGATGCATCGAATAGTATGGCTCTTTTATCATATTGTGAATTCTGGATGAGTGTGTCGTGTGGTGTGTATCATTCTGCATGCTTCTGTGTATGTCTGGGTGTGTGAATGACTGTGGGAGCCTGTGTTAAGTGTATGTCTGTCTAAATATATATTCATTAATTTGCCAAAGAAAAAATCATTAAAAAATTTAAAAACTGAAGAACATATCAAGAAAAAAGTGTATATCTAAATATTTTTCATCGTTATCACTAGTTAATATATCAAGAATAACCATGTTTTTGCACTTCATGTGTGCGTGTATGTGAGCGGTTAGAGATTAGGTTTAAGTTTGTAAGTTTCACTTACTGCTAGCCATTCAGTCAGAACTACTTTTAAATATGTGAGTTCCACACAATTATTGTTTGTATATATTTTCACTTGCTTGTGGTAGTGGAAATTGCTTAGAACCATCAACTTCAAAGAAATGTATGTTCACTCGCTTGTGGTAGTGAAAAATGTATACAGCGACCAACTTCAGAGAAATGCATTCTCATTTACTTAAAAGTCTTTTCTGTTTCGGGCGTAACTTACTGGTTGTAGTATTTAGACTATAAGACAGTGTAATTAGCTTGTGGTAATAGTACCTGTGCAATAGTTGTAAACTGGTATAATTTAAATCTCAATCATTTGTCTGAGCAGAATGTTCATATTTCTCAAAAAAAAAAAAAAAAAAAATCCAACTCTGAACAATGTATCTGTAAAGTGATGTGATGTAAATATGAATCATGTATCTGCAGACATCAGAATGCTGATATTTTTTGGAAAAAATGTAAATCTGAATCATGTATCTGTAAATTGATATAATGTAAAATCTGAATGAGATATCTGTAAACTGATATTTCGCAAACAATGTTACATTATTTGAATTTAATAATAATAAATTCATTGGATTTATTGTAAAAATGTCGAATGTTATTATTTCAAACATCAATCATGATTCTTTTTATTAAGAAATTATAAACGTATTTCTGAACAATGCGCTGTTACACCCACATTGCACAGCACATGTCTATAAGGCCTGTTGCTTTAAAACACTGCTTCAACAAGAGTTCTGAATGGCACGTGTAGGTCTGCATCCTGCGGTGGCGTCGATCACACGCGCATACTGCTGCTACCTGGCGTACTGCCTTGAGTGCAGTCTTTCAGACCCTTCCCTGTAGGTGAGGTGAAAGCGTGTCTATTAATGGCACAGGTAGTTAAGTCATCATGTGAAAGCACGCAAAGGCCGTGGTAGGTGGCTCAGACAGTTCCAGTGGAATGCACTTACAGATGGATCAGGGACAGTATCGCTGATAAACTTACTTGCTAAGGACGTGAGTGACAAGGAAAAAATAGAATACAAACATTGTTATGGAACAAAAAATTATTTATTTCTGATACAACTTAAAAGTATTTTTACATTCTCGTAAGCAGATACAATAGCATTTTTTTGATAAATGTTCTTGAGTTGATGGGTATATGGACAGCCATAGAATTCCAGGTCTTGAATAGAAGCAAATTTACATATTCGTGGCATCCAAGAGATTTTGTCCTTTCCCTTCAGGTATACGATGGTGTCCATGTCATCGAATAATTTAAGTGCAGTCACCATGTCTTTATAGAGCATGCCAGGATCATCTCAATGAATTCCATGGTAGAAATGTGTTAACCACTTTGTGCTCTTCTTTCTCTTAGCGCACATCACTTGCTTGAAGGATCTTGGTGATGAAATATTTGCAGCCAATGTCTCTATTATTTCAGAATTCTCCGTGTACACTACAACGCGGAATCTTTAAATACAAACTGCCTATGCTCACTGTCATAGAATCTTTGAGCTTCCAGAATGATGTTCACTCGGTGACACATCATCGTCAAATGATCTGTGTCCAGAGCAGTACCTATTCATTTATACAGGTCGCTGCACAACACCTGTGAGCGGACAGTAGTTGATTACACAATCGTGAGGAACTAAAGCATATGTGCCAGTGTGTTCTGGGAAATTTTTCGATGATTCTAATTCAGTTCGCACATCTATAGGTCCAGACGTAAGTATCTCATTCTCTTTAGAGTAGTCTATTACAACGACTGGTGAAAGCTCTTTGAACTTATGTGGACCGAGTAGACACCTCCCCCCCTACCTCTCCTTCAGAAATTTCATAGTAATAAGGGCGAAAACTTGCACACATGTCATACGCTAGGCTGTATATATTTTGATTGCCCTGCAGATGTAGATTGTCATATGGGTAGAATTCTGAATTGAGGGAGACTTTGGCATTAGTTAACTTGTAGTTATCGAAGACGGTGGAATCATTTGCTATATTACCTCTTCTATCAGTCTGAAACACAAGTATGATGAATCTGGGTGTCTCTAGATGGCTGGAGGTTTTAATAGCCCATGTTTGTCTGCTCGCTCTCGGTTACACTGGGTACTCAAAAATCTCCCATGAGCTAAATGTCCGTGACAGAAATGTACCTGACTTAAGGACTTTTAAAAGTTGCAAACGCTCCTCGTCAGATACACTAATTTGAGGTATTTTCCATATTAGCTTGCTGATTGTGATCATATTCTCCTCTTGAGCTCCTTGAATGTATGAGTTATTGACAGTCGCACATCGCACCAGAATGAGTTCTTGTTTAGCATTCATAATAATCTGTCTCATGTCCTCAAAGTATCCCATAAGCATTTTTAGAGGTGTGCGTGCAGTAAATCGCTTGTACTCTTGAACTGCTGTATCCTCTGGCTCGTCTATGAACCATCCAACATTTTCTAAACTATGCAAATCCACTGGTGATGCCGAGATGTATGTTTTAAGGGTAGGTGTTATGCCAACATTGTGTGTATGGTCGACCTCAGACCCATTTAGTTCATAGTGTATCTCTTGGAAGAGGAATGTCAAAGAGTTATGTGTCAGCTTGGATCTCACTGCATCGTTGCCATCGGTTTTCTTGAATGATCCCTCTAGATATATGAAACTCTTGCACGGAAGCGCGAGTGCATCTTGGTGCTGGATGACAATCCTGATTTCATCATTCTTGTTAGAGGTGGTTGAAGCTTAAAGTTTATGAGAGAAGTATTCCAGGTGTATAATTCTCTCAACATTCTCTACTGGACTGGTTATATTGAGAGAAGTATTCCTGGTGTATAATTCTCTCATAATACTCTACTGGAGTGGTTATATTGAGTGATGATGTCACTGCGAGCCTTCAAACCAACCGGTTTAAGAAATTCATAATTCGCAGGTGTTATCACTTTGCTGTTTGGTAGCGAAGTGGTGTGCTGTGGATTACGTGCACTTGTTTTATACTGTATGCCCATCCTGTCTTAGATGTAATAGTACAATGATTTCCTCACCACGAAAGTCAACAAGCTGATTATTCTGGTCAACAATATGCAGCTCCAAATAGTCCAATGTCTTAGCTGTTACTGGAAGGTATGTTGCATTGGCAGGGGTCTCAACAATCTTATACTCTGTTGCAACTGAGGGGAAGAATCCGTAAATAGTCTGAATCAGACTATCAATGAGGTAGGAGTTCGTTGCAGTATTACACTCGACATGGGTTGTGCTCACTGTGAGTATGTCCACTGTCTGATTCGACTTGTAAAATTTACTTTGAACCTTCTTCAAAATCTGTCCTTTTGTGAATCCCAGCAGGCGCCCTTTCTGGTTAAAGTCAATCGTTGCATTTACAGTCATTATTTCAGATTTAAGTATATTGATGTTTCCGTGTACTTCAATACTCTTTCGAGACAGTTTTAAGATTTTGGTTAAATCGTCGATATCGTACCCATACGGTTCTATTTCCACAATATCTTTTTCACCATTCGTATCCAGATGCAGTTTATTGTTAGTGTTGGTGATATTCAGGATGCTGTTGTACGTCTCCAGTCCAATCAATGCAATACTCAATTTACCAGCCCTCAAATCAATTGGCGGAAAGTAATTTGCACGCAATACAGATGATTGTCCTTTTAACATCAAAGTGTATGACATTCCATCTGAACCTCAACTGATGAATGAATGTTTAAACCTCCCCCTTATATAGCAAGCTTCTTCTTCTTCTTTGTGAACGTCAAGAGAAACATGGTGCATAGATGTCTACAGGGGTGTGTATTAAAGTACTGATAGCGTTGATAATTGTTGAACACACATCTTCTCTGAGTGAAGTATAGTTGTAATTTTTCTGTCGGTTGCATGTCACCAAATGAGTCGAAATAGTAGATGCTATCTGCGTCTTTCATAACATATGCCACCCAGTGGGTGTGGGGCTTCCAGCAACATCTAAATTCACAATACCGCAATCACCAGTTTTCCACATAGTCGTAGGTGATGTATCATGCATAAACACACCACGGAATCTTGATATATTGAATTTATCTCCAACAAACTTAAGAAGGTCTCTATTTGTGAGTCGTCGATCTGTTAGGACCGCTAATGGGCTTTTTTTAACTTTATTAATAGAGCAAGGCCTCTCCTGTACGGTTTTAAGTATAGTCCTATTCCGATGGCTGCGGCTTCATGTGGCTATGTCTTCTCGCCTCTTCTAACTGTGCTTGGGAGTTTTGCGTGTTCTTGACCGTTCAAGCAATAGCTGCAGCAGCACCGGCGAGGGAACCTATCGCCGAGAGGGCGAAGAAGGCCGGGATGAGGAATGGAATAAATCAGCCAGATGTCATGGGTATTCGTGGAACACAAGGTGCTTTAACCGATATTCTTCTTCTTCCCGCATCTTTCTGTTTGATAACGTTTTTAGCTGCATACATCGCTGGCAGGATACGGTTCTTCAAACAACTCTTTTTGCTCCTGTTCTTCTTCTTGTTTACTGCGCAACGTGCAGCATTCAGAGCTCGCTTGAAATTTATCACCCCTAAAGCCAACTTGATATTTCCACACATGGTTTTATCAACTGCAAATGATGCAATGCGTTGACCTATAACAGTATCTTTTCTTCTCCGTATGACCTTAGTCTTATCGGGTTAAAATCCTATCCGAAATGTGATAGGTCTTTATTTGCTGTGTATGCAATGTCGTGTTCCATACACGCTTCGTTGAACAGATTGTCTTCCTTGTCAACTCGAGCCAAGCGTTTCTAAAGTTTTGTCCCAGGCCCACAGTAGTTATACCAAGGGATGTGTAATTCCAAAGGTAGTTTGTCTAGAATACCACCAACTCCTATAAAGCGTCTTCTAGCATGCATGTTACGGTACTGTGGTAGTTGCGGACAATGCACGCCCATTATATAGCAAATCGCCAGCATCAATCCAACTCTTTTGTGTAGCAGGAAAACCAAGCCATTGGACCTTTGCTTTATTTCCTCGACTCTTATGACTCTCTCTATGAGAAAAAGATCAGATTCTGAGCTTTTCAACATCTCCTCAGTGTAGAAGGAGCCTGCAATTTCTTCACCTTTACTGTCCTTCAATATATAAGTTCTGGGATTCGTTCGGTGTACCTTTGAAACTGTAAATATCTCAGTTGACCAGTTCAGTAGGTATGATTTCTCAAATACCGTCTTGTCTTTTGACATACCCACCAAATCACCTACATTAAATTTCTGTTTGCGTGGATTCAGCATTTTAATGCGATAGTACACGTATCCATCACTCCATTATCACGATCATCGATTGGTCTCATTTTTACTGTACTATGTTTGGTTCCAGTTTCCAGGAGGATATCTGTCCATTTGTATGAGCCGCAATAGTTAAAATGCATCCACATACGACCTTTTATTGTTCTGTTCAGACGCTCCACTATACTCGCCTTCAGGTGAGTGAATGTCGAGTAGTGATGTATTCCGTACCGCTTCATCCCTGTATTGAAATACCTATTGTAGATCTCTCCACTATGATCGGTTTGGAGATTCTCTGGGCATCGATTTGTTCCTGTTTGTAGCAAACGCTCAACAACATCAGCGACATTTCGACCGGTTTTTGTTTTGACAGGTAATGCCCAGGCAAATTTGTAGTATGTATCAATAACTATTATAGTGTATTTGAATCCATTATTCTCATGTGAATATTCCCTCATATCTACAAGATCATCTAGCCACAAGTGATTCAGCCCTTTAATCATAACATGCCTGCCAGAGTATGTTTTGCTCGCTGGCTTGTGCAGTTCTCGAACTACTGTCTCCATACTTATTCGATGTCCATACTTATTCGATGATACCTCTCTCTCTCTAAGCTCTGAGATTACTACTCAGTACTCACTAGAGATGGGCAAACTGAAACACGTAACTGTTTCGAAACAAATGAAACAGTACAATGTAATGTTTCGATAGGCTGTTTCGAAAGAGTGAAACAGTTCATGTTTTGTAATCTAATAAACCTACACATTTTATCATCTTGAATGTCTACTGTATAGGTATGTCCATATAAACACAAATGAGGTGCGAGAGCGCTAATCATATCGCAGAAAGTATGGAACTATCACTTAGGTATCGTGGCAGTTTCGTATTTCATGCAGCAAATGCGCTGCTTTCGTGTCGTGTGACTTTCATAATTTTCAATTGGCTGAGGACAGCCATAGCTGAAGACAGAAGAACCACCACGAACGGAACTGGAGGTGGGAGCGAACTGCAGAAACAATGGATATGGTACTGGGATTCCCACATTCCGCTAGTATGGGAATATACCCATCCTGCTAATTCCCATCCACACAAAGGGAATCATTGTGGATAATAGGCACAGTGACTATAGACTCACAAATAATGCCAAATAATTCGAATAAATAACAAAATATAACAGAAAAATTTTTGTCTTTCAAGGTGTTTTGAACCGTTACTATAAATTCACCATGCTTCCCAGCCCTTCCCGTTCACCATTACACTATCAGTGATATGTCAAACAGATTGCTTGCAATTAAACCTACATTAAATTTATGTATATGTATAATAACTGTCACTCTACGCCTTTTTTTTATTCAAAATGTTCTAGGCTTACTTGCGTTTCTTAATATGATTACTGTACTTGAACAGAGAAACGTATGTTATAAAAAAAGTGTAATTTAACTGAATGATTTTCACATATTTATTATTTTGTATGTGAGTAGTATGCGTTGTTTTATTGTTTGGTTAATGTTTATAAAGCAAATGTTACGCCATTTCGGAATAGGACAGTCATCTAGAAACGAAGCTTAATTTTCGGATATCTTAAGCTTCATGCTATTGCATGTCAAAACGATTTCGACACTCTTGAAAGTGTTTCACGAAGTGGTATGTTGTGTTTCAGTACCTGTGCCGAGCCCGAATCTCGTCCAACACAGAGCGGAATCAAACATCGCTGTTTCGATACAATCAGTTCGTTCCAAGCACAGGTGGACTGAAACAGCCTTATTTTGAAACAACGATACAGTTTCTGTGTCTGGCTCGAGATCGAATCTGGTCCGGATATCCGAGAGAGGGGCGGAATGAAACACCACTGTTTCGAAACAGTGAACCACAGCCGTTCCGAAACACTGAAACAGTTCCACGTATCGATACACTGTATTGAAACATAGAAACAGTGGCCAAGTCTAGTACTCACTATTGTGTTTGTATGTGTATGCGTGTCCTGCGTCAGCGTGTCCTTGTACTGTATTTTCGAAATGATTTCGTTCGAAGATAGTGTTGTGGACGAGCGAAAGGCTGAAGTATTTGTAAGTACCATATTTAGTTTGAATTTTCTGCACTCAATGTTTTTTTTTAAGCGTTGAAATTCATTGCTTTCAGTGATAATGCTGTCGGCGAACGAAAGGAAGAGTGAAATAGTTAGTACTCTTTCTCAAGTGGGTGTATTCTCTGCTTGCATTTTGAAGCTATTAATCCAGACTGCTCACTTGCCAGTTGTTATTGGCAACTTGGTAATGTTGGCTACTTAAGATTATAGAATTACGGGGATCAAATAAAACATGAAAGATAGGGTATTGGTAGGGTAAAAATGAAATAAGCAGGATTGGGTAAAAATAGCCATTATTAGAGTAAATTATGGAAGGAAATAAGGTGAAGGTACAGCCAACTTGTTTACTTGATCAGAAATCCTCATTTAAAAATCTTGCTGTGGGCTCCAGTAATTCAAATTGTGTGATAGTAAGCAGGAGATTCAATAACTGTATGAAACAGCGCGCGCAAATCGTAATATAAAACAGCGGTATATCTATTTTGACAGATTTTCATTTCTCAGTACTGGAAAATTAGCATTTAATACATGTTTCTGTACGAATTTGGTTTTTATGTTTCTTGTTAGCAACATAAACTTTTAATGATCCTTTAAAAGAAGGCTTTTTTTGTAGGCCATTTTTTCCTTATGTTTCACATATGTGAAACATGTATATGTGTAAAAAGTTTCAGAATCAGCTAAAACCTATTAACATTGTGTACTGGAATTATAAAACATATTTGTATACTAAACTGTGAGTTGTTTTTTCCATTGTTTGGAAAGGTGGAGGAAAAGTGGAGTAAACAGAAGGCAATCATATCTTGAGCAGCTGACTGTGTCCTAAGTTTAGATTAATCACAAATAGTGTTTGCTTTTTTTAAAAATTATTAATAACTAGTTTGTTCACTCTCTGTATTTCAATTTGGAAATCATTTGACTATCAGTAGTGTGGAATGCCTAGAAATTACATTAAACTGCAACCCTTAAGAGAAAGAGACAGAGTATGCTGTGGTAGTTTAAAATTAATGCCAGGTGTAAATAAAAGCTGTTACTCAAATGTAATTTAAACATACCACTGTGTAACCTCCCCAGCAGAAAATATTTTTCAAATGGAATTGGAGCCAAGCGTAACCTTCCCACAAAATATGCTAAATAATAATGGTGCCAAGCGTAGCTACGCCACAAAAATTAATAATTAAATGAATTTTTCTCAATATCGTAACCTCTGAACAGAATTGACTCCCATTTACTGGCTGTGTGCAGAAATGCATTCACACTTAATATTCCCACAAAATTCTATTCTCATTTAATGTCAAATTCGAAACAGAAAAATTCCTAACCACCAAAATAATAAAAAAAATTTTTGTAACCTGATGAATTTATAAGGACAACGGCGCTGACCTTCGGCCCTGTATTCTGAATAAAAAAGCAAAAATTCTTACCTCAATAAAACTGCAATTATATCTGCTCTTAATTAGTCATTTTTCGACACAGCTTCGTGCAACGCTGGCGTATATTTTTTTTTTAGTTTTGGATGCAATGATAATGCATTGGAAAAATTCTTTAAATTGAAATGAATGCTTTTCTTTAAAAGAGTTACTTTATATTATAATAATTATTATTGGGGTATTTTTTGAACAAATTAAATTACAATTAACATACATTATTAAATATGCGCAAGGCTGCTTCTTTACCTTCTACAACAATACTCATCCTCCAGAGTCCTGACCAGAGTCGCGAGCAGAGCACACAGCCGACTCATGCCGACTGCCTCCGACTCACGCAGACTACTCCAGACTACCACTGACTCGCTACTAAAGCCGACCGACTACTACTGTCGACTCGCGCAGTCAAGCACAGACTAGCGACAAGCAAAAACTAACGATAAACTACTCTCTGATCAGAGATTCTGTCATGCCTCGCCCATCACCGGCAAAGCATACGTCTTACATAACCCTCCACTGGGGGGCAAAAATTTGGCAGCGATGGTGAGTCAATTGGACTTGCCACGAGCAACAAATTTTTCTTAATTAACTAACTTTACAATTACAGAATATGTACATATATATAGGTGCAGTACATGAAATAAAATATAGTGCACATGCACTGTAGTTCAGAATCATGTTAACAAAATGACGAAAGTGCACACGCACTGTAGTACAGAACATATCAGGAAATCACAAATGCATAGGTAATGAGTACAAATAATATTAACAAATGATAAAAATGACAAAAGTGCACACGCACTGTAGTTCAGAACATATCTGGGAATCACAAATGCATACATAATGAGAACAAATGGCATAAAGTGCACACGCACTGTAAAACTCTCTAACATTTTTACAACAAATAAACATAATGAGTACAAATCATATTGATAAATGACAAAAGTGCACACGCGCTGTAGTTCAGAACATATCACCAAATCATAAAAATGTATATGCCATGAATACAAATCATGTTAACAAAATGACAAAACTGCACACGCACTGTAAAACTCTCTAGCATTTTAACATAACATATCATGGAGTGAAATAAAGTGCACATGCACTGTATAAGTCTTTATTATTTTACAAGAATTTAAATGCATTGTATAAGTGATTACCATTGTACAAGATCTAGGAATGGAATGGGAAGGATTGCATCATGGTTATAGCACTTTAGGTTGCACGCAGCTGCACTGAAAGTCCATATCTTTCTACAAAAGCACAACACCAAGTTAGACAATCTGAAGCTCTTTTCCTTGAAGTATTAATCAGTGTAGCCAAAACACTGAAATGTAGTAGTAATATTTCATGTTATCATTTTGATAGTACATTAGGTAGACCAAACAATGGGACCATAATAACATTTCCATCGCTCAAGGTGGTGGACAGCATGTCGTGTCAACACCATGTTCTTGTAAAGTACACCAACGTAGAATTAGTGCAAAAACCAACTATAGTGCTCCATAATCATGAGGATAGACAGGACAAACGGATATTGCAGTAATTTCTGGTAATTAGGTCAGAAGGTGAAGGACATTAAGTCACATAGTAGTCTTCATTGAGAATTACACTAGTCTAACAACTGATTTAAGTAATTGGTGGCACTCACCGCCCAGTTACTGAACATTTCTGTACCATGTATGTAGTATTACAGAATAATGTTCATAAATTATCTGTTTACAGAGAACATTGGCACTCATTGCCCAGTTACAAACCATCAGAAGTCATCATTCATAACAGTAGCTAATGAATGGCATAGTATTAACATAATTCACTTAATTATAGTAATCATTGGCATCATAGGTCATCTTATTACAGTAATCAGTGGCATTCATTGGCCAGTTACAAAGCATTTTTCTTATGCATTATTCAGAAGTCATCATTCAAAATGAGTTAATTATTGGGATAGCATTTATACATAATTAATCTAATTATAGTAATCATTGGCATCATAGGTCATCTTATTACAGTAATCAGTGGCATTCATTGGCCAGTTACAAAGCATTTTTTTTTAAATCAGTTAATTATTGGCATAGCATTTGTACATAATTATTCTAATTATAGTAATCATTGGCATCATAGGTCATCTTATTACAGTAATCAGTGGCAGTCATTGGCCAACTACAAAGCATTTTTTATGCATTATTCAGAAGTGATCATTCAAAACAAGCGTTAATTATTGGCATAGCATTTATAGAGTGTAACAAAAATATTATTTACAGAAATTATGCACATAGTATTTAGGCATTATTACAAAGCATCATTCAGTATTATTTAGAAGTCATTATTGAAGTGACATACTATTCAGAGCTGATCAGTATTACTCAGAACTCTCTTAAACTGGTAGCATTATTTGGGACTGGTAATACTTTTTTTTTTTTTTGCTAGCAATGCATTGCGTTGGGATCCATAATTAATTACTGGGGGATAACAATATTTTCTTTTGAGTTATTGCTGCAAATGAAGGTCCGTAACGTCATTCGTCATGAGTCAGCTGTAGCAAGGTTATGAAACAAGTAGAGTATATGTGATCACATTCATAAATGACAGGTTTAATGAACAACTGCTTATAGCACATTAATTTGATGAATAATTTCTCCTGCAAAATATACAAAAATGGATTATTAAACTGAAAGAAGAAACGCATATTATGCTGATAAGTAGTGAACTTCGAATTAACAGGTAGTGAAATGTGTATAAAAATATATATGTTCTCTAGCTGTCCTTTCCAAAACCTTCAGTCATCATACCGTGCGATATAAGACATACTGTAAAAGCGAACTGCAACAAATACTTAAATAATTACATAGCATCTCTTAACTAACAGTAAATATATAAACTTCATCATTATTTTCATCTGCAAAGAAAAAACTTCATTATTCATATTACCATAACTTCACTGTTATCATCACCTGTAAAGAAAACCTTCATTATCCATAGTAGCATATTCTTCATCATTATTCATCACCATTCATTATCATCTGCAAAAAAGTCCTTCATTATTCATTATACAACTAATCCTTATTTCTAGCATATTTCATCACTAAAACCAAGATGTGTAGTTCTGTCTGACAGCCTGCATCAATCGCCTCGTATTCTGAAAGAAAAAAATAGCTAAGACTGCTATTCTACTATGTGTATAGTATATTCTTGTTAATGCTTGTTAATTCTGATCCATTTACTCTTCGTCACGAGGTATTGCATCCTCTTTCGTTCATTCCGAAGGTGAAATTCCCATTTCTGTTTAATTTATTTCTTTTACACGTTATTTCTTTTTGAAAATGATGAACAAAGATTAATGTCTTGCATTTAAATCATATACCCATTAAATAAAAACTAGTTTATAGTAACATAATTGAGCATACAGCATAGCATGACAGAAAACGTAATATGTCAAAACATCAACAGTGTCCAGAAGCAAAAATGTACACAGTGTATCACAATGTAGCAGCAAAAAAAAGTAAAGTAGTCACGATGTTGAGATATCATAAGGCAAAAGTGTCAAAGTCAACTGGTGTTTGTTATATCTTAAATATTTCATAGTGCATACAAACAAAACAGGAAAACAATCATACATACATAAAAAATGGAAAATATGCATGGTCTGATATATAATGACAAGAAATATGACCTTCTTTGTGTTCAGCTTGTAAGTTGTGTAGTTAATAGAGGCAAGAATTGAAGACTTTAATGGAGAGAGAATTTGATAAAATTAATATGTCACTAGATAAAATTGCATAATTATTCATAAGATACGTAAGTTTATCTGAAAAATGTGCACGGTCTGATGTGTAACGACAAGAAAAGCGACCTGCTAACCTTACCTTGCTGGGCACTTGCCAAGAAAAAATACGATAATCATCAGTAAGTAGTCTCATAAATATAATTGAATAAGTGGTCAAAAATGTGTAAGTTCATCAGGAAAAATATGCACGGTCTGATGTGTAACGACAAGAAGAGCGACCTGCTAACCTTACCTTGCCGGGCACTTCCCAAGGAAAAAAATACGACAATCATCAGTAAGTAGTCACATAGATATAATTGCATAAGTGGTCAAAAAAGGTGTAAGTTCATCTGGAAAAATATGCACGGTCTGATGTGTAACGACAAGAAAAGCGACCAGCTAACTTACCTTGCCGGCCACTTGCCAAGAAAAAATACGATAATCATCAGTAAGTGTTCATGTGGATATAATTGTATAAGTGGTCATAAAAATTAGGAAATGGCATTACAGTGTGATAAATCATAAATTATCTTCATTCAATAAAAGGTTTGATGTTGGATATGTGGTGGTTCCCTTTGGTTTTTCTGTTTCTCAAAGTTTCGACGTGTACTACATTGGGGTGAGGAATGCTGCCAATTCGATATGGACCTGCGTATAGAAGCTCAAATTTACTGCACCTACCTTTTCCTCTATTGGATAAATAGTGTGTATGTACTAATATCTTCTGTCCAATGTGGAAGTCACGGCGTGTACAAACCTGTTTTTGCTGTCTTCTCCGGCGCTCTGCGGCACGTTTGATGTTGTTCAGCGCAATGTCAATTATTTCATGGTGTCGTAGTCGACGAGATGTAGGAAAGGTTACAAATTCTTTAATTTTGTTAGGTGGTTCAACAATTTTCAGTATAACAGATGGAGATAGCATAGTAGATTCATTTGGTAAGGAATTAATTACATCCTGGAATGAGAGTATCCGTGTGTCCCAATCAATATGTTTTTTATGGCAGTATATTCTACACAGTTTACCAATTTCTTTCATTAATCGTTCACAAGGGTTCTAAGAAGCATGGTACCTGGATATATAGATCGGAGAAAAATTTCTAGCTCACAACATACGTGTCCATATAGCAGATCGAAACTGTGATCCATTGTCGGAAATTACTTTCAACACATGCCCTACATGAAATAGAAAATGTTTCACAAATGCATTCGAAACAGTTTTAGCAGTAGCTTTGCGTAACGGAGTGAGGGTAACAAATTTTGAAGTGAGTTCAACAGCGACAAAGATGTAGCAAAAACCTCTATTAGTTCTGGGAATCGGACCAAAAATGTCTACAGCGGCTATATGTCTCAATTTAACAGGTACAATGGGATGTGGTGGAGGAATATGTGAAGTCGTGTCTGATTTAGCTTTCTGGCAGGTTTTACATGACGCTAAAACTCGTCGAATACGTTTCTCCATGTTGGTAAAATAATAGTTCTGTCTCAGTACAAGAAAACATTTTCTGGCTCCGTAATGTGCGTAACTTAAATGAGTATACCAGATTAATTTGTTAACAAGTTCGAATCCTGCCTTGGGCATGGGTGTGTGTGATGTCCTTAGGTTAGTTAGGTTTAAGTAGTTCTAAGTTCTAGGGGACTGATGACCACAGATGTTAAGTCCCATAGTGCTCAGAGCCATTTTGTTAACAAGTTCGTCAGGAATGCATAATAGCCAATTGTTGCTGTCAGGATGAGAGCGGCGAAACAGAATGTCATTGCGTACAGTGTAATGGTTTCTAATGGTAACATTATTCCTATCTTGCCAAAGGTGTTTGATTTCTTTCCATACATTGTCTTTATTCTGCTCTTGTGCTATGTCTTGTAATGACGACGAAATGATATTTTCAAATGCAACTTGTTGAACGTACATGACGCTGAAATTTGCTTTGCAGAAGTTGGTTCCGATGTCTTGCTGATTGTTGTTAAGAGAACGGGATAGTGCGTCTGCTACAATAATTTGTGTGCCGGGAATGTGAACAATTGTAAAATTAAATTCCTGCAAATAAAGTTTCCATCTACTTAATCTGTCGTGTGTAAATTTAGCCGAAAGTAATTGTAATTGTGTCGCTCTATGATCTGTGTAAACGGTAGTGTGTCTTCCATAAAGAAAATGCCTAAATCTGGTAAAAGCCCATACAACACATAATGTTTTGCGACTTGCAAAAGCGATGTTTTTAATTACTGTACAACCATCTTCTTCAATTTCCTGAAAAATATGTACGCCTAAAGCGGTGTTGGAACTGTCAGTGGCAATGGAAAAATTTCTAGTAAGATCTGGGTGTGATAAAAATTGTGCATTCAACAAGGCTTCTTTCAAGTTTACAAATTCAGAATGTGCTTGCCTATCCCAGAACCAAATAGTTTTTTTACCTGTCAATTGACATATTCTAGGGGTGTCTAAAGCAGAGTAATGAATAAATTTACGAAAAAAGTTAATTAAACCCAAAAAACTGCGTAGTTGTTTTTTCGTCGTAGGAACAGTAATGTCACGTAAAGCTTGAAGTTTTACCGGGTCAGGCGTAATGCCCTCTGCTGAAATTACATGTCCAAGAAATTTTATAGAAGTTTTACCAAAGTGCGACTTACTGAGATTAACTGTGAGTCCTTGTGCACGAAAAGTTTGCAACAGTCGTTCAAGAATCAGATTGTGTTCAGACCAGTTAGCATCTGCAATAAGAATGTCGTCTACGTACGTTGTGATTCTGTCTTTAAGTTCTGTCGGAAGTATAGTATTCAAACCGCGAATAAAAGCTGCTGAAGAAATAGTTAAACCGAACGGTAATTTACAAAATTGATAACAGTCACCAGAACAGAGAAATGCTGTGTACTTTCTGCAGTTCAGATGGAGCTGAATTTGCCAAAATCCCGATTTCAAATCTAATGTGGAATACATAGCAGTACCATGAAATTTCTGTAGAAGTTCTTCTAGTGTCTGTGGGCGATCTGTTTCATTAATAATAATGTCATTGATGTGACGCGAATCAAGTACGAGGCGAAGTGAACCATCCTTTTTCTTAACAATATAGAGCGGGTTTATGTACGGACTAACTGCCGGTTCAATAATTCCTTGGTCAAGCATAGCTTGCAATTCTTTCTTAACTTGTTCTCTGTGAATATACGGAATGGGATAATGTTTGGCTTTAAATATGTCGTGCTGTTTAACTTGAAATTCATACATAAAACCGGACATAGTACCAGGAACGTTGTCAAAAACTGGAGCTTGCTGTAAAAGAATTTTGTGTAGTTGCGTGCGTTCGTCGTCTGTATTTGCACTGCTCTGCTTAACTTTTTCAGAAATCGTCTGTATAACGTCATACTCTGCTTCGTCTGGAGTATTATAGTTGTGTATGTACGTATCTGTGAACAATGTGGAATTACAGTCTATGTTACGTGATGCGGAAATGACCTCTGTACGATTAATTGTTTGTTCTTCTGCAGATAAAGAGTGCTGAAATTCTAAAGCTAGTTGCACATTTTCATCCTTCAACATTAAACAGGAATTTTGAAAGTCAATAATGGCATCGTGTTGTACTAGAAAATTCGTACCTAAAATAATGTCTGTCGTCAATAACGGAATAATCCAAAAATTTGAATGAAATGTATGACCTGCAATACAAAATGATAAATGTGTCTGTAATTTTACATCTACTCCTTTGCTCGATACTGCTCCTTTTACTTTCTTTTTGCCTAATGGTAACGTAGGATAGGTATTCTCTTTGTTATACTCGTTGAAAGTTTCTTCATTTATAACTGACATAGGTGATTCCAAATCGATTACTGCTGAAAATTTCGATGATCCAATTTTAACTTCGATGACAGGGTGTGAAATGGTTTTTTGAACAACTGGTCTTTCCTGCAAAAGAGTGTCTCGGATGTCGTCAAAAGTAATAACATTTTCATGAACAACATTCTGCGTGTCAAAAGTAGTGCTTACGTTGCTGGAAGATGCAACCTGTACTGTATCTAGTCAAATTATATCTGACGTGTTATTATTTTCAGGAGGATGCTATGGCTTTTCGACTATTTGAACTGTTCTGTTATTTCTTCCTGACGCATTACGTTCGGGTGATATCTACTGTCTGGTTCATTCATGATAATGTGTTGTTGCGGATGATTTTGCTGCTGATAAGATCGACTGTTATTAAATGTAAGCTGAAAATTGTGCTCATTACCTTTACGTCTGTCATGATAGTCATTTCTATACGGTGCATTGCGATGGGAATTGATATAGTGTGTTTTCTGTACGTACTGGTTTCCTTGTTGCTGTGCATTACTATTTGTTGGGGCCGACGCTATACGCGTACGCGGCGAAACATTAAAGCTCGGTTGACCTTGTGCATTACATTGTTGGTTAGGTATGATAACCAGTTGGTTTTGTTGTTGTTGTTGGGAAAAACCTCTATTGTTACCAAAATGTGGTTCCTGTTGCTTAAAATTTTGATGATACAGGTAATTAAAATTTTGCCTGCTATTAAAATTCTGGTGGTTGTCGTTCCTGAAGCGTCTATTAGCTTCGCTATTGTGGCTGATCGTAATTGCAGTATGTTTGTTGACCTTGGTTATTATATGAAAAATTTTTGTTTATAAACGAATAATCCGATTGCTGCACTTTCAAAAGCTGTAACAGATCTCTGAATGCCGAAATATTTTGTTTCTGCTGACCCATTAAAAGTGACACTCTTAATGATCGTGGTAATTTAGAAATACATAATTGAATAAGTGCAGATTCATTGTATGGTTCACTTAAGTACTGGTTTTGTTGGACCATGTGCTCAAAAAATTGTGTGACAGTCGAAAAATTTGAGTTCTCATAATTCGGTAAACTAATTAATTGATCCTTAATTCTGCACTGTGTCGTCTTCAACCAATACGCTGACAGAAAAGCATTCTGAAATTCTTCTACCGAATAGCATTGCCTCGCGATCGGTGTCATACGAGTTGCCAGTTCGCCTTCCAAAAAACTGCAAAAAATTCAAGTTTGTGCGTTACAGGCTAAGTCGGTGGAAAAGCAAAGCTAAATTGTTGTATCCAATCCAAGGGGTGAATCTGTGTTCTGTCATTTTTAAATACTTTAAATTTTCTCACAGATAGAAAATGTTTGTAATCAAAATTATCGTCTCTGTACGTTTGAACAGATTCAGGATTGTATGAGACTCTATTTGTCTGTAATTGTTCGGAATCTAGGTCACGTACTATCTGTAAATTACCTACATTATACTGGCTGTGTGAGTGTGACAAATATTCGGAATGTGCCGTATGCTGTGACGTGTTATTGACTGAAATATTTTTTATCTCTGTCACCTCTTGCTGTAAAGTCGACAATTTTCTACGTAATGTATTATTGGACGAATCTATCTCACTGGTTGTCGGCTGTAAATTTTGGAATTCAGGTGTTTGATTAAACGAAATCGGTGAAGTATCGTCTGATTTGCTGTCATTATTACTTTCAATAACGTCTATATGACTGGCCAATTCATCATATTTTTCAGTCAGTATTTTTACCTGATCATCGTTTTTAGTGTCACAAGCATTAATCTGTTTTTGTATTTTACGTGTGGTTTCGTTCAATTTTTTGACGTCAGCTTTGATGACTTCGGGATCCTGAATTAGTTCTAATTGTTCAAGTCTGTCGGTCACTGTCTGGAAGTCTACTGTGTGTGTATCTGTTTTTGTTTTAAGTTTGAAAATTTCATCACGCAATTCGGTGTTCAACTGTTTGATTGTATTAATTTCGTCTGATACAGTAGCAATATTGTTGTCTACGTATGTTTTTGCTTTCGTAAACAATTTGCGTTTATCTTCCTGTCTCTGTGCGGTAAATGTTTCCATAACTTGTCGCTTTACTTTATTCTGTTCCTGTATAAATTTACAGAAACGCGTTTCACTGTTTTGTAGGTGGTGATTAAAACGTTCGTCAATTTGACTGTTCTGTTGGTCGAATTTCGCGTCTACTTTTGCATCCAGTGTGCGCGAAAGTTCTGCTGTCATTAATTTAAACTCGTCGCGTGATTGTGTTGCTTTTTCAGAGCACTGTTTACCGACTGCACTAATTTCGTCTCTAAGTGATTCTGTTGTAGCTGTTTGCATATCCCTTAATTCTTGAGCAACAGATCTAATTTCTTCACTACTTTTCCTAGCACAAGCCTCAATTTCCTCACATAACTGTTCTTTAGTATCATGACATTGCGCGACAACGGCTGTAATCTGTTCACTAAGCTGTCTGGAATTGTTGTCTAATTTTTCATTAAGGTTGTCATGTTTTCCATTAAGTTGTTCGAAATTTTCATTAAGGTTGTCTTGTTTTTCATTAAGTTGTTTGAACTGTTCACTAAGTTGTTTGTGATTGTTGTCTTGTCTTTCATTCTGTTGTTTGGGATTTTCATTAAGGTGTTGTTTGAAATTTTCACTAAGTTGTTTGAGATTTTCATTATTTTGTTTGTTCTGTTCACTAAGTTGTTTGGAATTGTTGTCTAGTTTTTCACTATTTTCATTAATTTGTTGTTTGAGATTTTCATTAAGTTGTAGCATTAATGCTATAATTCGATCCATGTCAAAATTAGGTACTGTATTCTTTGTGCTGTTTAATGGCGTACCTGCAATTGTCACGTTTTGTGTATCCATTTGGATATTCTGTGATTCTTGAAAAGGTTTGCCAATCGAATGTGCACTGTTGCTCACTACCTCGGAAACAGATAAATCTGTCGTACTTTGTGTACACTGTTCATTTACGATAGAAAAATTTATCTGTTCACAACGTAAATTTTGCAAATCGGGTGTGTTAAACTGGACAGCGTTCATTGTAACACAACATCCCACATCATCAATTGTCGTTAAATTAACAGAGGACACAATTGAATTCGTCTGTTCATCACTAGGATCAAAATCGTTGTTAATAATCTGCACACTCTGATTGTCTGTAAATAGGGGACTGTCATTAAGACACTGAGTGTCGCAACTACTATCGGTCAAATTATTAGAATCGGCTATTTCACTCATTACACATCGCGATGTACTATTAACAGTTTTTCGCGGCATTTTTCACAAATCAAAATTATTCACAAATGACACAAAGACAATGCAAAATGCAACAAACACAAATACAACAAAGTGCAACAAATTGCCGATGATCTGTGAAAGAAAGAGTGACAAATTAGTAAATTTGTTGTGCGAGTCGCAAACTATGTTTAAGTAAATAAGAGCAGATATATGACTACTTATCAGAAGATTCACAAAGAAATACGATCCTGGCAGGGTCACCAAGTGTAACCTCCCAAGCAGAAAATATTTTTTAAATGGAATTGGAGCCAAGCGTAACCTTCCCACAAAATATGTTAAATGATAATGGTGCCAAGCATAGCCACGCCACAAAAAATAATAATTAAATGAATTTTTCTTAATATCGTAACCTCTGAACAAAATTGGCTCCCATTTACTGGCTGTGTGCAGAAATGCATTCACACTTAATATTCCCACAAAATTCTATTCTCATTTAATGTCAAATTCGAAACAGAAAAATTCCTAACCACCAAAATAATAAAAAAAAATTTTGTAACCTGATGAATTTATAAGGACAGCGGCGCTGACCTTCGGCCCTGTATTCTGAATAAAAAAGCAAAAATTCTTACCTCAATAAAACTGCAATTATATCTGCTCTTAATTAGTCATTTTTCGACACAGCTTCGTGCAATGCTGGCGTATATTTTTTTTTTATTTTTGGATGCAATGATAATGCATTGGAAAAATTCTTTAAATTGCAATGACTGCTTTTTTTTAAAAGAGTTACTTTATATTATAAAAATTATTATTGGGGCACTTTTTGAACAAATTAAATTACAATTAACATACATTATTAAATATGCGCAAGGCTGCTTCTTTACCTTCTACAACAATACTCATCCTCCAGAGTCCTGACCAGAGTCGCGAGCAGAGCACGCAGCTGAGGCATGCCGACTCCCTCCGACTCACGCAGACTACTCCAGACTACCACTGACTCGCTACTAAAGCTGACCGACTACTACTGTCGACTCGCGCAGTCAAGCACAGACTAGCGACAAGCAAAAACTAACGATAAACTACTCTCTGATCAGAGATTCTGTCATGCCTCGCCCATTGCCGGCAAAGCATACGTCTTACAACTGGTATCTGAGAGTAATACAAAACAGTTCTGGAAACACAAACATCTGTTCTCAGTAAAGATTAATATACTTGCTTGGCTGCATTGGCCTTCCCGTAACTTCATTCAAGGTAAAACAGTTTGTTGCTGAGATGGTTCAGCTCAGTACTACAGAGAGCATATTTACCAGTGGAAAGAAGTTTTGCCAGTAAGGATCGGTTTTCAGATTTTACCAAACACCCAGCTCTAATCACCCAGAAACTCCAGAAATTTTAAATAATCTATAGGAGCACACCAATATGTCCATTTGTCTTTCTGTTAAAAACATTTCTCTTAAGATTTGGAATTGGAACTATCAGACTGAAGTGTCTAGAAAAATTTGTTTAGGCCAAAACTATAAGTTTAAATAGTGTTTGTAACATTAATGGACATAGTTAATATTTCCTCTGTATAAAAATCTACGCTTTTCCTCAAAATTTATACTACATTAATTTGTTTGACATAGATATGTCTAATAGACCATTATATGAATTCTTTTTATCTTGCCTCATCCTTTTATTGTCCTGTAACCTGTGTAGGTACTTTCTTCAATTTAGTCACTTCGTCTTTTTTTGTGTCCCCAAGTATTTTTTCTTTTTTCAGTGAAATGTTTGTGTGAATATGAAACATTTTTAACCATATTCTGACGAGTACAAAAGCTTTTCACCCAAAATTTAGAAAGTTTAAATATTGTTTTGTTTTTACCCCTTCCAACCCAAGGTAAAATGTGTACTTATTGGTGGTTTTTATGAAATTGTGGTCTGGTCTACCATGTGTCTACATACCTGCTGCACTTCTTATATCAAATTTATGTTACTGTAGGGAGGAAAATTCAGAAATAATTTAAATGAAGCCAAGTAAAGAAGTGATAGTAATACATGCTCTTCTCTCTTAACAGGAAATTCTCCCGCAGTGGAAAACACGTGTGTTGGAGATGCACGGAAGTGACTGTAATGTGCAAGAAATTAAATCTTTAAACATCCTTGTTGATGTTAAAACAAGGGAGGAGTTTGGACAGTGGTTGGCACAGTTTGAAAACATAACAAAAACAACTTATACAATAAGGTACACGGAACCTGCATCAGGAAAGTATGTTGTTTTCAAACAAAGGCTGGTCTGTCACCACAATTCTCGCAGTATAAAAGTTCATGGTTCAGTGCAAAGGGCAACAAAAAATACTAACTGTCCATCAAAAATGACAGTGACAATTCACGCTGTGCATGATAGATACAGCGGTAAGTCTGTAGAGAAAGCAATGCTCTATAAGGAAATGTCGTGTGAGGTTAACTTGGTGTTGGGTCATAACCACAGTGTTGAGAGTGCTGCTGCTTTAAGATTTAGGCAACCATCAAGTGATGTCAAAGAAAAATTTATCTCCCTGTTTGAAAGAGGTCATTCACCAGCCACTGCTCTTGAGTCAATAAAGGTTGAAATTCAGCTGAATTGTTCAGATTGCCCTTTAGTCCTTGCAGACAGAAGCAGGTGTCCTGATTACAACTTTTGCCACTATTTGTTCAATAAAGTTTTTAAGAAAAAGTATGGGCCAACAGACTTCAACAAAGAAGGAAAGCAGCTGTTGCAACAGAAGTTAGAGGAATACAACAGAGAAGTTGGAGCTGTGTGTGCCAAGATGATTCAGAAAGATGATGATTATATATTATGGTAAGAGTATATTTACAAATTTGTAGTCTGATGAAAACTTTATGCATATACATTTAGCTACTATTAATATTTGTATAATTGTCTTTCAGCATTTGCTCACCACTGATGCAAAAAGTCCATACTCATGTAAAAGCTGCTTCCAAGTTTGTATTTATGGATTCCACTGGTTCTCTGGATCATGATAGCAGCGGTGTGTTCGTTTTACTTGCTCACAGTGAGTGTGGAGGTTTACCACTAGGAGTTCTGATTATGTCTTCAGAAAGCTGCGGAGTTATAGAAATGGGACTAGAGATGCTGAAAGATATAGTGGGGGATAATATTTTTGGGGGAAACATCAATGGCCCAAGTGTGTTTGTGACTGACGACAGCCAGTCAGAACAAAATGCTATTAGAAGGTGCTTCCCAAACACAAAAACTTTGTTGTGTAGATTCCATGTCCTGCAGGCAGTATGGCGCTGCCTTCTCAAAGCAAAAAATGCTACACCACAGCAAAAACAGTGCGAGTTCTTCCAGAATTTCAAAAAAATAGTGTTTGTGCAAACAAAAAATGAAGCAGTGGTAAACTATAGTGTAACAAGAGCGAACATCAGTGAAAATCATCAAAATTTATTGAAGTACTTGGAAGGGTATTGGGATAGGAGAGAACTGTGGACCCTTTCACATCGGCGAGGTATGCTTATAGAAGCGCACAACACAAATAATATAAGTGAGGCCTTCATGAGAATTTTAAAGGACAGGATTTTTGAGAGGGTGCGTGCCTTCAATGTGGTTCAGATGGTGGACTTATTTCTCACAAAGGTGAATTTGTATTTTCAGAGGAGAGTTCTTGATGCTGCTAATGGAGCAAGTCCTAAGTCTTTCCGTAGGCCTATAAAGGCTCCTTCACAGGAGATTCTAGCAAAAATCAGGCAAGTCAATGAGGATGTTCTGATCGTTCCCTGTGAAGAAAGGGAGAATCATTATTACATTGTTAATATGGCTGTTCTTGTTTGCACTTGTTGCCAAGGCAATACAGGGAAGATCTGCAAACATATAGACTGGGGCAGTACTGTTTTACCATCAGGAAACTACAGGGAGGTGACAGATAGTGACAGTATACATAGACTGTATTATTTTATTGCTACAAATGAGGAGCCTCCTGAAGGGTGGCTAGAGCCTCTGTATTGCTCTCAGAATGCAGGGGCTTCAAATTCTTCGGAAGGTTTGGAGCAAATGGACACAGGATTGCTCTGTGAAAGCCAAGAAGAGATGCCAGAGACACTTCACATGGTGACAGTTCCAGACAAAAGAAATAACGATTTAATAGACGAGATAAAAGCTCGTTTCACAGATTTTTTCAAATAAATCGCCCAAGGAAATGAGGAAAGGCCTTGAAGTCATGTGCGAAAAATTTAGAAAGCTTAAAACGTCATCTGCATGTGCATCTTATTTGTCAAATTTTGGTGAAGGTAAGTAAAACATACTTTTATATAAATGTTGTGCAAAGTAACTCAATACTGTATGAATTCCAATTTTTGTTACAGGAAAATCTAGAAAAAATCGTGGTAACTATATTCCCGTTCAGCCCACTGCAATAAGCAGAAGAAAAGACAAGTTGGCAGGTCGTAGATGTCATCCGGGGGAAAGACAAAGACCACACTCTAAGCAAAGCAAGGAATTTGTGAAGACAGTAGAAATTTCTGAAATGGTAAGTATTACATTTCTAAAGTCAAGTATGGCATTTTGAAATTTATCTAGCAACTTTCCTTTCCCCAAAGGGCATATTAATTAATAAAGTAATTATTATTTATTTAACATTTTTAAGTTTGAGGGAGCACTTCTAGCACTGCTGGACATACAGTGCTATTGGCTAACTTGCATAAATTTAATACTGTGTGCTAATGGTGGTGTAAAGACCGAAACAATCCACAAAAGAAATAAGAAATTGCACCTGAAACTGCCTCCAGACTGACCTCACATCCAGTATTGATAAAGGCTATGGCATTCAAGTTTCTGGCACCATTTTTAAAATAATTCTTATTTTATATGAAGGCAGCTCTGTTAGTATAATTAAAGAAAAAGAAAATACTTAATTATGATTTGATGTGACTGTCACGTGGAAAAATTTGTAGACATTGCAATTGAAAAAACTGAAGTCACTCCACGTCTTGAACCTGGTGTGGATAATTCCATTACACGGCAAGCCAGCTGAATGCAAATCAGTCATAAAGTGTTTAAACATTCTGTTTCATTCTAAAAAAAATTGAGGTGTGTACAGGATGTTCCCTTCTATCCAAGCAGCATTGCATATTTCCATTGGCTTGTGACTTTCTCATGCAAATGTGAATGTTCAAACATAGTTCACAACACGTCTTGTTTCAAAGCAGTGGCATTAGTAGATTATTGAATAATTGCTGATGGGTAAAAGTGCTCATATCTTGTGTTAACACAACTTCCTGATTGGCAATTGCCTCAAGTTCCCCATTAGCTTAAAATCTCAGTCCTGACTATAACACCATCTAGGCAGAAAAACTACATCTGGCATTATCACCCATATTAATATACTCACATTCAAACTGTTTGCTAATCTTGTTTAGGTGTTAGGTTATTAACATCATGGCACTTCGTTTCTTTGGTCCAGTATGTCTTGCATGTACAGTAAAATTCTCATTACATGACATCTAAATGGTAACAATTAACTAGGCCTATGTTTTTTATTATTAGTTATCTAAGTGTTTTTTTTAAGGTGTGGCATATACATATTATGACTTTAAGTAGCTAATTACAATATAAAGATGTAAATACACACAAATGTGGAGCCACTTTGAGTTTCATTGCGTCATTGAATACATAAATGGATAAGAAAAGCCATGTTACATAAACATTTTTCCCCAACATTAACCCAGTACTAGTGCAACAAACTTAGTAATCCATAATTTAGAAATAAAGGTTTTCAGTAATGTTAATGTGGATTTTAATTTCTTTTCAGGCTACCTTTCCATCACCAGCTACGCAATCATCCCAGTCAGCTTCAGACTTTTGAAGGTGCACAACTGTTTACTACAGCATAGTGTGAAGGATTTTCTTAATCTGAGATCCAACCTAATGGAACGATTACGGGAATGATTGTAGTAATTAAGTTTTTTCTTAAAGCTCAGGCCTAGCCTGACTGCTGAAATATATTAAGTTTTTTTGTTGTAGCTCGGGTCTGACCCGATTATTCCTTGCGGGGTCAGGGATTTTCTCTGCCTCGTGATGACTGGGTGTTGTGTGATGTCCTTAGGTTAGTTAGGTTTAATTAGTTCTAAGTTCTAGGGGACTGATGACCATTAATGTTAAGTCCCATAGTGCTCAGAGCCATTTTCTAACCTGATTATTGAAATAAGTTTTTTCTTAAAGCTCAGACCAAACTTACTATTGAAATATAGATGTTCTTCTTTAAATTGGGATATCCCAACAATGTGGATACTTATTGTGTATGTTGCACAAGTTTCTGGGAAATGTGAATTATCTTTTCTTAAAATGTAAACTACATTTTATATTCTGCAGTATGACTTTTTTTTTATTTACATCTGTTCCTTCAGGTTACATGTAGCTTATTTAATTTGTCATATTATATCTGCTTTCTGAAGTAGTTCTGTCAGCTGATAATGAAAAATGTTTCCTGCATTTTAATATATATTGGCAATAATAAACTGTAACATTGGCAGGAACGAACTGTTATTATTTTATTAATTGGTATTAAAACTTTATTTTAGAAGATTAAGTGAAGATATTTTGCAATATTAATATAAGCATCACATTTAAATAGGAATTATGAACAGATTGCCCCCATTTACACCAAGGTAGGCATAAAGGAATTGCTTATGATGATAGCTTCCTCTGGCATGTAGACTCTAAACAAAAATTTTCCATCTCAAATTAACTAAAAAGGAAGTAAATAATTTTTTTGCTGGGAGAACGCACTTTCAGGCAACCATCCTAAACTAAACAAAAATGCATTAATGTTGTAAAAAACTTAATTTTATCATTAAATGCCGAGCCAACTAGTGAGACTGCATGTCTTCATATCACAGTTTTGACTTTAACATTCTGAAAATGAAAGGACAATGAATCTCTTTAAACTCTTATTTGAGTAGCAGATAGAAAGCTGAACTAGATAAGTGTACTCACCATGAATGTTTATGTCCAGCTTTTGGTGATGCAATGTTCCGCTTCTGGTAAGTGAAGACAAAGGGGAAAAGCAAAGGAGTGTGGAAACATTGTGAAATATGTGAGAAAGTAATAAGACAGAATCAGGGTCTAAAGAGACCTATGCTTGTGTGGTAAACAACCTGCAGACGAGGGTTGGCATGAGTAGGTGGATGAAAGCCAGATTCTTGTAATTTAACTGTGCATTTCAAATCACTGCTTAGTCTACAGAGAGCTATTAACTGGACAGGAGAGAGTAATGATTTGTTTAATTTTGTATATGTATTAATGTCCAACTCCATGCATCGATGACAAAGAATAAGAATATAAATATAGCACTGGCACACATTAACTAAATTCAAGAAACCAATTTAAGAAAGGTATTCACTATAATGATTACAATTTGTACACAACTGCTACAAAACAACACTGACAGTAAAACACAATTTGGGGTTATTCACATTACAGCATTTTTTAAAAACGATACTGTACTGCTATACAGGCTATTGTGTTATTTAAACTAATTGGGATTTCATATAATGTACTGTAGTGTTTCTGTCCTAACCCATACCAAGCTCACTTAGACCTAGACGTCTTGTGCTCTTAAAACCCCACTCAGTGCTGTCTTCACATTGCCAGCAAGCTTATACATACATCTCTCACTGCCATTTGACTAGTGCAGTTATGTTTAACTTTAGTGATATTACCATCAACAAAAACGCAAAATTAAAAATGTTCAGAATGCAATCATATGTCCAAATTAATTTGTGATGTGAATGTATAATGACTCGTTGCACATCACTACAATCTATAATGCAAAGTGATACGTGGAACATATTACTAACGAACTGACAGGCTATTTAGTTCACAAGATAGTCCTTTAGGACTTCAGCATAGTAAAATTTTGTTTTAATTGCTGTTTTCATAAAGAATGCCTATTAATGATTAAAAACTGAACCATGTAATGTCTAAGTAACTTTCAGTTTCTAATTTCGCAATTACTTACACACACACACACACACACACACACACACACACACACACACACACACAAACAGAGAGAGAAAGAGAGAGAGAGAGAGAGAGAGAGAGAGAGAGAGAGAGAGAGAGAGAGCAACACCACACATTTACGGATTGCATGCTGTTTGTGTGATCCATATCTGAGGAGGGGGTCATGCCTATCCACCACTGCCAGACATCAGCTTTCAGGTAAGTGGCGCACTGTATTTCCTTTATGTATATACATATACAGCCTTCAGTCATTACCTTGTGACTGAGCGAGGTGGCGCAGTGGTTAGCACACTGGACGACGGTTCAATCCCGTCTCCAGCCATCCTGATTTCGGTTTTCCGTGATTTCCCTAAATCGTTTCAGGCAAATGCTGGGATGGTTCCTTTGAATGGGCACGGCCGATATCCTTCCCCATCCTTCCCTAACCCGAGCTTGCGCTCCATCTCTAATGACCTCGTTGTCGACGGGACGTTAAACACCACTAACCTAACCTAACCATTATCTTGTGACATTAAGGTGCACAGGAAACAACAGTGTGTATCAGGAAAGAAACTGGAATGATTTATAACAGGGCAGGTATTCCAGCTTGCCCAGGAAAATGCATTAAACATAACTAATATTGTATCAGCTTCGCTTTTAAGACTTATGCCTTACAACATTGAGTCTCGGTCATTGTCTTCCTAACGAAACTCCTCCATCACACTTGTCAAACAGGGTGCTTAAAGTTGTTGAGATATCTCACTTCAAAAAAACTTAGTAAAACATTTATCATAACCTAAATAGGTGTGTGTCACTCAGGGTGTAGGGAAGCAGCCTACTCACGCCGTATAAAATTCACATCAGTCTTTCCATTGTGTGCCAGCCAGTCCGCTGTAACTAGCTCTGACGTCATGAATGTTGCGCAATACTTTAAAAATCAAGTAAATAACCTAAAATGTGTCTAGCATGTCAGGAGTAATACTAAATTAATATGTGTTGAATATCACTTCGATACTTTTAACCATTTTTGAAATTTGGACGTTTTTCTGTAAAAATCATTGACGCAACAGAAAAGAGCTAGAGACTTAAAAATTTATATTTAGATTCGTTTTTCATAATTATTTAATAGAAACAGTCTTCTGGATCTCACAAATTAAGATTTTAGTTGAAATTCATGATTTTCTGGTTTTTGTCTTAAAAATTAAGGAAGCAAGATAGATTAAGTAGGCTAATAAATAAGGCTAGGATGTTTAAATTTAAGTAGAAGGGAGATCCGCTATAATCATGAAGATGTGAGAAGTTTCAACTCTATAACTGTAAAACTACTCCAAAGGGCAGGTTCAGAGCTCGTCTACTGCGTGTAGTGTAATTAAATTAATTCTCTCGCCCAAAATAATTGACTTAGCCACGTCAGCCTTTCATTATGATTACTTACGTGTGTGCTGATTGCGCATTTAAATTGAGAGCTTCATCTGCCATCAGCAAAGGAAGTGATCATTTATTCAATAACTTAAAGTGGTGCATTACTAGCCCAGCGGCTAGTCGGGAGAGCCGATTTGATCAGGCGTTCCTTTAGCCGTCAGCACCGCGGCTTCATATATAAGAACGCTGCGCGAGCAAGAAGGCCCCAGTTCTCTCCAGACACTGAATAGCACACCATCTGTGTCGGGAGTCGCGTCGCGTCGGTATCATTGCTATAAACAGCCTCGGATGCCGTATTAAGCTACTCGGGATACGCGTAACCATGAAATCATTTCCGAGTGAAGTGTTAATTCTGGGATGACTTTAATGATCTGTCTTCAGTTTGCGTATGTCGTATTTTCACGTGCCGTCGCGGGACAGACATTCTACCATTATTTAGCGTGGCGTTTGATGAACATTATCATCAAATTATGGCGAGCATTCATTTAAACATTTAATTTGGACAGTTATAGTTGCATCAGACTCTGAACTGCTCTGTTAGTCAGATTGTGTGGAGTCTTTTTTTTCATCTGTGACTTTCAGAATACAGAGAACGTTTTTTCACGATCGTTTTTGATAATGAATCCCAGACAATCTCCTAATTCCTCAGAGCTATAAGCTGTAGCTATAAGTGTATTTCTCATATGAAGTGGGCATTAGGAATTCTAATTACAGGCTTCACGTTTTGCTAATCACTTTCTGGTTGCCAAAATTGTAGTTAGAGAGCCAGTGTTGAGGACGGCAAAAAGACAGCATGAATAATAGGAACATTTTAAAACAAAATAATTCTACCCACCGCCCCACATATGGTTGATCAGCCGGGAAATGCAGTGTTCCTACATTACAAAACATTCTACATGTAACAACAAATAATTCCACTATCCGCCCCACAAGGGGACCGTATTATACAAAGTCTTTTTCTTCATGAATGTTTCCCACAAACTATCATGCATAGAGGATAAATTTCATTCACTAACAATGGTACTAAGTAATCCCAAATAAAAATTCAAGCCCGCTGACAGAGAAATCAAATAAATGTCTCAAAGATGGTTAAAATTCATCACATAAAGACAAAGCGGCTCTAAACATAAAGAAAACTAACTGTATGAACTTCCATTCGAATAAAAACCATAGTGAGGTGAGACTAATAGTTAACAAATATCGATTAAAAGATGTGACAGTAAATTTGTGGGCATTAATGTGTTGCCAGCTGGAACAAGGAGAACATGTGAACATTTTAGGAGAGCACATGTTACACTACTCTGAGAATTCTCGAAGTGATCTACTTTGTAAATAAACATTCAAACATCAGTTATGTGATAATATCTTAGGATACCAGTGCTTGGAATGTGTAGATTGTCTTCAAGGCATACACAAACAGAAAAAACTACTATTGCCCACAGAAAAATCTTTAACTGTATGGAGTAATACTAGACAAATTTTTCCAGATAGATGTAATTTTTAAATCTGAGACAATATGTGGAACAAGCAACTGAAAGTATATTTCCACATTTTCTGTTGTTCTTAAAATTATATCTAGTATAAGACAGTTAAAACAAATATTAGGGCCCATTTTTAGATTCAAAGTTGAGCTAAAAATAGAAAGTGGAAGACAAAAGATGGACAGATGTAAAACCTCCATATCATTTAACATCAATGGGGGTATAAAAAAAACTGACAGCCAACACCTTAATCTGTACTGCTCACTCAGTCTGGCATATTTATTTTTAAATTTGAAAGTTGTTACCATTTGAAAAGTCTTAGCCTACTTTGTTATGCTAAGATCCAAGGTAACTGGTGTTACCACAGCACGTTTCTTTACACTTAAACTAATTTAGTAAAATTCTTTAATTTGCATAAAAATAACACAAGTAATACTTTTGGGCCCGTATGAATGTAGTTTTATGAGCTTAGCCAGAACTATTACATGAGCACATGTTATTTTCTGATTCGAATAAAAAAAATGTATTGAAGGTAAGTACATTCTATGCTTCTTTATAATGATTCCACCACAACACGCCTATAGTAAGCATATTTTACTGTGCCTTAAAAGCCTTTGAGGTCTGGTACTGGCAATTTCCCTAATGTATCATGGCTGACTGTGCTGCATTCAACTTCTATTGGGGCAAACATAAGTATATTAACGAACTGGAAGATAAATACGTTTGTTAATGTGTCCATGTTTCATCCAATGTGCATGAAAATGATGTACAGTCCTAGAAACAATTAAAGAGGAAAGAGTTAGTCAAATAGTAACATTTAATACTGTAAAAAGGTCATGAAAGAGCAATACACTAATTAGATTGGTTTGGCTTTCTTAATCTACAGAAACTTAAGGCTGCTGCCGTGGAATCATTTCTTATCAAAATTGGGATAAAATGTATTGTATTATATTTTACTCGTTTTTATCCAGGATAATGCCCCAAAAATCCCAATAGGTACTGTTGCATACTTACATATGTTGACCTCTCATACATATGTTGCGTGTGCTTTGGAAAAAAGATTTTTTTGTGTAATTGAGTTTCTACTCACGTTTGAGAAAAAAAAAATCAAGTTCATAAATGTATGAGTAATACACCAGAATACTGGTCAGCAGCTGTGAAACTCTAGGTGTGGTTTTATTGAGCCTTGGTCAGTCTTTTCTGAAGATATTACTTTTGCACAGTAAAAAGTTAAGTCATAAGCTCAAAATGTCTGCAATATAAATGCAACTTTGAAAAATACATTTTTAACTTTGACCATATTCCATAAATGTCTGACAATAGAATGATGGTCTTATAGGTCCAGATGTCTTAGTTTTCTCATAATAAACCAGCCCATAGCTCTGTGCGATAATGATGTGTCACACCACAACACCCTTATGTTGCGAGTCAAGGCACACAGGTGGGGTCGGACGCTTCCATTGACCTCTAGTTTCTTACAGTTTTCGATTTTCTGTAATTAGGCTGATATTCCTGATTATGGTACATGTTGTTACATAGTACTGATGAATATGTGGTTGTCCACAGGTATTTCAAATACTTATTTACAGTGCAGTAGCCCAAATGTTAGTTAATAAATTTGTTGTATATCTTTGACCAAATGTGTGGGAATCATTTACAACAATAATGTTCTGTGGCATCCTTTGCACTCTTATAGACTCGAAACTAGTAATCTATGTGTAATTTAAAAAATAAACACGTACCGTTAAATTAATATTTCTCTGCCGATACATAAATTTTAGAAATTAATAAAAATACCGCAATAATTTTATTTTATGCGTTAGACATGGCTTGTGAAAGCCAGCAACGAATGTGGAAACAAGGACTTTGTTTATAAATAACTGCTACCACACGATTTTTACTTTTATTTATATTTTTAACGACGCGTTTCGAGAAATAATTCTGATTTTGAAGTGCATTGTTCTGTATACATGCCATTTTTTCGTGGTGTTTGTGTGTGGTTCTGCTTCTTCTGTTGTCCTTAAATTCTTCTGTGGTCCAATTTTCTGAGTACAATACAGGCATACATAAAAAAATAACAAACGCACATATATGGTTACAAGCGAAAACACCACGTAAAAATGGCACAGGATGGTGAACAATGCACTTGAAAATGGTTATTATTTAGCACAACGCTTCGTGCAAAATATAAAGAACAGAAAAAAATTGTGACTGGTAGCTCAGTTATTTATAAACGAACTCTTAGCGCAACAAAATTTGTGATTTGTCGCGTTTTCTTAAGCTGACAGTTTTACTGTTCTATAGTGGAATGATTATTATATTTCACTGTGTTAATACAAAAATCATCAGTAAATTACATTCAAGGTTTATAGTAACAACCACACCAAAAGCTTTACGTTCTACGCCATAAACCGACAGTTCTCCGATTTTACGGCAGATAATCATCACTAAGGCACAACATATTCGTACTTATTGTAATCTTAGCACACTATTCATAAGGAAGCACGTATAATTTCCGCGAAGAAATATAACTTTCACAGAAAAAAAACAAGTTTTCACAACTAAATATAAATATCCAGGCCTTTGTGTGTACTTTCCTACTAGACTACTACAAACATCAGCTGTTCCCTGCCCGGCAATACAGCTTTTATAAGGCGCTATCTGATTGGATACTCGGTTTCGCCCACTTCTGAACACTCATCGGTCGCTAGCTTGGAGCTCAGACGGAATGGAGGGGGTATGGCTAGACCCCGGGTCAACATATTTGGAAACATTCTAAAACGAAAGCATATGTGTTTTTTAACACAAACTTATGTTTTTTTTAAATGGACCTCCTATATTTTTTCTTCAGCAATCCATAACATGACAAAGCACATACACAATGGCGTTGATTGCATCGCAATATTCCCATTACATCCCGAGATATTAAGACGCGAAGTTGGCGCTTGAAACACCCGACATGCGCTGCTAGCGCAAGTCCTGAGGCTCAGGCGTGAACCCCATGCTGCCCGTAATCGCGATGTGATTGGCATGCATAATCACACTTCCATACTTATCAAGAGGTCCGAAACGAGTAATACGGTCTGCTGCCATCCTGCATTAACGTCGTACATTCCAGCAGGTATTTATCCCATAGGCTTGGGGTAATGCGGTTCTGTAACATATCTGTGTACTCCAACGTTAGTCACAAAGTTAACTTCGCTTATCGTTAATCCGTTACTAAAAAGGTAATGCCGTTCAACGTTAAAACCATACTATAGATCTAGCGCAAGTGACAGTTAATCATTCACTCGTAATAGTAAAATTCATGTTGATGGTTTTAGTGAAACGAGCAAGTGGACTAAAAGTTTTACCGTTGTTTAGGTAAAAATGTTTTGATTTGGGAAGTTCAGGTAGGGCATAGAAGATGAATGTAAACATGTTTAACCAATTAGTTTTATTATCACATAATTATCAATGTTATCTTTATCTAATGCGTTAAATGACAAAATGTTGCAACCAAATGTTTCTTAACATCACTGGGTAAAATGGCCCTTTGTAGAAACTTCCACTGTGATACCAGCACTACATACTAAACATAACGTTCACATCTCATGCTCAAAGTGATACCCATTGGCTTGCATACATAGGGTCACTCTGCAGATGAAGGATGCCCTACTTCATGCTACTGTTTCCTCTTTGATGACTGTACAAGCATCAATAATGCGTTGCTTCATGTTGGTAAACAGCATCCTTCACTGCTCCCCAAAGAAAATAATCCATCGGTGGAAGGTCCGGAGATCGGGCAGGCCACCTAACTGGGCCACCTCGTCCAATCCACCTACCAGGGAACTTATGGTTCAGAAGTCGTCGTGCTTGTAAGGCGTTATGTGCAGGGCATCCGTCATGCTGATACCACATGACCATTCTCCGGTTCAGAGGTACGGTGTCTAAGAGAACAAGAAGATTGTGTCGTATAAATCTGGAGTATTGTCTGCCATTTTGGATGCCATTTATAAAGAAAGGTCCGATAATGGTATCTCCAATAATCCCACACCAAACATTAACTTTCCACGGACGTTGATGCTCTACCTGACGGAGCCATTTTGGATTGTCTGCAGACCAATAATGCATATTCCTCATATTGACAATTCCTTTGTTGGAGAATGTTGTCTCGTCGGTAAAGAGAACATCTGCAAAAAAATCTGGATTAGTCAGAAGTTTTTGCTGTGCCCACTGACAAAATGTTTCCCTATTGCGGAAGTCATTTCCATGAAGATCATGGTGTAAATAAACATGGTAAGGATGAAATTTATGATGTTTAAGAACACGCTGTGCACTTGATTTCGACATACCAACTTCACGTTCAATTTGACGTGTGCTGGTTTGAGGATTCAAAGCTATGGTAGCGAGCACAGCAACTTCAGCACGTTCATCTGTGCGTGTTCTAGGACGATGTCGAGGTCTTGGATTTAAGCTTCCCGTTTCACGTAGACGGGATGTGAGATGACCAAACACCCGGCGCGAAGGCGATGGCTTGTCAGGAAATCGTCTTCTGTACAGTCGTTCTGCCTGAACAGCATTTCGTACACCTACAACAGGGTACAGTACAGGTATGTAGAGTAGGGTAGAAAACAGACATATTAACTTAATAATCTTAATGTTCGCTAACAGTACTATCAACAAACAAGCAATCTCATAACGTATTTCCCGTCAACGTACATTCTCCATAGATCAGCAGCATTTCTATCATATCTTCATGTGTGTACATTATACTGTACAGTATAAGTTCCACAACACAACGTTTATTCACAATGTGTACTACCTCCGTGCCGTCACTAGATTACTCTGATGCACGACTACACTGGGAAGCGGTGTACTGCACGCCAAAGCAACAACAAATGGGATGCTCGGAGGGTGGTGGAGTACAGAAGTTTGCATGGGTCGCAAATCATAAACAAGGCGAAGTGGTAACTGTGGCAGTAGTGGGAACTACGTTGGACACTTGACTAGGTAGAACCAGGCCCTGCGCGACACGCACAATGGGTCATATAACGCATTAGATAAACCTTATTTTGGGTGTGCAGGATAAATAAGACAACCTGACGGGTGTACACCGATTGGTACTGGTTCATATTGTGTACGTAGATACGTAAAACGTGCAAGAGGGAAACCATTATGTGCTTATGAGAGTTGATGGCAGCAGACCGTATTATTCGTTTCGGACCCCTTGATAAGTATGGAGGTGTGATTACACATGTCAATCACATCGCGATTACAGGCAGCATGGGGTTCACGCCTGAGCCTCAGGACGTGCGCTAGCAGCGCATGTCGGGTGTTTCAAGCGTCAACTTCGCGTCTCAATATCTCGGGATGAAATGGGAATATTACGATGCAATCAACGCCAGTGTGTATGTACTTTGTCATGCTATGGATTGCTGAAGAAAAAATATAGGAGGTCCATTTAAAAAAAACATAAGTTTGTGTTAAAAAAACACATATGCTTTCGTTTTAGAATGTTTCCAAATATGTACATTCATGTGCCCCAGCCCTACATTGATACCGGTGAAAGTCGTTTTCCAATAGCTGTTATTGTTCCAGAGATATTTTGGGTGGACAAGATAGCTGGGACACCCTGTACATGCAAAAACTCTTGAAAGCTTCGCGTGTACCTACCATCACTCAGTTTTCTTGTATTATCAATAACAAGAAACCCACACAGTGAATGATTCCAGCAATATGCAAATATATTTACAAAATCATTGAACGACATGTCCGTTCCGACATGTGCCTGGTAAATGTGTTTTAATTTCAGGTTGTCTTGTTTAAGGCTATAATGGGGTTTGCGTTATCCCTAACCAGCTGTTTGGGGATTCTGGAATATGTTTGACTTAAATAAAATACATCAGCACCCATATGACGGCCGAAACAGAAATATTTTGGAATTGGGTCTTGGCAACATCGTCAAATATGACTGTGTTTGGCTTTGCTTTTTCAGGTGGAGGGATATCACCACTTTCACAGAATGTCGTGTATGTAACACCATCTACACCACGTAGTATCTATTGCAATAACTGATACGTGGGTTGAAAGAGTGTTTTTGAGAATACACAAACATGCTCAAAGTGGACCCCATCTACATGTGTTGGCAGAGTCATAAGGACATTCGTCTTCCCGCAATTGGTTGGACCTACAATAACTGCTCGTATATTATCATGAAGAAGAATTCTCTTCTTTGTTTTCTTCCTCTTCTGGTCTTCACTTCCATCTTCACAGGACCAGTCACCGACAAACTCCTTATGGTGAGGGTGCTTCACCCAGTCAGCCATGATACTAAGTGAGCTGCGTGCAGACATGTAGTTGACCTATATATGTAGAAAAATACGCCTGAAAGGATAAAAATAGTATGTGCGTAGCCAGTATAGTTGCATCACTTAACCGACTGAGCTATATTGACTACACAGAGAAAACAGGTATATATTTTATCCATGAAGAGTAACATGATCTTCTAAATATTCGTATAGCACTGAAAACAAATAATTGTAGTACTTGGATTATAAAGAGAGAGTGGTGTGAAATAAAACGCAAACACGGTTCGAGATTACACATAAATTATTTATTTAAAAATCATACATGGGGTGCAGTATTTCAGGACTTTCATTAGAATCTGTATATATCTTCTTCTTCTTCGCACCTGTACAGTATTTACCAAATAAAGCTTTTTGACAAGCAATAAATTCAGCATGTATCTCACTCGAGCCGATAGAAGGCTTACAGTATTCAGATTTTTCACACACACATTTTATCTGTTTGTCTTTAGGTTTGGGCTTCGTGTGCGAAAAACTGGTGTTGCTTAAGATCGTCAACATGTATACTATGCACACGTAGGAAGTTTACAACATCACTGTATGCAGAGTCTGTGCTAGGCAACCAACGATTCAGTCTGTCCAGTGCAAGACGTATGACAGAGTCTAGATCGTAAAACTTTACAGACGTCAACGGTATAGGTCTATAATTGCGTGGATCTGTCTTACGGCCCTTATTAAAAACAGTAATCACCTACGCTTTTTTCCAGTCATAAGGTGCTTTCGTTGCTCAAGCGATCTATGATAAATTACTTATAGAAGGGGTCAAGTTCTTTCGCATAACCTTTATAGAATCGTATAGGTATCTCATCTGGTACTGACGCCATTCCACTACTAAGCGATTGTAGCTGCTTTTCAATTCGACGATCGGTTATCTCAATATCTGCCACTTCGACGTTCGTACGATGATGAAAGGAGGGACAGTTATGATCTTCCGCGGGGAAACAACGTTCGGAGACCGAGTTCTATCTGTAATGTTCGGTTTCAGTGGCGGTGTCGTCGTGAGAGAATGAATAGATGATTTCGACCCACTTACTGATTTTACATACGACCAAAATCTCTTAGGGTTTTTACTAAGGTCGGTTGACAATCTCTTACTTTCAAAGTCATTGAACGTATCTCTCATGCTCCCCTTACGCTCATTTTCGCTTCGTTCAGCTTTTGCTTGTCAGCTATGTTTTTACTTCCCTTGAATCTGAGATGAAATGGCTCTTTGTTTACGTAGCGCTTTCCTAACATGGCTATTAAACCATGGTGGATCCTTCCCGTCCCTTAAAATATTATTCCGATCATACTTGTTTAGGGCATATTGAACGATGCCTTTGAATTTTTTGCATTTTTTCTCCATATCTTCATCCTCATCACCGAATATTTGATGTTGACTACTGAGATATTCTGAAATTTTTATCCTGTCACCTTTTCTGAGTAAATATATCTTCGTACCTTTCTTAACATTCCTTGTAGGACCCGTCGTCATAGATGCGGTCACAGCCTTATGATCACTGATACCTTCCTCTACGTTAACTGATTCGATAAGTTCAGGTGTGTTTGTTGTCAGGAGGTCTAAGACATTACCCTCATGAGTTGGTTCTGTAACTATCTGCTCAAGGTAATTTTCGGACGAGACATCCAGGAAAATGCCACATGAATCCCTGTCTCTGGCACCAGTTCTGATGGCATAACACTCCCAGTCTATAGGTGGCAAGTTGAAGTCACCGCCTATTACAACGGCATGGTCAGGAAAATTACTAACGATATTCTGCAAGTTCTGTCTGAATTGCTCTACAACTACAAATTCTAGCCCACGTGGTGTATAAAATCATCCGGTCACCAATTTTGACTGTTCTTTGATCCTCAATTTCATCCAGATTAATTCACATTCGGAATCCCAGATAACCTCGCTGGATTTTATCGAATTTTTTACTGCAACAAACATGCCGCGACCACTGGCGAGTAACCTATCCTCACGATAAACGATCCATTCTGAACTTAGCATTTCGTTGCCAATGATGTCTGGTTTCAACCAACTTTCTGTTCCCAATACTATCTGTGCATTAGAACCTTCAGTAAGCGATACTAATTCTGGGACCTTTCATTGGATGCTTCTGCAGTTTACTAAAATCATATTAATCTCTTCTATCTCTGATCTGCGAGAACCAAGAATCTCTGAGGTCGCTGTGGCTGATTTAACAGGCAAATCGTCTTTTCTCCCAAGGGAGAGGGTTCTCTAACCTAAGAAAGCTCCATGTGCACTCCACACGTACTCCGCTATTCTAGTAGCCACTTCCTCCATGTAGTGCATGCCTGATGCCTGACCTGTTAAGGGGAACCCTACAATTCTGCACCCGATAGTGGAGGTCGAGAAATTTGCATCTGATACCGTCGCAGAGCCATCTGAGCCTCTGGCTTAGACCTTACACTCTGCTCCAAACCAGAGGACCAGCGTTCAACCCTGGGTACGATGCTACAAATAGACAGCCTGCACCTCGCATGCATTGCTAGTTGCCTTCACCAAAACAGCCAGCCGCCGAAAGGAGCCGAGGATGGCCTCAGAACCCAAGCAGCAGGCGTCATTCGTGCCAACATATGCCACTACATGCAGCCAGTTGCACCCAGTGCTCTCGATAGCCACCGGCACACCGGCAGGGCCTCCTCCACATCACGGATGAGACCTCTCGGCAAGCATGACGAATGCACACTGGAATTCTTTCCTGCCTTGCCTGTTATTTACCTGAGGGACTCTATCACCCGCCTAACATTGGAGCTCCCAATGACAAGCATACCCACCCTCTGTACTTGTCTGTACTGGGCAGGAAAATCGGCCATTGGCCCAACAGGAGTGGCATCCCATGCTGGCTCAGAGTTATCATCAACACTTGGTAGCACCTCGTACCTGTTGCTAAGATGTATGAAGCCAGCCGCACGGCTTGCTCCCCCTTTCGCCTTCTGCCCAGTGACACACGAACCCATCACTGTCTGCCACCCACTCTGGAGTGAGGATGGACCAGTCAGACGTTGTGTATCAGAAGCCACAACGACGTGCAGGTCAAGTCACTGGTGCCCCGACGTCACCGCAACTTTGAGCATTAGCTACAAGCATGTCGACGGTAGCCAAAGCAGAAACCAACGCAGCTTCCAGCTGTTTACGGACAGCAGCTAACTCTCATTATGTCCGGTCACAACAAGCACATTCTCTAGCCATATCGCACTGTGTATAAAATAGATATAAGGTCTTAAATGGCGCTACTGAGTTTGAGATGAATACAAAATATACCAAAGGAGAATAAAGTAACACTAAAAATTGCTGTGCAGATTTCTCACTGCACTCTGAGACTGCAAGCTATTAAACAAAAATAAGTTTCCCTACTGAGATTGATGTATTGACAGATACCTGTTATTAGAAACGCTGCTTAGCGAAAAGTTACTGCACAAGATAAATATTCAAACTTGAATGCACTGATCTAAACTGCATCTTGTCTACTGGCACAAAATTAAAACCTGGTGACGTGACGGAGTTCCTGGCGACGGGAAAATTTACACTACGAAACTGCCCTACACAATGATATTCACAAGACTTACGAAAAAACAAAAACTACGATTAATTTTCTAACCACTAGTCTATACAGTAAAATACACACGTATAGTTCAGTTCTTTGCAGAAGCACGTGAAAAAAAACTTAAATTAATTTACTGTTTATCAGACAACTGCTGTTGCTGCTGGCGGCGCTGCTGCGCGTCTTCTGGGCACGGCGGCTGCCGCTGCACACCAGGCTTGGACCTGATCTGTTCTTTATGTCTGATGAAGCCTGGTTTCACCTGGGCAGTTATGTCAGTTCACAGAATCACAGGTTCTAGGCAATGGAGAATCCGCATAACTTCCACGAAACACCATTGCATGATCAGAAGGTCAAGGTCTGGTGTGCAGTGTCTGCACCCCGCATTATTGGTCCCATCTTCTTTCACAGACGTTGACTTTAGCGCATTACATTGCCAACACTTTGAAACCACTTGTGGCTGCTTTCACTGAGGAGGAAAAGACCTACAGTTACTTACAACGGGATGGAGCAACTGCCCATACAGGTGGCTGAACGTTGAAGCACATTTACGCAATATTCATACCTGAGAGAGTTGTTAGCAGATCTCAGCCTGGTCGCAACCCTAGCTGGCCACCCTGGTTACTTGATCTGTCAGTGTGCAATTACTTTGTGTGGGCAGCCCTTAAGTCTAAGGGGTATTACGACAACCCTCCAGCAGTCCAGTTTCGATTCACCTTCAGCAGCTTCAAGCTTGCTGACGATCTCAAAAAAGTGCCAACAGTTGAACTGTGATCGCTTTCAACTTCTGCTATAGTCCCATTAGTACTATATATCCTTTCCTCTGCTGTGTTCCTTTCCATCTTCACAATCTGTACTCCATGCCACTTTTATTTGCTCCACCCTGTGAGTAACATGCACATCTGATTCCAATGCTTTGCTGGATGACTGAGTATTTCTTACCAAGCAAATTACTTTTCTAAATCAGGAGGGAGTCTATATGCCATAGAAGAACTTGGATTGAGTGGATAACTGACTAGTTATCACAAAGAAATTAAATCTCAAAAATCAGCAAGGGGTGTATACACATGTACATGGTGTGGAAGACTCTAATACCTGTGGAAGTAGGTATACTATCTTGCTTTGAACTTTCACTGATCTCAGAATGATAAAATGACCAAAATCACAAACATCACATCTCAATCTCAATGCTTCCACTGTCTTAAGGAAGACAACACCACAGATCTAATCTCAACCAACTGCAGCACATACTGAATCCTGAAAACGACATATGTTTATGACACTTTGCTGTTTTAGAAATATGCTCTGTGATGAGTCTTGAGCTGTTAATTTTAACATAGCAGTACCAGACCACAAAAGGTATTGATGCACTGTCGCTGCTGCTGTCGAAGTCAGGTACACCAAGACAGATTGTCCTGTACTTAGCCGTCGATTGCCATTGATATATGTCAGTCTGCTGCACAGCTTCCATTTTAATGAGCCCCAAATTTGTACCTTACCATACATTCTCAATTTTCATTATAACTTTGAAGTCCTTGTCAGCTGCTATCCCAACGTTAACATGCATAGACCAATTTGTGGTTACATGACACATATTTGGGAACAGTAACATCAATTCAAAAGTTCAGTGCCACATGGTCGTTTTCTACTAGTCATGTGAGTCCACATCTGGTCGTGTTACATGACTGATCCCTGAGGCCAATGCAAAATCTGGATGCTGCTAGGATCATATACGTTCGTTTACTCCATTCGAATATTTAAAAGGAAAAAAATTCTGTTTTAGGAGTGGGATGTTCACAAGTAATGGAGTTGACTACAAGCTGGTACGAAGACCTGGGTGGGGCACCTTCACATTCAACAGGTGTGACTGTGGTGCTCCAAGGAGATGTCGGACACCCAAATTGGAACAGGCTGTACTGTTTCATGTTGAAGAGCATCCATCAATAAGTACACAAGCAATTGCACATGAAATGGATGTTCCTCCCAGAATTATCTGATATGTTCTGCATGACCAACAACTATGTTCATACTATCTACAATGGATACAGTCACTAACGCCAGCTGATTTTGCACCATACCTTGAGTTCGGTATGCAGTTTTTGTGCCAGTGTATCAATAAGTCCCTCGTATTCCCATGGTACATTCTCCTTACAGATGAATGTAAATTTGCTAGGGGTTTTGATCTCATTTCTCGAAACAGCTGTATCTGGGCAGACAGAAACCCACATGCCACGCATTTCCATTGGTTCCAACACAGATTTGATATCAGTGTGCGGTCAGGTATTCGGGATGGTCATGAGATTGGACCATACATATTTCCAACCAAGCTCACGGCCCCACGTTGACCTTCCTACAGCAAGTATTGGGCGTGATGTCGGATGCTGTGCTATTGAACATCTGTCAGTAGATGTGGTTTCAGCATGACGGTGCATTCGCTTGCTTTTCACATCATGTTTGGGAACATCTGGACCAACGATTTGGTCACAGTTGGGTTGCCCACGATTAACAAGTCGCACAGCCTCCACAGTCACCAGATTTGGCTCAACTGGACTTTTCCGTCTGGGGTCGAATGAAGAGTTTGGTTAATGAGAGTCTTTTAGAGAAAGAAGAAGAAGTGGTGGCATGAGCTGTGGCTGCTACTCGACAGATTCTAGAGAGGTGTGATAAAGTGTCTGTACCACACATCATTCGTAGGTACAGTTTGTGCACCAAACTTGGTGATCGCCACATCGAACCTCATTTATAGCTAATTATAATGCTAACCCCTGTTTGAAATAGACAAAAATAGTTTAAGTTTAAATGTAAACAACATTGATTGTGAAAACTGGTTCAGTTTCCTTTTTGTTTCTTTGGTTATTAATGTGTGGAATTGTGAAACAAGTGATGTACTAGGTAACAACTAACAAATTACCTATAAATTTGGTGGCATTGTCAACATGTTTTCGAATAGTTGCAGCACAGTAATGGTACATTTTCGGAAGTGGGTTTCAGTTCAGAATATTATCTATTCAGTTTCCGCTACATGTCCTAGAAGTTTCTAAGAGGTTTTTAGAATATCCTGTATTTATGTGTAGTGACAATAGGAATACTATGAAGGTGATTAGGACATGTACAGGTTCATAATTATAGAGACTCTTTTCATGGCCGCGAATTGTAGGTATTATGCATCAGAATTTCACGGTTCTGTCCTCGTATACTACAGATGCAGAAGTAAAGCTTCTTGGCCATTGCACTGGAGAACTATTCCCTTATATTCTCGTCATTAAAAAAATTGATATTACATAGCGATTACTGAGGAGGTTAAGGTACGTAGAGAGGCATATAGTCAGTCATTTTTTACTGAGTCGCTAGATGTGTCAGTGGAATAGGAACAAAAAAATCGATAACACTCCTTCGTCACAGCACATACCGTGCAGTGGTTTATGGAATATGTTTTTAGATGTAAGCTCTTATTTGTAGGCACCAGTAGCCTGTTGGGATTTACAGACGATTGACGATTTTTGGGAGTTGGATCTGAATGTAACTGTTGAATCAAAAATAGCCGAAGAGACTTGATACAGTTCTATTACGGAACTGACTGCAAATCACGTGAAGCAGTGTCAGTGTTAAAATATCCACACGTAAGCATTCGGGTGGTAGTGAATTTCTTCCACTATGTTAGTGTGCTATTTTTTTCTGATTGTGAAGCTCTGTAAGTTGCCACTGACGGGTAGAGGGTTAGACAGCCTTCTAACTAATGAAATAGTGCTGTTGCAACCTGATGGGATTTGCAGAGAATTAGCAGGGCTCTGTAACTTGGCTTGGGATATCTAGAGCCAGCCTCCCTCGTCAAAATCAGGTAGACGCAGATGCCTTGTATGTGTATGGAAGACTGGAAGATTCTTAAGAATATGGGGGGGGGGGGGGGGAGGGTAGGCCAAATCTTACAAAAGGGAGCCAGAGATGTGATCTTGTTACCACTTCTTATAAGTGTTGCGAGCAAACATACTACACCCTCCCAGATGTCTTGCGAAGTGACTCCAATGAAAAAATAAAAGGCTAATATTAAGGTTCCTGCCGGGAGACATTCAGCAGGAGAAGTTTCGTCTACTGTTTTCTCAATAAATAGGAGACAACATTCTTTCGTGAGTTTTTTGTGCCCGTAAATGGACTGACATCTTAATACGTATACTAAGTTTACACTGTTGACTCGTAGTAAAGTCCTGTGAATAAAGTAACAGCATTGTTCTGCAGATAAAAAAATTCTGATCGAGACAGACATTTATTTCAACCACCAAAAAAGAGCAAATGAACGTACCAACCAACAACGAAATCTGGTTCTAACGTATTTCTATTATATTTAAAGTCCGTTAATGATGTTTATGTAATAAATGACGCTGAAGAAATAGCCTGAAGCAGCATGTAGCATCAAGTTAAATACACAATGGTTTTTCGATGATTTGTGGAAGGAAATGTCAAATATTTCCAATACATAGTTAACTTGTAATTTAGCAGTTTCCTTTTAACTTCTCAGTTATGAAATATAATCACCTTAATATGACAATTATTATCATTCCTGTGTTAGGTTGCAGTAGGGTAAATAAAGTGCTGAGCTCAGAGTGGACTGGGTGGATAGTGTACACACATTCTTCCGCGAGTGCACATTCTTCCGTGAGTTTGGTCTGTCTGTTAATGAGTGAACTGACATCTTAATAGGCAGACAATATTTATGTTGTTGACTCGTAGATAAAATACAGTGAATAAAGTTATGGAATTACTCTGCAGCACAAAAAATTCTGACCAACAGGCAGACATTCTTCTCGCACATCTTTCACGAAGCTACATCTACATCTACGTGATTACTCTGCTATTCACAATAAAGTGCCTGGCAGAGGGTTCAATGAACCACCTTCAAGCGGTCTCTCTACCGTTCCAGTCTGGAACGGCAAGCGGGAAAAACGAGCACTTAATTTTTTCTGTGCGAGCCGTGATCTCTCTTATTTTATCGTGATGATCATTTCTCCCTATGTAGGTGGGTGCCAACAGAATGTTTTCACAATCGGAGGAAAAAACTGGTGATTGAAATTTCATGAGAAGATCCAGTCGCAAAGAAAAACGCCTATTTCGCGATAATACAAAACGCGCTGCCCTTCTTTGTACTTTTTCGATGTCATCCGTCAGTCCCACCTGATGTGGATCCCACACCGCACAGCAGTACTCCAGAATAGGGCGGACAAGCGTGGTGTAAGCAGTCTCTTTAGTAGACCTGTTGTGCCTTCTGAGTGTGCTGCCAATGAATCGCAGTCTTTGGTTTGCTCTACCCACAATATTGTCTATGCGATCGTTCCACTTTAGGTTATTTGTAATTGTAATCCTTAAGTATTTAGTTGAATTTATAGCCTTCAGATTTGTGTGACTTATCGCGTATCGAAATTTAGCTGATTTCTTTTAGTATCATGTGAATAACTTCACACTTTTAATTATTCAGGGTCAATTGCCACTTTTCGCACCATAAAAACAATCTAAGACGGCTACTCAGATTGTCTCCTATGTCGTTAATATAGATCAGGAACAATAGAGGACCTATAGCACTTCCTTGGGGAACGACGGATATTTCTTCTGTTTTCCTCGACGACTTTCCGTCTATTACTACGAACTGAGACCTTTCTGACAGGAAATCACGAATACAGTCGCTCAACTGAGGCGATACTCCATAGGCACGCGGTTTGGTTAGAAGACGCTTGTGAGGAACGGTGTCGAAAGCCTTCTGGAAATCTAAAAATATGGAATCAATTTGACATCCCCTGTCGATAGCACTTATTACTTCATGAGTATAAAGAGCTAGTTGTGTTTCACAAGAACGATATTTTCTGAAACCGTACTATGTGTCAATAAATGGTTCCAGGTTGCAGACGAAAAAACTAAACATGCTTGACAACTCCTAGGAGTGACAGTGTATATCCTCCGTAATTGAAGTGTAATTGCATCATATTTTGTTATGTGTATGCTGTGCTTTAATGCAGTGACACTGGCAGGGCAGATGACTTATAAAAGCCTAGGGTGCATGTCTTGTTACGGAGAAAAAATGTGTCAGCATGGTGAAGTATTAATAAAGTCTCATTTATGTACCTAGAAGACACGTTACAATTAAAATTCATTGAGTTGTTGTTGTGGTCTTCAGTCCTGAGACTGGTTTGATGCAGCTCTCCATGCTACTCTATCCTGTGCAAGTTTCTTCATCTCCCAGTACCTACTGCAGCCTACATCCTTCTGAATCTGCTTAGTGTATTCATCTCTTCGTCTCCCTCTACGATTTTTACCAACCACGCTGCCCTCCAGTACTAAATAGGTGATCCCTTGATGCCTCAGAACATGTCCTACCAACCGATCCCTTCTTCTAGTCAAGTTGTGCCACAAACTCCTCTTCTCCCCAATCCTATTCAATAGCATGTGATCTACCCATCTAATCTTCATCATTCTTCTGTAGCACCACATTTCGAAAGCTTCTATTCTCTTCTTGTCTAAACTATTTATCGTCCATGTTTCACTTCCATACATGGCTACACTCCACACAAACACTTTCAGAAACGACTTCAAATGGCTCTGAGTACTATGGGACTCAACTGCTGTGGTCATTAGTCCCCTAGAACTTAGAACTACTTAAACCTAACTAACCTAAGGACATCACACACATCCATGCCCGAGGCAGGATTCGAACCTGCGACCGTAGCAGTCCCACGGTTCCGGACTGCGCGCCTAGAACCGCGAGACCACCGCGGCCGGCCAGAAACGACTTCCTTACACTTAAATCAATACTCGATGTTAACAAATTTCTCTTCAGAAACGTTTTCCTTGCCATTGCCAGTCTGTATTTTATATCCTCTCTACTTCGACCATCGTCAGTTATTTTGCTCCCCAAATAACAAAACTCCTTTACTACTTTAAGTGTCTCATTTCCTAATCTAATTCCTTCAGCATCACCCGACTTAATTCGACTACATTCCATTATCCTCGTTTTGCTTTTGTTGATGTTCATCTTATACTCTCCTTTCAAGACTGTCCATTCCGTTCAACTTCTATTCATTGAGTGTGTGGGCGTAATTAAGACTTGCAGCTCACTTACTGTGCTGTATAGCAGAGGCACGGCATACAGAGGCGCTGGACCTGTAGTTGCATGGCAAAAGTGTCCACTTTTTGTATTTTTACTTTTTTATCACACTACCATCGACTAGGAGGGATGCCATTTGCATATGCAGCATGCTCAAATATTTAGTGTTAGAATAAAGGAGGTGCATCACTGACTTTTCAATACAGATACGATCATCACTCGTAGAGCTGTATCACCGGACACATCGCCTCTCTGCCCTCTGCGTGCTGGGATGGGTATGCGGATTGGGGGAGGTGGAGAGCCCACCGTCAGTCAGGACAGTGCGGGCCTATACTCTTCTGTTTAACCACCTGTGGTGCCCAGAGCACGTCGGAGCTGCCCAGCCACAGCACAGCGGCGGATAGGGCCTCCAGTCGCCAGCTATGGCGAGAGCGGGGCAGGCGGATGCACTTTGAATTCTTCGAGAGACGTCCAGTCGCACCGTTTTTTTGTTCAGTTTCAAATAAAAAAAGTAATTCTCATCTTTCTTCCACAGGCTTAGTGATATCAAGACAAGCTTTCTGCAGCGTGCAGTACGGTGCAATAGGAAAACACTGTTCGGAGAACGGAAGCTATTTTTTCTGTTTGTTCTCTAATAACGTGCATAGCTCTCTCACTACTAAAAATGGTTCAAACGGCTCTGAGCACTATGCTACTTAACTTCTCAGGTCATCAGTAGCCTAGAACTTAGAACTAATTAAACCTAGCTAACCTAAGGACATCACACACGTCCATGCCCGAGGCAGGATTCGAACCTGCGACCGTAGCGGTCGCTCGGTTCCAGACTGTAGCGCCTAGAACCGCACGGCCACACCGGCGGGCTCTCTCACTACTGCTCTTATGACGGTGGTAGCGGCGCAAGAGTGGAACATACTAGCGAAGTATATACCTTTCTCTGTAGAAACGTCCTCCCCGTTTTTCTTTTCTTTTTTTCAGTCCCAGTATAATCATACAGTGTTAGGGGTGCGCACAATTACGTCACACACTAAAAGAGTGGGTGATAAATTCGTTTTAAGCGAAACTTAGGTCTCCTGCACATTTCTTGTTGTGGTGTATGGGTATCTGCGGAGAAAATCTAAAAAATCGTAAAAAATATAAAAAGTGTTATATGTTGGTGTGCTCGCAGTGTATGAATTGTGGTTTTACTTGTTACACATTTAAATTGCCATATTTAAGTGTGTCTTCTTGAAAAAGTAGGTATTTGCGGATTGCTCGAAGAAAATCGATAAATTTTTGACGATTTGTCTAAATACTGTATATAGCATTATATGTTTGCGATGATCTTTATCAAACATTAATGTTACATTTGATATGCGTGTACGCTATATTTATGTGTCTCGTCTACAAAAATCGGTAAAATTATTAATGAAACACAGATTTACATGTATCTTCTCAAAAAACGGCCGGATATAGCAGCGAAACAAATGTTTACTTGTACGTCTTTAAATAATGGGGGCAATCGGTAAAACAACAATGAATTGTGCGTCTTCTTAAAAAGTCAGTAGAAATTAGTCAGTAAACAAGCGTCGTCTTCCAGAAAATAGCGCTTGGTGCCGAACATTCACAAAAACTAGGCCAATACCGCTGGGTGCTGTACTTTGCTGGATGTTTGCAATTTCAGCCAGATATACTGATGCTGCTGCTGCTTCAATGAAGTCTACATGAAGAGTGCCTTCCTTGGGATGCTGGGCGGACACTAAGAAGCAGTGGGGGAGGTGGTGGTGGGGGAACGACCAATAGCAGCAGCACAGTAGCGGTGGTGGGGGAAGGACGTCATTTTCTTACGCCATAAATTACCATGGTTGAAACTGACAGTTATCACTTTGCGCTAAAACCATTTGAACACCAGAGTAAGGACGAAGCCAGTGCCACATTTTGCCTATAAATTATGGTAATTATCGTGACAGTTATTGCCCATTATTATATAGTAAATAAACAAAATGTGACCAAGTGAACGATTTGTTTACATAAGGGTTACTTAATTGGGCTAGCACAAGTGGGTGGTTTGTTTACTTACGGAGAACAGTGCCCCCATTCCGCTAGAACTGGTACACACACATCACTTACAGAGTCTACTGAAGAGACACGTGCAACAGTTGATGCTGACAGACACCAAATAATGGATCATTCCACAGCTTCATTTGGCAATGCTAATAGCTCAAGAACTGTTCAAGAGTCTTAGAGCTCTCCTCCGCTCATCCAGAGACCCGCAGCAATAAGAAAAGAAGTTAAAAAAAGCTCTTGAGTAACAGTTTCCTACAGGAACTCGTTAAAGAAAGGCGTGAGGAGCGACAAACCTTTTCGAATTTTACCAATTAAATAATGGAGTCGGAAACTGAAGACGAAACCGATATCTTCTGAAAATCCATGGCCACAACACTCAAAAAATTTAGACCCGACCTTATATACGAAGCCAAAAACCAAATACGCAATAGTGTGATGAATTTGGAAACCATAAACCGGAGACATCAAGGCTACACCAAGAACTCGACGTGTCGGTACAAAAACCGGACATCGTCACCTTTCTGCATCTGTCTCAAGTGTTGACAGTGAGCAAGACCCGACATACAACGATAGAAGCTTTACTAGTGCAGAGTTTGCAACCTACAGTAAGTGAAACATTTTTTTCTGTGTTATGCTACGTAAGCTAGTATCATTTTCTTTCTTTCTGCTCAATATATTTTATTTCTATTGTCAGTCCCATTCTCTGCCTTCGGAAACAGTAAAAACTACACGTATATACATTTCAATTAGTGTGGAAGGAAAACAATCCAATACGATCCAGTAATGTCAACATTTTGGTTATGCGTAATAGAAGTTCGGCATATCAGCATTTATTCTACTGGACCAATGGCACAGCAGTATATGCAACAATCGAGGCTACGTCACATTGTCTGACAATTTATATTAACGTTACTTATTAAAGAGAAACCCACCTTAATGTAACTGAAAGTTTTTCTGCTGGTGTAGTTGGTTTCGCCACTGTGTTACAGGAATTACTTCTTAGTTTGTCTTCAATCGACGAAATAACGTAATGAAACTACGTAGGTGGGAATCTGAGAAATGCCTTAAACTTGTTCACATCGCTGACCAAATTTTTTGTTACTAAAATGTTATACTCCTCTTCTTCTTCGTGATGTAAGAACATTTATCTGATTGTTTTGCGCTTCCTGAGTACTCTTCCTAATAACATACAGTTTTGCTGCTCTTCCCTAACTTCCATGTACTTTCTGAGAACCAAAATCAACAGTTTTGTAGATCGAGCACTGCGCTACGTGTTTGGCCCTCACTGCCTGTGCTAGTACTGTAACGCCGCACGGAACCGCGTCTGGCAAAAAGTTATTCACACCACGCTGGAACTCGAGTCGCGTCAATCAATGACAAATACTCCAAATGTCTAGGAGAAACCGCAGCAGCCACCGAATTCCAAAAAACAGTGAAAATAAATTCAGATCTTTCGGAACCTTTTTCTCGCTTTCACTCTTCACAAAAAATGTAAAGGGAAAAAGTTTGTAGCTTACTTCATTTCGGATGTTGCTTAGGTAAAAGTTCCGCGTCACACGTGAGATTTTAATTTGTTATTTCACTATTATTGATTCTACTGGCCAGAAAGTTTTCACACGTTATTGACATATACTATTGTGTTGTGTTGTACGACACATAATTTAGGAGATATGGCATAATAAATATGGAGTAGCATGAAAAATCGACTTTTCTTAATAGCTTAAATATTTCAATAGCGAAAAATTTCCATTGTATTAAAAAAAATGTGCCAGGAGATAGACCTATTATCACTTTATCAAATCCAGTTGCCGCCCCTCGCCTAGAAAAATGTTTCACGCAGTGTCGTCCTGCGGGACCGCATCCGGACAGCGGAAGACGCAATCGTTTTCGGCAGCACTCTGAGTTAAATTTCCGCACCTGGAAAGACGCAATGTAACTTTCTCAAGGTTGTGCCTCCACTAACGCACAGGCGTGGACTGTATGTCTTCAATAATCTGCTGGAAAAATCCGTGTCGCATCGCTAAAATCCGCTCGTGTGTAGCCAGCTAATTTTGTAAATACTTCCGGAGGAAATTATGTAACTTGTTGGAAACTTTCTAATCTCTTTGTTTTCTCTCAACTGCTCCGAACGCCGAATATTTAGAGCATTTCAGTTGAGAAACTTTTCTGCAGTTTCCGCCAACTTGACCACATACAAGCAGTGTAGTTGTGATTCTCATACATGTGTCCTGGTACAATGCTACAATACATAACTGTCCAGTTAATATGAGAACAACTGAATATGGAAAGATGCAGGGCATACGAATGAACGCTATTAAATGCAGTTCACCGACCACCGGTGTTTTGTTGGTTACTGGGTTGTTTAACTAGGAGGGTTGGAACTTTAATAGTGGCAACTATTTATTTACAGTTCGTACAAAATAGATACGTGGTTCAAAGTTTTACTGACCTTCAAAGTAGTCACAAGCATTGTATAGCCTATAACTCGTTGCCAGCGATGTGGATGTCGTAGGATACTCTTAGCAGTGTCAGGTGTGTTGACCGTTCGAGCAGTGCAGTCTGTTGCCCAACGAATTTGTAGCAGTTTTGAAGCGAATGCCGTGAAGTGTTCCCTTCAGTTGAGAAATCGAGTTCAACTTACAAGGGCTTAAGTCAGTGGAGTGCAGTAGGTGGTATTACTCTTAGCAGCCCCATCAGTCAAACAAATCAGTAACAGCTTGCACTGTACGTGCTTCAGCATTGTCCTGCTAAACGATGGTCAGGTCCTGCAGAAAGTGTCATCACTTCTGCCTCTATGCTGTTCATTTTTGGAACACAACCTACGACCAGGTTAGAGACGGAAGTGATGACACTTTCTGCAGGACCTGATCATCATTTTGCAAGACAATGCTCATGCACGTACAGTGGAAGCTGTTACTGATTTGTTTGACTGATGGGACTGCCAAGTGCTATACCACCAACTGCGCTCCCCTGACTTAAGCCCTCGTAAGTTCAACTCGATTAATAAACTGAAGGATACAATTCACGGCATTCGCTTCCGAACTGCTACAAATTCGTCGGGCAACAGACCGCGCCGCTCGAACGGTCAACACAACTGGCACTGCTACGAGTATCCTACGACTTCCACATCGCTGGCAACGGGTTATATACAATGCTGGTGACTACTTTGAAGGTCAGTAAGACAATGAACCACGTATCTACTTTGTACGAGCAGTAAATAAATATGATGACTGGGTGTTGTGTGATGTCCTTAGGTTAGCTAGGTTTAAGTAGTTCTAAGTTCTAGGGGACTGATGACCATAGATGTTAAGTCCCATAGTGCTCAGAGCCATTTGTAAATAAATAGTTGTCACTATTAAAGTTCCAACCCTCGTAATCAGAATACCAAACACAAGCTGACGAAGTTTTGATGCTACTATTCTCATATTTATTAGATTCCACAGGCCCCAAGCTGTACATATTCCAATAGGCGTTTTCAATCAGAGGAATGTTCAATTTATTGTTCCACAAAACATGCTATAGGTGTTGTTTTGCCTATGCACCCTGTATCTTGTTCCTTTCACACATCCTACAGATACACTCAAAGCTAGTTCTGTTCTAAGAGTGTTTCCCAATTTCTATGGCAGTGGGGGCTTCTGGGAGCTTCTGTCAATTAGATGGTATAAGCTGTAAAACGATATAGGCCTGTTATGCATCCAACATGAAAGCGTTTCGTCTATTACGTCTATGAATCTTCCTTTCGAATTTTTGACATTATTAGATAAGGGAAAAGAAAATTCTTCTACTGTTATTAAACAAAAATACTTTTCACTACTCTGTACATGGTGCCGGTGGTCAATAGTGAATGTGTAGTATGTCAAGCTATCCACGTGTAAAGTGCATTTTGTTGACGGATTTCAAAGTGACTCGTTCCACATCATTATAATAAGTGACGTATGTAATCTGTGATAGGCTTGTAAATGAATCATTGGCGTTTGGACCAACTGGTAACGGAACAAACCTCCCATTCTCGAAGTTACAGTTTCAAACCTACCAGTATTTCTCGAGTACGACTGGTTTCTGAAAGACCGCTTATGATATGATCTGCCTATGACTTATAATTATTACATCCCATGCCGGTATTTGAGATACAATTGAGTAAACGATTTAAGAAAGTGTTAATTACAGTACCACAAAGACCTATAAGGTTTGTCTAGTGACTAGTTAAGTTCTATTACCAGTATGCACAAATTTTGGGTATTGTTCGACTACACAAATACGTTATAAGGAGGAAAATACAATTTTGAATGTTAATGAAATTGGTAATTAAAATCATGTAATGTGTGGTAGGTGGTAGGTTCCTGCTATGGAGTGCAGACTCCCAATAATGACCATCCAGTTTATGCTTGAAAGGTAACGAAACAGAAAGTTCTTACAAGTTTCCTTTCGAATAGATTTTGCTAGTAATCCACCTCGAAAGGGTTTTTTTTTTTTTTTTTTTTTTTTGCTTTGAAAATTTTGATTAGGAAATTTCTGCTACCTTATTTGAAAGAAGCTAATACCGTACCGGTACTCTGCTTTATTGTAATTAATTAGAGCGTAAGTCGACCCGAATGTCATTTTTTTTTAAGAAGATGCCTGTTGATTTACAACTACCACGCACTAACTACGTACAACGTAAGTCGGCTCTGGTTACATTTTTACATTGCCTGCGTTCTTTTTATGATGATTTTTTAACAAATCACTTCTCACAAGATTTACTGAGCAAGTGGAAGTTTTTGTGAGTTTTAAGGACTTCGTAGCTATCGATTTTTTGCGAAATGCGGTAACTTGCCAGACTAATGCTAATTCACATTTAGTTCATTAGCGGCGTACTGTATATTGGTATCACGGAGAGGAGAAAATTTCGTTGCTTCAGAGATAGTATCTAGCTTCAGAGGCAGTGGACGAAAATTGAACAAAAAGATGGGACAAGAGTGGTCTTCAGAAATGTGGCCACAGCACCATCGGTCACACGGAAATACTGAGTGCATGTGGATAAGACTTAGGTTTGTTTAAAACAGAGTGAGAATCTTCAATGCTTTTCTATGTGTGTGTAGAGGTTCTAATTCTAGATTTCTTCCCAGGAACTTCGTGTTGGAGTCAAAGGGATACTGTGTTCCTGAAATTCCAGTGGAAAGAGAAAATCATCCTGGTCAGTCTTTAACAGGTTGCAGGAAATGCCAAATAAGAATGGAAGGTATCCATAGTTTTGCCAGGGAAAACCACCTCAAAGCATTGGATCTGTACCGGCACATGAATGAAATTACAGCGTCTCAGTGTGGCTCCTGTGAGAAGACAACTTCCTCTCAAGCCAGCAGTTGGATGCAAGATGTGCTGGGAATGAGCAGCGAGAAACGTCTGGTGGAGGGAGAACAGACAGAATCTTCCGCACCAAAAGAGAACCGCAAATAATTTCTTGACATCTGCATGTATCAGTTTCACCACATCTAGGCAGTGTGCAGGAGTGCTTATCTAATGATATTCCCCGACTATTTTAATACTGCTACGTGAAATGTGAAGAATTTTCTCAACACAGAAATCTGCTCTCCACCTCATTTGTATCTTCTACCAAGGAGGGGACTGATGACCATAGATGTTAAGTCCCATGGTGCTCAGAGCCAGCCATTCTACCAAGGAATAATTGAAGTAACCAGTTTAATTTTATGACCTTGATGAATCCATTTTCTATTTGGTCTGCCATTGTATAACACATTTTTCTTCTACAGCAAAAGCAAATACTCTGAATGACATTGGATTTTCTCTGTTGCGTGTTTTTTTTTAATTGTTTATAAATCCTGTCATAAGATGTAGACGTTTACAAGATTTCTAATAGTTTTCCTTATTGTAGCACGCAGCCCTACTGGCAGGGGTAATCATTTCTGTAAGTAGGACATTGCCTTTGTTCTGATATTTTACTAGTATGCTGGAAATACTTCAGATAATTCCATAACTGTAACTGTAAGGTAGAGTATGTTTCGGATTTACAATCATTTCTTAATCTTGTAAGTATCCTTAATTATATCAACCATTCACAATAAAAATTAAATTTAGATGAATTGCATTTACAACATTCTAGTTCATGACATAAAATTAATTTACATGTGGGCTATGCTGCTTAATCGAAGGTTCACATTAAATCTTAAATTCTGGTACAAAGTTAGTTTATAGACTTCCAGCACGCAAAAAGAACGAACTTAGCTGAGTGTAAATCCAAAAGAAAACTAAGATCATATATTATTGACCATTATTTCTATAAGCTATTTGGTCAATTTGACATAGCACCCCTATTGTTAGATTGATAACACACAACAACCCAATTAAAATGAATATCAGAAGAAGATAAACATCAGCTTCCTTCATTGTAGCATCTTTTCTTGTGTTTACATTATCTTCATTTATTGTTATTGTAAGAATGTGTAGAGTTTACTAGATTAATGCTAGTTAATTGTCAATACAACAGCAACCGGAAATGTACTTTCTTAAATGTGTAACTCAAAGTGTATAATGTACTTAATACTACTCCATTTATATGTACTATTGAATGTAATGTGAGAGTGCGTGAATAAAATTAATGTTTTTTCTGATGTTAGTTGGTATCCCAAATTTTGTGACCTTGCCTGTGACAGTCCATGTTCTGAATATTGCATCTTAAAATATCTGACCTATAAATGAAATTTGTCTATTATGAAGCAAAGCTACTACCTAAGATTATAAAATCAGAGTTCATCCGCACATGTCCACAGTCTTTGAACAGTTCTGTAGTACAAACTAAATAAATATTTCTACTGCCTACTACTTTGGTCATTTTCTGATACCATACAATTTGGTCTTTCTTTTTTTGTGTCTCTCACTCCAATTTTTTGTTTGTACTTAAATCCTTTATTGTGGTATATGTTCCTGGTTAGTAATAACTGCAACAGTTTCCATTTCTGACTTTCTATTTAAATTTCTCCCTTCAGTTCATATTTACCTGCACTTTACTGTCTCCAAGTTATAATGTCATTATGATAGCCATTCTGTTTCTCTCTCTCTTTCTTTCTCCACACACACACACAGACACACACACACACACACACACACACACACACATACATACACACACACACACACACACACACACACACACACACACACACACACACACACATGAATATGTACATAGTTCAGTAACAGTTCATAATATGAGACCCATGATCGATGATAGAAGTGGTAGCTATAGAATAATTTTACAATCAATCTTAGTTGTTGGTGCGACATATTCTACCAACAGTATTTCATTGTAATATATTGTAAAGATTCTCTGTTAAAACCCCTCAGAATCTCTGTAATGCTCTCAATTTATGTCCACATGGCAATCAAGAAACTTCTCACTCAGCAGATAGGAAATAGAATTTTGATGAAGACTAGGTCCACAGCCTTTGTGAAAATTTTAATGAAGTTATTTCGCCTTAGACTCGTGAAATGTTCTTTATTGCAACTGCAATTTTTACACATGGTTGTCAAGATTTGTGGTATAGTGGCCAGCCACTCAACTATATAAAGTTGTGACTTCCTGGAACATAGTTCCCAACTGTGTAAAACCAGATACATGTGGTGGTACAAATCTACTTACTGTTCCGTATACCAAGTGAGCACATGAGAGAAAGCTGATGTAGTAATGCCAGTTAACAGCTTTATTTTGCTGAGCAGGTCCGATTATCTCACAATGATTGACAATCACCATTTGTCAACATTCCCATCACAATAACTAATCTTTTAACAGTCTCAGCAGAATGACTTCATATGGAGATATAAAACAATTTAATTAGTAAGTAAGGTGTTTTTTCTTTTCAGCTGCTAATTTTTATTAATCTGTTCTTCAGCTATAAGTGCATTTGTTCATCTTTATGAATGAAAAATATTATTATGTTATCATACATTTTATTTAACTTGAAATTTACTTCCTACGCATTGCATTTGTCAGAAACTTCTGAAGATACAAAACCAATTGCTATAATACACGCTTTTGCATTTGTATTTTTGTTTCTTATGGATCAGTTTGTTGTCTTTTGCTTGTGTAAACTCATCTAGGGACTTTTTGAAACCACATTATGGGACTTCAGTGATGGGCAAAATATTTAGACAGCAAAAACTGTTTTTATGTCTTTGCATTCTTTATGTCACATCTCATATGAAATGTAAAAATGCTGGTCCAAAAATAATCATGTCCTTGAACAGGGCTCTACATTAGGTTATGTTACTGTTTAATGCTTGAATTTTTAGAATAATTATATGGTTTTGCTGAACTACGCAAATAATTTTATTCCTTAACAAAATGGTTCAAATGGCTCTGAGCACTATGGGACTCAACATCTTAGGTCATAAGTCCCCTAGAACTTAGAACTACTTAAACCTAACTAACCTAAGGACAGCACACACACCCATGCCCGAGGCAGGATTCGAACCTGCGACCGTAGCAGCCTCGCGGTTCCGGACTGCAGCGCCAGACCCGCACGGCCACCGCGGCCGGCATTCCTTAACACAACAAGAAAAGAAGATATATGCAAGATATGCAGTATTGGTAGTTTCTGTTTCCAATTCAATGTATTTAGTCTAGTTTAGTTTGCTGACATCAATCAGTATTACCTCTGCAGTTATATTTAGTTTATGACCATTAGTATTTACTCTGTTGTAAGGAAAGTTCTGGCAGATTGTAAATAATTTAAGAGTGAAGGAGCACACTCACTGAACTCACTGAATAACAGAAGTGGCGAGTCAATGACAGGCACCTTAAAAAGAATGAACACTTCACTAGCTTTCAGACGGATCACATCAGTTTACCTTTACAACAACTACATTGTGCTGGCAGAACACACCAAAGTGGAGGGAGTGCACTTCAGCATATTATGTACTGGGATGAGGTATTGAGTCAGATGGACTGGGATGAGAGAGAAAGATGTGGGAAATGGTTGGAGGGGGTAGGTGGAATAGCTGTTGACCCAGAGGGAGGCAGCAGATGTGAGAGATAGGAAAGTGTGAGGAAGAGGCAGCAGGTTCCTGGGCACCAGAGCAAGTGAAGTCATGCAGCTCATAATGACAATGTTGTGGAGGCATGGATTGGAAGGGGGTGACAGGACATATCACAGACTGTTGAGAAGAGGGTGTGGGCTATGTGGATTAGAGGAGATTGAGGCCAGGTGGATTGTGGAAGCAAAGAACCTATTTTAAGAATAAGGATGGAAACCTATACTCGCAGTACATGTAGGAACTGTACCATAATAGGGATAAACTCAATTTCGACCTACAGTTTGGCATGTGGTGGCAGGATGGCTCTAACTAGTGCTGGCTGGCTGGCCATGATAATACTGCTGGCTGTAATTTGCTCTGCTGCAGCAGTGGAATGTGCAGGTGTGGCACATACAGGGCCACATGGTCAGTACACTACAGCAGCCAGGCTTCCGGTAAAGTAATAGCCCTGGCATGGCACTCGAACCTCTCTCCAACAACATAACACAAAACAAGAACATAAATTCGTGGCGACCCTACAGACTGAATGGTGGGGTATCCTGACTTCTGACATCAATTTCTGCAGTTATTGTAGTGGTGTCTTGGCCAGGATGGTTGAAGATGGGTTCCAGAAGGGAGTTTTGAAACAACAGAATTAAGTAAACTGAATTTTGGATATATTCTTGACACCTGGAGAAGAGAGGGGCTAATCCAGGCTGGACTCTGAGGACATCTGCCAGTCTAGATCAGAATGGAATTATGGAATGTAAACAGGAAGAGAAGGTAGTTCATGTTCAAATGAGCTGGTGCCCGGTCAAGAAGAGCAGAGCCGGAGGTAGGTAGTCTGTAAGAAAGTAGGCACACAAGAGAGACAGGATCAACCAACCAGATCACAATAGAGTGACCAGACTGAGGTCTGCCAACTAAGACACAACTAGCAGCTGCCACATGACTGTTCTCATGCCTCCTATTGGTTAACCCTAGGGGTGCATGTAGCTGCTTTATTCAATAAAGCACCAGAAATTCTGATTCCACCATCCTACTGAGCCCATAGGCCACAATGAAGTTACCTTGGGAGAGTGCTTGAAACATGTGATGAAAAGAATTCAAAATACAATTAGAATCTAATCTCTAAATTATTACCAGACATACAAAGTCTAGACTAATATAATTTTAAAGTTGAAACTGATGATACCCACTGAAACCTAATACTGGGAAAGTTACACATTAATTTGTCTTGGAAACTGAGAGAACCTCTAGCAGGAAAATGCACTTATAATACTTATGTGTAACTAAGTTGTTGAGTAACAAATAATATCCAAAACTGATTTTAAATCCCTTTTAGTACTGAATTTTTATTGTGTTGCTGTAATTATTTGTTGCAGCTAAGATCAGAATGTCACACTCTTGCATTTACAGTAGTATCTGGTGATGATTAAGTTACATGTATGTCACACTATTCATCAAGAGAAATAAATTTTTATGGCTGACACATACGTTTATTAGATATTTTTGATGAAAAATCAGTAATTTACTAACGAAGTAGAGAACTTATTCCACAATTTTCTTAAAATTTGAGATACATAATAATACACTGGGATATAATACTGAAATTACTCTATAATTAGGGCCAGTATTGCACAGAACTTGAAAGAACAATGTTGGCAATAGCTAGTAATCATGTAAAATAATATGGTTACTGCCTTCCAATACAGGGCTGGATATACCAGACAGCAAATATGGTTTTTCAGCAGGATGACTTCCTGACAGTCATACCAACACTTCTCAAAAAGAGGTACAATTCAGTTCACTTCAATCTCTTTGTTCACCTGTTAATAATGTACATTGTATGAATATGACCAATTCATAGCCTGGGGTATTTAAAATTTAATTTCATTTGTTTACTTTGCTTAAATACTTATATATAAATACAATCATCTTGCATCAGTGTAAGTACATAACTTTACTTTTTCATATACAGATATTCTTCAGTGTTTGTAAAAGGCATGTGTTATTAAAAACTGTTTTAGTTCTACTTTGAAGTACTTTGTTTTGATAACACTTTTATAGAAAAGTGCTTTTTTGTGGGTGTCTTTGAGAAAATCATCTGTGTTTCTGATTTTGTAGATATGAACCAGATTATGGTGAGTTTTCAGGAAGCTCATATATTCATAAATATATAAAGTAGGAAGTGTTCTTATTTGAAATTATTTAAATATTTCCCTGCATAGCTTCTACAGGGGCCCCTTTCATTATTATAAATTTCCACTTTTGAAGTTCGAAAGTTTGTTTTGCAATACCTGTATTTCCGCAGAAGGTCACACCGTGTGTAAGCTAGCTGTTTATATAGGCATAATAGCAACACAACAATGAATCAATGATTCAATGATGCAACAGTCCTGAAGCATTCTTAAAGCATAACTTATAGTTGCTTCTTCCAACTCAATTGCTTGTTCACCCACATGCCTAGAAATATTGTGTATGAAGCTTGTGCAGTAGCATAGTTCCACAACTCAACTTTACCGTGCTTCTAGCTTTATCTAAAATATATTCTTTTTGTTGTCTATCAGAGAGATAATATTTGAACCATTTAAAGACCAGTAAATGGACCTCATAACAGTCTAGTTTCATAAGCACTGATACATGGCTGATTAGATCAAAAGCTTTGGATAAATCTAAGAATATCCAACAGCTTAATTCATTCATATGCAACGCATTTAGGACCATTTTCATGAATTGAAATACTGCTGTTTCTGTTGATCAGTTCTTCCTAAAACCATTTTGGTAATAACCAATATCTCATTTTACTTCAGGAAGTCAACCAGCCTTTCACACTTTAGTCTGTCAGTTACTTTAGGAAAATCTAATGATAGTGAAACTGGTCTCTTAATTATTTATGTCAGTTGTACTATCCTTTTTGTACAGTGACTTTCTTTCTAATGGGAATTCCAAATCACAGCAATATTTGTAATCAGTGAAAAACATTTCGTACTTCTTGTCTACATCATCAGTTTGTTCTCTGTACCAGTGCACCATTTTTAGCATACTATTACACACCCTTATGTTGTTATCATTAACAAGTCTACATATTTTTCAGTGACTGTACATTCCTTATTGTTCTCACTTGTTATCATCATTTTTGAAGTTATGTGATCAGAAAAGCCAATATCTTTTACTTCTATGGTACAGTTACAGTTTCGGTCATTGGTAAACATCTCATATAGTGTTGTTTTGGAGCCATCCTAATATCTGGTAATTTCCTGCAAAATTTATTGCTTTTTCTATGAGATAAACAGGTTTTGATAATTATTCCTTTTTCCCATTACTTTTATTAAAATTAATGTTAAAGTCATCAGGCAGTGTTATGCATTTTGACCTACTTCACAATTCATTTAAAACATCATCTATATAATGTAAGAATAGGGTAAAGTCATCTGAGTCATTGTGTCATATAATCACTTAGCTACAATATCTCACACAGACTAATTCTAAACTTTTTTTCGTAAGGTTCAGCTACAGAGAGTAATTTCACAGTAACTCCCACCACCTAATGTCCTAAGCTGTATAGAGATGGTTGTTTTCTGTTACAAAAGTGAAACAATTATAAGTGGTACAAATATGTAGCAGAATAAAAGAATGTATTGTACACAAATTTCGTTTCATTTCTGTCTCATGAGTTCTAAATCTATGGTTCAAATGATTTGTCTTTAGCCAACAAAACGTGCCTTAATTTAGTATGCAATAATTAGTGATGTTTCTCCATCCACTGTCTTTGCTGACATGAGAACACAACAACACTTGACATTTATGGGAGACATGTGTATGAATACAACAAATTCTGATACATATACACATTTAAACTACTAATAATTAGCTTATTTTTACACATAAAACATCAATTGTATATGTAAGGTCAATAAGTGACCTACTCCAGTAAACTAGAAAGCCATTCACATAATGTTTCAGTAAAATATAGATTGTTCACACAATATAATCTTGGCACTACCATAACTTTGCTAGTAATTTTACGATTTATTTAATATCAGACACAGTAGATAGATTTTCATGTGTGATTAGGTATGTGGGGATCCAGTGCTCTGTTTTGTGGTGATTTACATGAAGGTACGTCACATTGTATCACTTTTACTGTTTCTTTAAATCAATGAGTTGACACTCGACAAACCGGTAATATTCTAACAGTGAAACTGTGGACTGACAAATATGAACTACACAACTAAGTATTAAACTAACTGTTCTCAGATACTGCACAAATGAAAAGTTCTACACTTGTGGTATGAACCAGACATATTTTGATGTATTCTTAAACACAGGATTGTAACTGATCAAGAATATCACAAATGCATAGGACACTTCTCCTTTGAGGTGTTGCAGACACTTGACTATTCACATATGCTTTTGTAAAGAACAGTTCATATCTTCCTAAATCAGGAGAAAGCCACTGTTGCTTATGTCAGCAACCAATGGCAACAACAAGTTGATAACAAGGACTACTGTCAGTTGTCATGCATTCCAACAGTGGACAGACAGACTGCCGTGCAGTTAATCACTCACTCATTCAATTATGGACAACAATAGTGAGCAGGCTTACCATCCATGAAGACCTTCTTCCCCTATTTTGTACAGAATCCACAGACCTACTCATTTACCTTTTCTCAATGGAAATCACAGTGAAATGAGATTGCAATGGATGCAGAAATTTCAGTATAGGGTGCTAAAAATCATAGAGAAAGATCATCATAGAGAAAGATCATTCATGGAGCACAACAGTGGTGGGGTACAAGTATATAAATAGCAACTTTCAACTCACTTACCAATGGGCCACTGTTTGGACTAGCAGTATAGATAGACTCATTTGTGTTTGAGGAGAGCAGTGTTTCATATGGGATGAAACATGGTCCCTGATACAATATCATTCTCTTGAATCAATAAAAAATACATCCACTTATGTCCTGTCGTGTGCATTCATTCTTTGCCCATAGCATCCTCAAAGAAATGTGTAACTTCAAGAACTTTGCACCACCACATTACTCCTGAGTTGTGTCGGACTGTTTTGAAATGCTCTCCATGGACATAATGCACTTGTTGGGCACCTGGGTCTGGGATGCTATCAAGCATGAAGTACACACCTAGGGCTCAGCACCAATTGATCTCTTACTATTTGCGAGTAGATACATAGATTAAAACATCACCCTGTTGTTTTCAGTGTTTCATGGAGTCATCATGATCATCATCATCATCACTAGTACAACATCCCTCTGTTAGCCTTGGCCTTCTGTAGGTGATGATTCCATTCATACCTGTTTGGTTCTGAACTGCTCCAACTTTCAATTGCAGTTTGACATATGTCCTCTCCTCCATCTTTCTCCAACTTTAGCTTTGGTCTTCCAACACTTCTGTTTCCTTCAGGCACTGTGTAGAATATCTTCTTAATTGTTCTGTCATTTATTCTCAGTACATGTACTGCCCCTTCTAGCCTTTTAATCTTAAAGTAGCTGACAATGTCTTGTTCATTATATAGATTGTATAATCTGTAGTTCATCTGCCTCTTCCAGTCATCATTTTCTTCCACTGGCCCAAGAATTTGTCTCAAGATCTTTCATTCAAATGTGTTCAGTTGCTATTCATCAAATTTTGTTCATGTACATGTTTCAGCACCATATATTAGCACCAGCCTTACTAAAACTTTATACATCAAAACTTTAGTTTCCTGAACAGTACTTAGATTTGAAAATCTTTTATGAGGCCATGGTAGCACTTGGCAGAGAATATTCATTTTCGTATTTGTGAGCTAATGTTGTTCTTACACTTTACTTCCAACTTTTACGGCTTTTGTACCACGTGTTAGCAGCAGACACAGTGGCTGCGACAAAGACTGAGACGGAGTGGCGTTTTACAATTATTTATTGAACTTTTTTTACAATTTCTCCTCCCTCATCATCCCTGCTCAGTCCTGCAGATCCCTCCACCTGGCTGCTGTTGTGTAGATTCTTCGACAATGTGCACAACGCGCGCCGCTGATCGCATTTGGGAGCCTCAGGCCACCAGTACTCCGCTGAAGCCAGGATGCCCTGTGGTTGAGATGAACCTGTCGCCATGAAGTCAGCTGCCGACGTCTGCTGCACCGGCAGCTGGGAAGCCATCAGTCGCGATTTCCGCGAGGTCCTGTCATGGATGGATCATGCGCTGTGGGGCCAAGTTGCCGTGAAGTCTGGGCGTCAGTCCCCAGCGGCGCCTGTGACCAAGACCGCAATGTGGCCGGTCCTGCTGGAAGTTCTCGCTCCACTATTTACATCCGGCAGGAGGACGTTTTTTACCCTCAGTGGTAGCTTTTTGTTATTACTCCCGCAGTATATTGCAGCGTAACTTAGCGTGCTGGCCTCACTTCTCCTTACTCAGCACTCTCCAGGCTTCGCTCGGCGGTCGGTCTGTGTGCGTCCTTGTGTCAGCCTGCTGGTAGACTTCTGCTGTCAGCAAGGCTATCTGCGCTGCGCCTACTTTGTAACGCCTCGGTCGCTGGTGTACCTCTGTTTTTCCATTCTCCACTGCATGAAGCAACACTTACTACATGTGGCCGCAACACTGCCTCCTCCTAAAAATTAAATTAGTCCCCGAATTTACCCTATACGTTAACTCTAGTTCTATCCTATATTCTACTTCTTTCCTATGTACATCCAGGCTTGCCCTGACACATGCCCTACTGGTAATCCATTCCACAGGAATCTCATGGAGCCGTCTTGCATTAACGTGCTGAATCCTCCACTTTAATAAGACATATACCACACCGATAAATACAATCAACACGGTAATAATACTGCTTGAAATACCAATGGTCACTGTGCTACGTTTCCGCCTGGTATCGTACTCCTCCACATGCCTTAATAATTGCTGCATTGATATTTGACCTTTCTCCGATTCTACTAGTTTATCTATCGTTTGCAATAGTGTAGCATCCAAGGTGTTGTTAATATACATCAAATTTTCTCCTGGAGCGATGCTGAATGACGCATCTGGCCAGTACAACGTCAGACGAGTATCTGTAACCTTGTTGACTCCCATCACGCCGCTGGTAGGCTGAAACGATCCCTTACTATTTCACAATTTGTCCCTTTGATTAGCAACCCACTGTCCCGTAATTCCATCTCCGTGGTTGCTCTCCAATTTCCATTGTCATAACACTTGGCTGACATCCTCTCTGTAGCGAATACTGAATACAACCAATGCGCCTCAACTTGCTGAAAATGTGGCGTTGGCTTCACTATTATTCTCTGACACTCCGAAGCTTCTGCTTCTGCCCTCAATAACTTGATCTCACGTGACCCCTTGCCCGTGAAAACAACCCATGATGGACAAATGGAAACTGACTCCGTTAGACATCTACTCAACTCTAAACTCGACAGAGTAGCATGAGTATCCCCTCGTTAGAAATTAATAAAACCTCCTGTGTCCTGAACCGTACGCCCTTCCCCATGCACTCCCATCTGACCGGATAAGGATGCACTGTGTGACAGTGATACTGTCTCCCCACACTAGTTACTGGAAATCTAATATCTATATACATCTTAACTACTTGCTCTACTCCCTCTGGAAACTCTCCCTCTGCCTGCTTCAGACTCCGTTTGAATTTTTCTGGTGACATCAACGTCACACTCACCTGCCCGTGCAATGCGTGATGTACTGCTTCTTGCAATTCATTCACCCTCACACATGCATCACCAATGCTGTTAACCAGTTCCTGCAGCAATTTAGCCATTTCCGGCTTCCTTTCCACTATATCCAATTGCGTTTGTACCTGTTCCAGATCCGTATTCAATAATTTCTGTGTTTGTTCTATATATGCTCGTAACCCTGTAGCCATCCCACTAACCACACATGTCACATTTAACAGCTCTGTACCTAGTCCCCGTATCTCTGTTGTGTGTATATCCACCAACTTCCCTATGCTTTCCTCCCTGTCGTGAATAACTGTTAAAGAATTGTTCAAACCCTCAATATCGTCTCTATCCGCTGTTCCAAAAATTGTTTTCAGTAACTTCCCACCTGCATACAACCAACCCCTCTTTACTCTCTTTCTCCTCCCTAGAATCATGCTCACGACTTGGCGGAGTTGTTCCCTTATTTCCTTACATGACCTGTCCAAAGCCCCGTACTCTTCTTGCACGTCCCATAATATTTCGTTCTTAGATGCAACCGTTTCCACGCTCGATACCACCTCCTGTAGCTGCCACACATCGTTCCTTACCTGCAGGATGTTGAGTGCCAGCCGAAGTGTGCACTCGTGACTTGTGAGGACCACATCCGGTTGTTTGCCGAACTGCACCCCACTTCGCAATGGCATATACTGTACCTTGTCAGCTTGTGTCAGCTGCCAGAGGACTACGCCCCATACTATCCACTTGTACCCCATCCTGCGTCAGCTACAGAATGGAGAGAGAAGGAAAAAAGTCCCATCACTACCCCTTAATACCAATAAAATAACCCTACTCCGTGCACAAAAATAATACACACATGATAATTACTGCTAACTACACATCCCTCGAACGCAACGTATACTTAATACCTGGTTTACTGTCTGCTTCTGGCGCTTCTTTTCGCTTTCTGCCAGAAGGAGAAGTACATATACACGGATGTACAACCCCCCATACATTGACAGATGATGTCATTTCCAGTACCTGGTACGGTCCCTGGAACTTGTTTGTGAACTTCTTGGTTCTCCCTTTTGGAACATACGGATTAGCTAGTAGCACCCATTGGCCTACTCTGTACTGTGGCAACTTCCTCGTTGTACCTCCCATCCGTTCTTGTCGTTCCAACGCTTTCGCGTTAGCTCGTCTAACACTCTGCCATACTTCCTTAATGGCTTTCGCAAATTGCCTTACATGCTCGCCCTCCGCTCCCAGCCTTGGACGAAGCATGTCAAAAGGTGATGGCATCTTCCGCCCATACACCAGTTCGTATGGCAACAATTCTGTCGACGTATGTGCCTTACTATTATATGCACTGGTTACGAATTTCAAGTACACATCCCAGTCGGTGTGTTGACTATTTACATAGTGACTCAACATCTTAGCGATCGTGCGATGCACTCTCTCCGTTCGTCCTTTTGCTTGCGGATGGAATGGACTAGTCCATAGTTTCTTTACCTTTAATAACTTACGCAGTTGCTTGAGCAGATCAGATGTGAAATTAGTACCTTGATCCGAGATTAAGGACTGAGGTATCCCTCACCTGAGTAACCAATTATTAACTAAAGCTTGTGCCACCGCACTTGCTTTCTGATCTGGTAATGCAACCATGACTAAATACCTAGAAAAGTGGTCAATCACTGTTAACACATACTTATTCCCTGCTGCACTCCTATTAAATGAGCCTAATACATCGATTCCGATTTGTTGGAAAGGTCTGTCTGCCTCTGGTAATCTTTGAAGCAGAATCTTTTGATGGCTCAAGTCCGCACGCTGTGCGCATGGCACACAATTCCTGACATACTCGTCCACGTCTTGACGTCGTGTCCTCCACCAAAACTTCTCCGTTATCCCCCTATCCGTAGCTCTTCTCCCGCCATGTCCTGAAAGAAAATGGTCATGCGCCTGTTGCAAACCTTCAGATCTTAAGGCTAGGCGCAAATTGAGACGCGTATAGCGCGAATGGCGCGACGCAGCGCAGCGCGCGTTTTTGTAACATCACAGATTCAAATGGGACCGCGCAAATTGCGACGCAACGCGACTGGGACGCGACACGCACCTGCGCCAGGTCGCGCGGCGTTGTGGTTGAGGCACAGTTTCTGGCGCCGCGCGTCGCGCTTGCCTCGCTAGCATCGTGGGAAATTTGAGGAGGGGAGCGGAAAAGTAGCCCAGCCATACGCTCACATCGGAACGGCGCATATCAGCAGTGGTAGTATTACCAATACGATAAATTTTGCCTTACTGTGTACTGAATTTTATTGCCTTTGGGTAGTGTTTCGTTTTTCGCCGTTTAAACACTCCAGCTTTCTTCGATAGCACGTTATACTTTTCTGTTATTTATATCTGCATAATTTTGTTTTGTTTTTCTTCTGTCAAGAAAAATGTATACTTCAATAACTGATAAGCCATTGGCCGCTGGAATTGCACCATATGCCTCCGTGATGTTTTCAGATCGCAAGAAGGGACAGAGGGTAGTGAATAAGGAAGCAAGGAATATTATAAAATCATGTGATTAAGAATCAAGGCAGGAAAGTAAAGCAAGGCTATATTCTCGCTGCCTAGTGAGCTAGCGTATCTGTACGATCTGTTGCAAAAATTTAGAAAGGGATAAGCTCCACAGGTGTGATCCCTTTGTTCTTGTGGTAAAAAGCGTCCAAGATCTGAAGTATAGAAGTTTCATTGTGATTACTCTGATATGTATGTAATAATGTAATACGACACACTGTACTACATGCATGTGAACAACATATTTCACTGCAAGCTAGAAACAGTCGAAAAGCAGTCACAAGTAACAATGTTTTAATTGGTTCGCCGTGATGAGAAAAAGCATTTCAATTGTTGCATGGACATTATCAGCATTAATAAACTAATTATACAACAACACGCTACACAAATGAAGAAAATGGTCAGAATTATATTAAGAAAGTAGGAATATCCTAAAAGAGTGTTATGATTAGATATATTTAATTTGTTGAAATGTGCTGCTGACAAAGGCAGATCTACTTTCATGACAATGTTTTTCGAACTCCATCTCACAAGGCACACATGGCTAACTTGTGCATTCCTGTCGCGCGCATTATCCTTCGCTGCTGACAATACACTGACCATTGTGTTGTGCGACAGATCAATTGTTTATTTTTCTCAATAACAACTATTTTATTCGCGATCATGCATTGTCAGTTTGGCAAGCCCTAGGTGAGTAAACAGTATCTGGCATATACTGCTCACATGAAGAGAAGGAATAAAATCCTTTGGTAAGTTTCCATCCCGTCGCTCAGTGTTAAAAATACGATGGGTTACGGGGATTCCACCAAAATTCCAACAGAATTGCCAATCTGTTTATGTGTGAGTTGTTAACCTTTTCTCATTCGAAGAAGCATCACCATTTGTGAGTTCTAGGCGCTTCAGTCTGGAACCGCGCGACCGCTACGGTCGCAGGTTCGAATCCTGCCTAGGGGCTGATGTGTGTGATGTCCTTAGGTTAGTTAGGTTTAATTAGTTCTAAGTTCTATGGGACGGATGACCTCAGATGTTAAGTCCCATAGTGCTCAGAGCCATTTTGAACCATTTGTGAGTAAAGGCCACATTTCTCTTGGTGACTGGTTTAATTGTACTTCCTTTCTCACAATCTAATTTGCCAAACTCATCTCACAGCAGCTATTGAGACACAATTCCGAAACGGAGTGCCTCATTAAACAAGTAATTGGCAATTACAGAGGTCAATAGCTTGCGAAAAACCTCGTAGTATCGGTTTGCAGTAACATAAAAGAAGAAATTTCATGTTTATTTTCATACTAGGAAGCTCTTGTTTCGCTAGCTGTCGATAACTTTTTAAAAAATTACAGTCACTGAAGAGAAAAAAATAAAAAAAAAACAAGTATAAGTAGTGATATATCGCCATAGATAAGAAAGTTCCGTGTGTTTAATAATTGGCAAAACACTCTCCTCCTTGTGTACTATCATTCGCCAAACTTTCGTTTCGATGTCTCGAGCGGTTTTAGGAGATACGAGAGATGTTGCGAGTATTTCATTCTCGCGGGCGTGAGATCGGAAGTGAGCGCGCTACATGGGATCCATTTTCTCGAGATAGGAGGCAGATAGAGACCTCCTCCCAAGTCTAAACAAAAATTCAACATGTTAGCTAAATTTCACACGCAGCAACATATGGTGTAACACGCACCAAACGCAAAATCATGAATCGAAACATGACTGCGTCGCGTCGTTTCATGATTCGAGGGTCTGAAATTGATAAAAAAAAGGGGCCCCCCGGGTCCCAAGGTCGCGATGGCGGCGTCACTGTCCCGCCGAGATAATTTGTCCTTTTAGGACAATTATCTGAGCAAGCACCCACGCCAGCAAAAGGTTGCCCGACACGTGCTGTTTGATAATGTAATGTATATAAAAGGTGGTAATAATTTATTTAGTGTAGTCAGCAAAATGTCTTGGGTAAATCAGTATTTAAGCACGGGCAACCATGGCTCTATACAATACGACGGAGGTGTTTTATATCCGGGACCTGAGGAAAACATTGAAATGGGGGAAAGAATTCCATTAACAAATGTTAATTGTTCACGGAGCAGTAATGATATTCGAACAGTGCAAAGAGAGGATGCTGCTAATCGTATACGGTATGGCCATAATGCAGCATACGACGATGCCGATTTAGGGTTGACCCATTTATTGCCACCAGAATTAAGAAATGTCCACGACGAAGGAGAGCAATCACAGCCATGTCCGACCTCGACTGGTTCAATATACTCATGTATTTCTTCTTGCAAAAAAGGCCAAGTCGGGGACAAGTTTGGATTAGAGGAACCCATAAGAGAGTGCCTGGTGAATTTGAAATTGTACAATGGGTCAGTTTCATCGAGGGATCCCTCTCAGTATTGGAAAGGGAAAACCCTCGAATTAATGATCAGTTGCAACAAGAACTCACCAGAGATGGCTCACGTAAATGGCCTCATACAAAGCGCAAGCCAATCTCTGACTACCAAAGGTGCAACCCTGAAACGACGGCAAAAAAGGTACTTTCCATATTAATGTCATACAATTGCATACCACCAGAAAATTTAGTCAATGTAATACCATCCGCTCATCCATATTTTATTAATTTGATTGACCCCAAATTCAAACGATTTTTCGATATGGGTTTGGAATTGTATAAAAAAAACCATAAATGAATTGGATTTACATGGTATAGAAAATTTATTGTGTTCTGGTTCAGAAGATAATATTTTTTATTCTCATTCCACAAATGTTTGGGAGTACTATTATACTCTTCAGGATTCTCTTGCTTGGCTAAATAAACTTTTATTGTTTCAATGTGCAGATGATACTGACGAGGTTACTAAATTTTTAACAAATCTTGTATCTTGGTTCAATAAAAAAGGATTGTATCAATGGCAAGAATTTGAAGGTAATAGTGTATATGTACCAAATAAAAAATTAAACACATTATGTATTGTTGGTCCACCAAATAGTGGCAAAAATTGGTTTTTTGATTGTATAATTTCACTTGGTTTAAATGTTGGCCACATTGGACGTTGTAATAATAAAACAAATCAGTTTGCATTACAAGATGCTGTTAATAGACGTGTCATTGTTGGTAATGAAATTTCTTTAGAAGAGGGTGCAATTGAGGATTTTAAAAAAGTGTGTGAAGGTATTGCTTGTAATATTAGAGTAAAGTACAAAGGAGACGCTATATTAAGACGTACTCCGTTATTGTTAATTTCAAATTCTGAACCAGTTATTTGTTCTCACCCAGATTTTAAAGATATTCGTGTACGTACAATTAGATGGAGAAAGTTTGATGAGTTAAAAAATGCTTGTAAAAAGCCATATCCTCTGGCTTTCTTTCAATTACTTCAAATGTATAATATTGATTATTAAATAAAAGACAAGAATCTGTACATTGTATATTTTATTGTCAATTATTAGAAAAAATAAAAATAAAGTATAATTCTTACATTTGAAATTACATTTGTTTAATTTCGTATTGACCCTTATAAACAGATGATTCCTCATTCCTTTTTACATTAGACATATAAATCATATCAGATACTTGAACATTTGATACAGTTGCTCTAGGATAATGTGTCTCTAGACCATCTGCATAAACTGAACATTCTGCAATAACTTCAAACAACATTTGAGTATCAGTATATTTTGTAACGTCACTATTTAAACTGCTTGTGCTTAAAGCATATGTAGGATTAATGACTACATGTAGGCTCGGTTGAACATTTGTATCGTGAAGTCTAATATTATATCCAGCAGAAGCAATATCAGCTTTTTCTATTAAATTATTATATCCTCAATTGCACCCTCTTCTAAAGAAATTTCATTACCAACAATGACACGTCTATTAACAGCATCTTGTAATGCAAACTGATTTGTTTTATTATTACAACGTCCAATGTGGCCAACATTTAAACCAAGTGAAATTATACAATCAAAAAACCAATTTTTGCCACTATTTGGTGGACCAACAATACATAATGTGTTTAATTTTTTATTTGGTACATATACACTATTACCTTCAAATTCTTGCCATTGATACAATCCTTTTTTATTGAACCAAGATACAAGATTTGTTAAAAATTTAGTAACCTCGTCAGTATCATCTGCACATTGAAACAATAAAAGTTTATTTAGCCAAGCAAGAGAATCCTGAAGAGTATAATAGTACTCCCAAACATTTGTGGAATGAGAATAAAAAATATTATCTTCTGAACCAGAACACAATAAATTTTCTATACCATGTAAATCCAATTCATTTATGGTTTTTTTTATACAATTCCAAACCCATATCGAAAAATCGTTTGAATTTGGGGTCAATCAAATTAATAAAATATGGATGAGCGGATGGTATTACATTGACTAAATTTTCTGGTGGTATGCAATTGTATGACATTAATATGGAAAGTACCTTTTTTGCCGTCGTTTCAGGGTTGCACCTTTGGTAGTCAGAGATTGGCTTGCGCTTTGTATGAGGCCATTTACGTGAGCCATCTCTGGTGAGTTCTTGTTGCAACTGATCATTAATTCGAGGGTTTTCCCTTTCCAATACTGAGAGGGATCCCTCGATGAAACTGACCCATTGTACAATTTCAAATTCACCAGGCACTCTCTTATGGGTTCCTCTAATCCAAACTTGTCCCCGACTTGGCCTTTTTTGCAAGAAGAAATATATGAGTATATTGAACCAGTCGAGGTCGGACATGGCTGTGATTGCTCTCCTTCGTCGTGGACATTTCTTAATTCTGGTGGCAATAAATGGGTCAACCCTAAATCGGCATCTACATCGTCTTGAGGAGTATGTGCAATCGTGGACGAGGTGGATGTGGTCGTCATCATGTTTCCATATGATAATTTCTCCAGGGTAGACTGATGCGATAGAAGCAATTCGTCTACCAAATTCATCAATATCGTTCGGTCCTCTGATGACAATGACATCAGTGTAATACCATCGTTCTGAGATTTCAGATATTCGCAAAAGTTCTGGCAACCAAACGATAATTGTGAACAGGAATTTTCGAATTTCGTCAAACAATTCAAAATGGTGAATATGTATGTTCCTAAGGGTCCATCGGTTGCTCCCAACTGGCAGTGTAATCTCGTAGCAATCCAAATGAAGATTTTCAGGGTTGGATTCGTCAGGTGAGCTTGAACCAGCGTGAAGATGGACTGAAAGATCTCCGTGAGCGTCTCCATTAGAGGTCTGCAAGTAATAAAGCAGGTAAATCATCATCGTCGTCTTCGGAATCAGATACTTGGCTTAATGAGCCACCACAACGTACACTTCTGAATAAAGGACAATTGGCACAGAACATGCACCAAAGGCTATATTGCTTAATTTGTGGAGGACAAATTACACCATTTGAAAAATATGGTGGCTTGGTAACCATATTAATTTTCATATCAGTTAGAAGTGGTTGTAGTAGCGGATTTTGCCAGGAATCTGATAATTTATATAAACAATTTTCACAAATGGTAAATACGAATTGCTTATATGTAATTTCATAAAAAAACATTTTAATTTTAAATCGACTTTGCCAGAATGCAGTAGTATCGAAGAAAGACATTGTGGTTAAAGCAAGTGTCTCCCATGCAACTGGAATTCCAGCTCTTATTTTGGAAGCTGCTTCTATTGCATCATTTACAATTTCGTTAATCATTGGGACATTTTCACTTCTATGAAAAATATAGCATTCTGGCAGTCTATATGAATTCAGCATGAAATTGAATTTTGAATATCTGAATTCCAGTAAAATATCATCTCGTATGGTTTGCGGTACTTCTAATTGATACACATCTAAAGCATTTGCAAGTCTTCCACAAACAGCAATACGTGCAAGTTTGTACAAAGTGTCCATTATACAGAAATGTACTTACTGTTTCTGGCAGCTCGTCACAGACAATAGACGTTTTCGACGTGTAGTCAGAGGACATACTGTGAAGAAAACAATTTTATGCCCCTTATATACTAGATTAGTTGCTAAGTTATCAATACTTACATTATTATCACTCCAAAAAGACAACTATTACACGCGCAACCTTTTGCTGGCGTGGGTGCTTGCTCAGATAATTGTCCTAAAAGGACAAATTATCTCGGCGGGACAGTGACGCCGCCATCGCGACCTTGGGACCCGGGGGGCCCCTTTTTTTTTATCAATTTCAGACCCTCGAATCATGAAACGACGCGACGCAGTCATGTTTCGATTCATGAGGGTCTGAAATTGATGATTAACGAAATTGTAAATGATGCAATAGAAGCAGCTTCCAAAATAAGAGCTGGAATTCCAGTTGCATGGGAGACACTTGCTTTAACCACAATGTCTTTCTTCGATACTACTGCATTCTGGCAAAGTCGATTTAAAATTAAAATGTTTTTTTATGAAATTACATATAAGCAATTCGTATTTACCATTTGTGAAAATTGTTTATATAAATTATCAGATTCCTGGCAAAATCCGCTACTACAACCACTTCTAACTGATATGAAAATTAATATGGTTACCAAGCCACCATATTTTTCAAATGGTGTAATTTGTCCTCCACAAATTAAGCAATATAGCCTTTGGTGCATGTTCTGTGCCAATTGTCCTTTATTCAGAAGTGTACGTTGTGGTGGCTCATTAAGCCAAGTATCTGATTCCGAAGACGACGATGATGATTTACCTGCTTTATTACTTGCAGACCTCTAATGGAGACGCTCACGGAGATCTTTCAGTCCATCTTCACGCTGGTTCAAGCTCACCTGACGAATCCAACCCTGAAAATCTTCATTTGGATTGCTACGAGATTACACTGCCAGTTGGGAGCAACCGATGGACCCTTAGGAACATACATATTCACCATTTACTAAAATGTGTACATCACAATAAGCATGGTCATTAGCGAGGTGATGGGCACTTCGTCACGAAGCTGACATATAACGCTCCTAGTAAGGCAAAAATCATATATTTTCAGAGAATAGTTTCTGTGAAATCGTTTGAGAAAGATAAGAGGTTGCGCGCTCTTCGGTTCAGTCAGCGCAGAGCGTCGCCAGTCGGCGCGTGCGAAAGTAAGGCCGGTTCCCACTAGAGCGCGGCAGCGCGACGTGCGGCAACGGCAGCGGCAATCGTTTTCCGCGTTGACGCGGCGGCTCGCGGGATTGGCGTTCCCATCTGGAAGCGGCAGACGTTAGCGGTAGCCAATGACGGACAGCCACTGAGGTACGGGGCGGGACCCACTGAAACGCGCGGTGCGTTTGATTAACTATATCTTACGCCTACATGAAGGAAAAACGAAGTTGGGTGAAGACATTTTCTGTACAATGTACTCTTTCACATATTTCATTATTCGTGTTTTCTCATTTCACCATAAACTAATTTCATGACTACCGTTCACGATTGTTTACTATCTCCTAACACATTGAAACAATGTACAACAAAAGAGATTATTCAGATAGTTAAGCGAGACAAAAAATTAAAATGTGATACGGTAGCAGGTACATGAAAACAGTAAGAACACAAAGGCTAGGTGGAAGGGATGAAAGTGGAAGCCACCTGATAGAATTTCCCACAGAGCATAATGTAATCATCGCCAGCATCTTGCTTAAGAATCACGAAAGAATAATATATATTTGGAACAGTTTTCGAAACCAGATTTTAAATTGTGAGGCATTTCCTGGTGCAGACGCAAACCTGACTGAAGACTGTCAATAGCAAGAAAAGCGTTCTGAAAAAGAAAATTTGTTCACGCCGAATATAAATTCTAATGGTTGGATACTATTTTACAAAGGCATTTGTGTGGAGTGCAGCCTTGTATGTAAGTGAAACGTGGACGATGAACAGTTCTGTCAAGAAGACAATGGACGCTTTCAAAACGTGGTGATTCATAAGAATGCTGAACATTAGATACAAGGATCGTGTGACTAAAGAAGAGGTACGGAATTAAATAGAGGAGGAAGAGGAAATTACGGCACAACTTTGACAACAATAGGGGTTAGTTGACAGGACGAATTATGGGGCGTCAAAGAGTGACGACAAAGGGGTTGAGTGATACTATTCTGATAATAATCATCTGTTGAAATACTATTCTCCTATTTTATCTATTAATATAAGCAGTGAATTTACTCTTCCATGCACTCCTCCACAAAACATTTAAACCAAAACTGAAATCAGCTGAACACCAAATCTTTCAACCACTGTCTGACAACTACTGGATTCACTTTCAACTTTCTATAACTATCACTGGCTAGCCACACACACGTACAGATACAAGGAGAACAAAAATAAACAAACATTAGTTTTCAGCACATAATTCTGCAGTTTGGCAACATGTACATCAACAAACCAGACAGGAAGGGACATGAGGTGAACACACTGTAGTTACGACTTAAAGTCAGAGTTTTCGGTAAAACGTCTACTGCTAGTGACAGAAGAAAAAAGAGCGAACACGAAAATGTGCTTATGTTCCATAATCTCAGTTTCAGTTCAACCTCCAGCATGTGACCAGGTGAATGGAAACATACATGTCCGCCAAAAACTCGATTCACTGTAAATAATCAGTCATTCACGTAAAAAAAGATGTGAACTGTTTTATAATCTGCAAGTATCACATATCAAAACAAAACTGAATCATTCTAGATTCCACCGAAGATGCCTTAAAGTAAAAGGCGAAACGCGTCTTGAATCAGTAAAGTACACTGGATAAGGAAAAAAAAGTTTGTTACTTACCAAAGAAAATAATCAATAGCTCTAGATATTTAGGAAATTACATCTTATGACAAACCAGCAAATTAGTTTCGGTTCGACTTTTAATTCGACATGCTATTAAATCCTGTTTAAAAAAATTCATCTATCCCTTCTGAAAAACTGTAGTTACTTTCATATCTCGGTAGATAAACAGATTTAGGATATTTATCATGCGACGAAATACATGACTTTTCACAAGTTATCGTTTGCAAAAAAACACGTTTCGATTTCTTGAACCGTTTACGAAATTTTCGGTTGATACAACCACATGGTTTACGACGAGCAGGACGAAGTACCGGTCGCGTCGCGAGCGACCCGCGCGGGGTCACCGCACAGCCCGTCCGCCGACATATCATCCAGTATCTCGAGAACGGTGATAGCTATCGTTCTGCTCTCAGCTTTAAAAACAATTTCGATATGTTGACTAAATTTCATACGCAATAATGTATTACCCAAAATGAACTGTACGCAAAATCCACGCAATGCGTTTTTACCTCTGCACACTCACTAAAATTTCGTGTAAAGGTTTACGTAAATGCGATACAGCAAGTAACCACCACGAATAACGAAAAGAAATTCGGTTCTTTATCGAGAGAAGATATCAGGCTGTAACATGTCCAAGAATCAAATTTTTCTACCGAATAGTTTCCTTGGAATCGGATGATAAGTATTTCTTAGCTGCCGCCGCGTCCGCGCCAGCGGTTCGGCGAAAGTTCGCGTGGCCCGGGTTTCCGTACCTGACGTCACGCTCAGCGTGTTCTGTGATTGGCGGCGCGCACCTGGAGCGCGGCACGCGGCAGCGGAAGCGGTTCGACATGGTCAAACCGCGACGCAGAGCACGCCGCGCCGTGCCGCTGACGCCGTTTCCATGGCAACCACGCCGCTGACGCGCGGTTTTGACGCGCGGCAGCCCTAGTGGGAACCGGCCTGTATGGTGTACGCGTCGCAATATGCGCTGCACCCGCGCGACCCGTGCGGCACGTGCGTGTAGCGCTGTAGTGTCGTGTCACGTCACACGTGCTATGCGGTTCTCAATTTGCGCCTAGCCTAACGCTGCTGGTACGACGAAACGCGGGCCGCATTTCGTCGACCTGCAAAGTAACCTGTCCTGTACTAGGAACTGCGGTTGCTTTCTGAACAATTGGAAATCATTATCCAAGGCTTGTGCCCTTTTCCACTCATCTTCAGTCATCCCTGTTACTTGTAATACCGCCACTTTCCTGCTCAATGCGTCTGCTAATGCGTCTGCTAATAACCATTTCAGAGCTGAATGATCCGTCACAACCTTAAACCTTCTACTGTACAGATAACATCGAAAGTACGAAATCCTGTATATTACCGCTAACAATTCCTTCTCCATCGTGGAGTAATTTTCTTTCACCTTGTTAAGTTGACGAGACACGAACGCAATCGGATGTTCTTTGCCATCAATTTATTGCCCAAGTACAACCCCAAGAGCGTGATTAGACGCGTCACATTGTAGTATAAACTCCTTTGATAAGTCTGGAAACTTCAAAACTGGATCTGATGTCAGTATCCGTTTCAACTCTTGAAATGCTTTCCTGCACTCTGACGTCCAATGGAAGGTAACACCTTTTCTTAGTGGCCTACCTACTTCTGCGAACCCCTGTACGAATTTTCGATAATAGCTCGCAAGACCAATATACTATTGCAGTTGTTCAACCGTTTGCGGAACCGGAAAATCTCGTACTGCAGAAGTGAGACGAGGATCTGTCCGTACACTGTCCTGATTGATAAAATGCCCGAGATAATTTACTTGTGCTTGCGCAAAATAGCATTTGTCCAAACTTAATGTTAGCTCTGCTGTGTCTAATCTTTTAAACACCTCCTCTAACCGTTCCACATGCGGCTCTGTATCACTTGAAAAAACTATGAAGTCATACAGATACACCATGCATTTTTTCGGTTTCAACCCGCAAAGGACTCCATCCAACAAACTCTGAAATGTTGCTGGAGCGTTTTTTAGTCCAAACGGCATTCTTTTATACTCGAAGTGACCACAATGCGTAGTAAATGCTGTTTTTGGCCTGTTCTCCGGACATACTTCAATCTGGTTATAACCGCTTCGCATATCCATAGTGGAGAAAAATTTACACTGCCCTAGGCTGTCTAACGTTTCTGTGATATTCGGATTCGGATATACGTCCGCCACTGTCCGTTCATTCAAATGTCTGTAATCGCAACAAAAGCGAAATTTTTTCGACTAGTCCGGTGTCTTCTTCGGAACTAGGACCACACTACTAGACCAAGGACTATTACTGTGCTGGATTATCCCATCTTCCAGTTGTTGCTGTATTAATTGCTCACAATGCTTTATACTTTAGTAATAATGCTTCCATAGCCGAATGATCATTTCCTCTCAAATGATTTACCTTGTAACGAATTGCAGACGTGCTGATGGTTTGCTTTACATCATAGTCTAGCCTCGAACTATCGGATGTCCTCTTCACCCATTAACTCTATTGTGGCTATTACTAATCCGTTCGGCACATCGACATCATCCTGCCCGAAGTTATCTAAACTCACCAGAATCATTAACTGGCCGTTTATATCCGTTACCCGTGATACACTCCTACGAATAAAGCAATGCTTTTCGTCTAAAACATCATTACTCGGTAGTGGCTCTACCAAGAATAACTCCTGCTGTGGCACATCGGCATCCACCGGTACCCGGATCAACTTCCCTGTACCTGTTCGTACTTTGTCACACGAAATCACCTTTAATGCACTTGTATGCAGTTTAGTTGGTATCACCTTTGCTATCGGTGCACCTTGGGCCTCTGAAACATTTGCAACGGCTGTACCCATTGAGAACAAGTTCCATTCGAGTTCCAGCATATGTTGCGAAAGGTCAATTTTTTTTGTGATGTTTAATCAGAAAGTATCGCTGAAAATCCCTGTCCCACAGTTGACAACATCTACATTTGCTCCCAGAACAACATGTCCCCTATCTTAAACTTGAGCTGTGCTGTCCCTAGTGCATCTAATTTTTTATCACCTACTGCGCGCAATCTGTATCTCGGAGCTTCCAATCCTTTCTTGCCCACGAGGTCCACACTGAAAACTGATACATGCACTCCAGTATCCACTAAAACTCTTCGCCACTTATCTTTTATCCAAACCATCAAACTGCAATCCGCCTCTTCGTGCACTCTCTGAGTACCTCTTTTTTCTGGGAATGCCTCCCGACGGCAGGGACAAGCCCTTTTTCGTTTAACAGTTTTTTATCTGCTATATCATTAACCCGTTTCTTGGCTTTACACTGCCATGCCTTATGCCCTATTTTCTGACAATTGAAACATTGAGGTTCCCGACATTGTCCCTTAAAATGACCTTGCTTCCCACAACGGTAACACTCTTTGGAAGACGAAAAAATTTTCTTGTCATTGCTACTTCTAGTGGCGCTATCCACTTCCTGCAAATGTGTACTTCGTGCAATGCTGCTGCTAAGTCACTTGGATTTTCCATCCGTATCCGGCGTGAAAAATCCTGCGAGACCTCTCGCAAAAATGCGTCTAAATCTCTATTCTCTGCTTCTTTCAATAGAACTTCATTTGCACTCGCATCTTGCGTTAATTCATACATGTGCACATTCGTTCTTCTCATTCTGTCTGAAAATTCTTCTACCATTTCACCGTTTTTTTCATCATCCTCCCCAATTCTTCCCTAAAAAATCTAGCACTGTTTTGTTTCCTAAACCTTTGCAATAATCCCTCAGCCAACTCTGTGAACGTAGTAGCATCCTTTAACCCTTCGTGGTATGCCACATAAGTCTTTGCGTCACCTACTAACCGTAACCTCACCATTTGCAAACACATTTCATCCGACCAGCCACACAGTCTAGCCATACTACATACATTACCAATGAAAACATTCACATCCTCTGATGTTTTACCCGAGAAGGAAGGTATCAAATTAGCCGCTGAACAATCTGCCACACCGGAAAAGACAGTACCCTTGCATTCTACACTATCCCTTCCCGAGCCTGATTGAGTATTTTGCAACAGTTGTTGCTCCATCCTCTGCATGTGCTGCTTTTGCAACTTATTATACTCAATCAGTTTCTTAACTTGCTCTCTCAATGCGACTACGGCGTCACTTGTCCCGGTTGCACGTGTCTCTGGCATTTTCCGTGTGGTATACCTCACCTTACAAAAATAAAATTGTATTACCCAGAAGGAAGTTAATTCCTAGCATGTCTAATGGCACGCCATCTAGACTTACCACATTGCCCAGTTACATGACCATAGAAGCCACACACATCACAAGTGCTTGGTACAAATTTATCGCAAGGAGCGATGTGACCTGTTAATCGACACACTACACATTTAGATGGTACTATGTTAACGTGACTATCATTCTCACGAAACTGCGAGAAGTCTACAGGGCTGCTAGGCCTTTCAAATGACACTCTCAAATCCCTTAACGTTACCCTCGACATGTCTAGCTACACAGAAAACATAGAGAGAAGGCAGTTGTTGGACTCACCCTATTCGGTGTTTCTCGGTTGCTCCGCACGGTGCTAGTCAAAGTCGTGGCGTGGGTGTACCCGACGCCACTTGTTACAGCTTCTGCACCACCTGTTAGCAGCAGACACAGTGGCTGCTACAAAGACTGAGACGGCATGGAGTTTTACAATTATTTATTGAACTTTCTTTACAATTTCTCCCTCGTCATTGCTGCCCAGCCCTGCAGATCCCTCCGCCTGGCTGCTGTTGTGTAGATTCTCCGACAATGTGCACAACGCGCGCCACTGATCGCATTCGGGAGCCTCAGGCCACCAGTGCTCCGCTAAAGCCAGGATGCCCTGTGGTTGAGATGAACCTGTCGCCGTGAGGTCAGCTGCCGACGCCTGCTGCACCAGCGGCTGGGAAGCCGTCAGTCGCGATGTCCGCAAGGTCCTGTCGTGGATGGATCATGCGCTGTGGGGCCAGGTTGCCGTGAAGTCCGGACGTCAGTCCCCAGCGGCGCCTGTGACCAAGACTGCGCTGCGGCCGGTCCTGCTGGAAGTTCTCGCTGTAGTTAGTCAGCCATGGTGCCGACTGGACTCGGGCCGATCTCCAGAGCTGTAGTTGACATCTGGCGGCGAACAGATGACTCGTGCGAGCTGGAACAGACTTCCGGAATCGTCACCTACGAAGATTGAACATTCGGATATGGACCACGTCCGTCCTCAGATCCGAACTGCTTCCTAATGGCTTGTGTCTGTTGCTGCCTGCGCTCCACTATTTATATACGGCACGAGGACGTTTTTTACCCTCGGCGCTTGGTCTGTGTGTGTCCTTGCGTCAGCCTGCTGGTAGACTGCTGCTGTCAGCAATTCTATCTATGCCGCCTTACTTCGCAACACCTCGGTCGTCGGTGTGCCTCTGTTTTGTCATTCTCCACTGCATGAAGCAACGCTTACTACATGTGGCCGCAACACAACCAAGGTGAGTCAAACGACACAAAACATCAAACTTATATGAACAAATTTCTATGGATAGTGGCTATTTGGGATAATATTTCTTAGTTACAGGCATATACTCAGTTTTCCCTTCATACATCTGTAGGTCTGTCTGTATCATCATTCTTGGCATTCTTGCAATTGTATCAATATCATCTGCATGTGCCAGCACCTGAAATGATTTATACAGGATATACGCTATTGTGTTTATGCCCGCATCTTTTGTTGTCTTGTCCTAGGCTATATTACGCAGAAGGAAGACTAATGCTTGCTCCATTTTTTGTGATCATGTCACTTGATAACATAATTACGCATTTTAATTTGACTCTTTGTGTTTTCCACAGTGACTTTTACTAAGGAATCGCTTTATTAGGAATGCTTAAGTCTTCCATTGCTGTGTACATATCCCTTCTGTCATTCTGTCATATGCTCATGTGAAGTCCGTAAAGAGATGACTTTTTTTTATCAGTTTCAAATTCTTTGCATTTTTCTGGTGTTTTGCATATTGTAGAGATCTTTCTTGACAAAACTGACACTGATACTCACCAACAGAATTTTCAACATAGTGTGTAAGCCTGTTGAAAAGGATGTTGGAGAATATTATACAAGCTATAAGTAAGAGGCAAATTCCCCTCTAGTTAGGGCACACCTTCCTTGTGTATTGGCCGTATGATACCTATGTTCCAATCTTCAGGGATACTTTCATGGATCAAAATCTTAACTACAAGCTTGTGGAAATGTGTGAGAAATTCCTTACCACATTTTATTGTGTTCTGCTTATATCAGATCCATTCCTGGGCCCTCATTATTCTTCAGCTTCCATTGCTGCCCCCACTTCTTCAGAAGTTGCTACTGGTTCCTCTGTGCCTGGATATTGTATTTAGAGAGGGTAAGAACTTTTGGTTCTCAGCTGTACCATCTTTCAGCAGTTTGTCTAAGTATTGAGCCCATCTTCTACATATTGCTTCATCACTACTAAAAATTGAACTATCTGTATTTCTGCATAAATTCGTCCTCAGCTGGGAATCCTTCTGACTCTTATTTAATGTCTGATAAAAGCCTTCACTCTGTTCATCCCTTTGAGGTGTTCCATAGCTTCCAGTTCTTTCCTTTCATGCTCACTCTTTTTCTTTTTGTGCAGCCTCCTTTCTTCTCTTCTTGCTATTCTTTAACCTTGTACAGATCTTCATGTGTGGTTTACATGATGCATTCTGCTGTAGGCTTTATTTTTAAATTCTGTTACTAGTGTACACTCTTCATCAAACCAGCCACTGTGTATGGCCCAATCTACTCTCTCTAGACCTTCATCAGGAGTTATTGCAAGATTGTCTTTTAGGTTCTTCTACATTTCCTCGATATTCTCACTGTCAGGAAAATGTACCAGCTCTTCCTTGAGTAGGACAGAGAATCTTTGAGCAGACTGACTCCTTGAGCTTATCAATATGGAACTGTATTGCACGAGACCTGTGTACCTTCCTTGCGTTAGATATTCGACTTCTGATTGTTGATATTATGAGTTAATGGTCAGAGTCAACATTAGCACTCATAGAACTTCTAACATCCATTAGATTGAATAGACGTCTTGCATCTATTAGGAGATGGCCAACTTGGTTAAAAGTATTTCCGTATGGGTACTGTCCACTACCATATTTCTTGAAGAAGCAAAGTGTACAGATCTGATTCCATTGTCATTTAATCTTTAATTTTTAGCTACTGCCAACTGCTTTAATGTACTGCAGGTTTATTGCACCTAACTCACCACCAGTCTGATACATTTGTAGCAAAACCATTTGTTTTATTCTCTATAGATGCAACTGTAAAGATAAAATCTTCCTGAAAAGAGATTTTTGTCCATCTTTATCTAAATATGAATCCCATTTCTTGGTAAATGGTACCATGTTGATAAATGATAGGTAGGGGAATTACAATGTAGGAAATTTTATGTTGGGTATTAAGCTGGGTAGCCCTGTTGTGCTTTATGGTAGGCACAGACAGTCTGCTTACAGCTGGATTTATGGTATCTTTTATTTCAATTTTCGTTTTGGCCAATAAGAGCTCAAACAGTATAGAGATATTAACAAGTCCAAGTGAAAGTCAATATCATAATTTAAGTCACTGTTAGTACATAAGTAGTGTAAGGGATGAGGTTACAACTCTCTCTCTCTCTCTCTCTCTCTCTCTCTCTCTCTCTCTCTCTCTCTCTCACACACACACACACACACACACACACACACACACACACACCTGAATACCTATGTTTTTCTGTGAGCTGGAAGGAGGGGTGCCATGGAAAGGAGTGGGTGAGGGGAGAAAGTAAGCATGCAGGATGATGGAGGACTGGAGAGGAGAGTGGACAACAGCAAGGAGGGGGAATAAAGAAACACAGAAGATAGGAAGGTAGCACCGGTGATCTTGCACTTAATGTATTAAGCTCACTAGCCAACTACACTACCTCTATTTTGACAGCTGCCCTACCTTACTCGCAGCAAAGTGAATGGCACATCGGCAGTGAGAAGTAATCCTTTGCCCAGCAAGCATAGGATCTTGTTCAATTTTTCATGAACCTAGTCTGCAAACAGATGTCCCACGCCATATCCCCACTTCCTCCTAATCCTCAGGTCAGCATCAGGAATTAGCCACAAAGGAGTGCCTTATGCAGTACCACCCCTGAATTGAACAACTTGTCCATATGCCTTGCCAGGGCTTTATATGCTTATTGTATTGTCTGGAAATGAGAAACATCATACTCACAAGACTTTCCATGCCTTCTATACAAATGAAACTCCATCAGTTGTTCATGACAGGGACAGAGCACAAGAAATTTTCTTTCCCAGGGAGCTGGGCTCTTCATTTTTATACTAACAGGTTTTGTTGCATTATGCTGGGCATGAACACACTAATAAAATATTAGGACCATTGACATAACAGGCATGAATTTCCAGGAAACAGAATTTTCTGTGTGAACTCTGCCCTGTAGTTGTAGAATTGATGTGAATAGTTTTGAAAGTCACCAGAAGATCAAAGTGTGCTGAACATTATCACAACAAATCTTATGTATTCTTGACACTGGGAGACGATTGTGGAAGTTTATTATTTTTCATTTTCACAACACATGTTGGTGACGAGCATATAGTTATCACCTTCTCTGAAGATACAGAAAACTGTCCATCTGCTGCCGAATATATCTAGAACATACAACCGTAAAATCTTAAAAAACATTTTGAGCACTGTCATTAAAGTCACCATGATGATAAAATTGTCCAGATAAATGTTTCTGACTGTGACAGACTATTTTTATCATAAATCACTCCATTGAATATCTTGAATTTTGCCAAAAATGTTTGATTGCTTGTTGGGGATCACCAGTGCAGATTTCAGGTAGGTGGGTAGCAAGATTGAATCTCTGTCTTTCAAAATAACTGTTCACATTTTCTCTTTCCCAAGACCCCTTTTCTTATTTCTTGATTATGATTGCGTTATGGAAAGTTTCTCTATTTATTTGTGGAAGTGTTATTGTTTTTTTTATAGATAAATTATCAGATCAGATACATTTATTTTATCAATCATCTTAATAAACTTCAATTCTTTCCATTGATACATTTTCATATTCAATTCAGTAGGAAATTCACCTTTCATATACAAACAATACAGCTTGATGACTAAGTGGGTAAGAATCAGCATACTAAGGCAGTTTTGTAATTGAATCCTCACTTATTCCCAGAAGTTTGTATGACACTTATCGCTTCTTTCATCTGTCTTAATTAATTGTAGATGACTTAACTTTAGACACCCCTCAAACTGGATGATTTATTTATTACTCAGAAATATAGTTAGCTCTTTTCAGAGGAAGAATAACTTCTTCTGCACTCTAGGTAAGCTATATCAGCAAAATTGATAATCGTAGATATAGACCATGGTATCCCATTCACTTAACTATGATGAAGGTTTTAATATATTAATAACTGAGATATTTGGTGCTTATCATGTTTTTTATTATCATCTCCAAAGAGTTTACATGACTGAGATTTATTCATATTTAGCACTATTTTTTGTGAGATCGATGGTGTATCAGACATCAGTCAAACCTATATCAGCAGGCAAATCTATATCTTCCATTCTTGTTTTAATTTGTTCAGCTAAATGTCTAATTGAGCTATTCATAAAGAGAACACCACCCCTCATATTGAAAGCCAACATCCCTCCGTGGAGACGAAACACTCGTGGAGTTCTTAAGGGAATAATAGCTGCTTGTCCCACATAACTGGCATCTTGCTTCTGTACAGTAAATAAGGAGAAAGAAGAAGTTGCTGCATTTTTAAGAAACTGTGACACACTTAATAACTTTGATGTTGATAAATCTTGCTTAACATGGCATTTAAAAGCGTGAGCAATGGAAGTAGGCTTTCACAAGAATTTTATAATAATAATAACAGCAAATTAAGTGCCTGGACAAAATTTTGATGTCCATATAAATCACTTTGAAGCTCTATTGTTCAATTTATCAAATATGAACAAGTGACAATGGTCAATAGTGATTTTAATATACATTACCTAAAAATTTATTTTAGTAAACATTTATTGCAATTTGTAACATACTCATTCAATTCAACTCACATTGTAAATTTTACTACTATGGCAGCTAACTGCAGCAGAGCAGCCATTTATATACAGCTCTTTGAATGAAGTGTCAGAATAGTGGATTAGGAAACACATAAGGTTGTAAGTTTCCGAGAAATCAACAGAAAGTATCATAAAGCAACTAAAAATAGTTTTAATAAAGTTATGCAGTCTTAAATGTAGAACTCTTGTTTGTAGAGACTTTAAAAGTGATTTTCTGTCAGATAGTGTCCAGATAAGTCGCCTAGAGTTGTTGGCATTCGGCTCTGGATTATTTGCAACAGTAACATTTACTTTGAGGATTAAAGGGCATAGCGCAACAACCATAGATAATCTCTGTTACATCCAACAACCTGCTCTGAATTAGCTGACTATGATGACCAAATTTTAACAATAAACTATGCTGAATCACTATGTGCAGATTGTAGAAGAAATATATTGCATTGTGGAATCCTGAACTAGGTCCTGATCATAGCAATCAGAGGGAAATTATGTGAAAAAGGCCTGAGAGAGATTTGTAAAACAGACAGTAGCGAAGGAAAATTTACTTATTTTAAAAATATTCCTACAACACTTTGAAATTTCTTTTTACCTAAAACAAAAAAATAGGGGCAGAATCAAACATAACAAAGGATAAGGGACAGATAACTTACTCCTGAGATTAAAGTATTTTGCATTAGAAAGAGAGATTGCTAGCTAATTCAGAGTCAAGACTTGAAATCCCATTACCAGTGGTGTTGTAGAAGCTTCCATTCAGTTATTAAAATAGCAATACTCATGTAACATGCTCAACAAATTGAACACTCCAAGAATAGTACTAAAACTAGCTGATACATTAATAAACAAAAACAAAAAAAGCAGTCCACATGAAATTGAGTCCACAGCATATAGATCTGGCAGAAATGGTGACTTTTCTAATCAAAGACCACTAACTTCAATAACTGCTTCCTTGCAGTGGCAGGAGACATTGTACACACTAATAAACAAGTAAATATAGATGTATTAGATTTATTGGTGTGAACATTGCATGTTCCACCAACAGATATTAGTTTCAAAATACAACTCTTGAGAAGATTGCAACATTCATCAGACTACTAAAAAATAGGAATGGTACTGATATGATGGTGTTTTTTGCAGAATATTATACTCTTGTGCTGATTGGGGATGACTGCCCTACAGTTTTCTTTGTAATCAGTCAGTAAATCAGGGCATATTTACTGACATATTTAAATATGCTGCAGTAACAGCCATCTATAAAAATGGAGATAAATGGACTATCTCAGATTACAGTTGTTTTTTATTTCTTCCAGTCTTCTAATAAATATTTAAGAAAGTGGAATATGTTCATATATTTAACTGAACAGAACTTGTGAACCGCCTCTCAGTTTGGCTTTCAAAAACAATTTTACACTGAGGGAGCAGTCCAAGACCTGATAAAACAGACTTAAAAAAAGAAAATATCTAACTGATATTTCTTGTGACTTGGTTGTGTAGATCACAAAATTCTACTTGGTAAACTGACATGTTTAGGGCTCTGATGACTTAACACTTTCATTGATAGAGTCTTATGTTCATTACACAAAGCAGGTCTTGTTTACAGTCTCTATCGCAAGAATGAAACTAACCTCAAAATTCGAAAACAAAGTGCAACTCAGAAACTGCAATGTTTCCTGATGATGTGAGTATACTAATCAAGTATTCAAACTGAACTGTAGAGGATACACCTCAGATATTGCCTGAAAATGCCTAAAGATAGTTCACAGCTAACCTTTTTGAGACTCATTCTTACAAAGGACAAATTATCTCAGCGGGCCAGGGACCGCCGCCATCGCGACCTTGGGACCCCGGGGGCCCCTATTTTTTATCAGTTGCTGACCCTCTTGAATCGAAACATGATGCGTCGCGTCGTTTCATGATTCGAGGGTCAGCAACTGATAAAACAAATGGGGCCCTGCAGGGTCCCAAGGTCGCAATGGCGGCGGTCCCTGTCCCGCTGAGATAATTTGTCCTTTTAGGACAATTATCTGGGCAAGCACCCACGCCAGCAAAAGGTTGCCTGACACGTGTTGATAACAGGAGTTGTTTTAACCGGCTGTACTCGAATTTTAGTACATAAGGGGGGTGATTTGGAGCACAGCACATCATGTCCTCTGAACTGATAATGTCGACATCTACGAGCAGCAGCAGCAAGTGTGTATGTGTGTGTAAGCTTCTTTCAAGATGTATACTGTAATCTTCGACTGTCAAGGCTTCAAGAAATGTGCGAATGAATTTGTTCCTAAGGACTTAGCATTCCAAATGCTGTGCGATGATGGAACAGTGTTTGCCTCTGGAAGTTACATTCTTCAATGTACAACACCGTATTACGAACTTGATATCGAATCAGCAAAATGGTTGGCAGAGAACCATCATCACTACAACATTAATTCAGTTGGAGTCTCGCTGGATAGTGCATTAAACTCCATCAAATCAGTGGTACCAACAAGCACTGTACTTGTTAAAGGTACTCAAAAAGTGAAATGGGTAAGAGAGTTCTTACCCGACTGCCTAATAACTAATGTGGAGGAGAAACGCTGCCCTTCACTACATGCTCTACGTAAGCTGAATGGTATTGGCAGGTACCAACCAGTAACTGCGAAATTGAATACAAATCTGCTGGTGAAGTGGTACAAAGAGTACTACTTAAAACATTAAGCTGAACAGTGTGGAGTAAAGAGTGTAATGGACCCTCACAAAAGCAGGCAAGTGTGAACTGTTAGACAATTGTGAATCATGTGAAAACTGTGAAGCGTATTTTCATTTCCTAGTATTCAGGCCTTTTTTGTAAATGCTTTAAAATTCCTGTTGTGTTGTGTGATTGTGTGCATCTGTGGTATAACTATTAGGAACTTGAAGAAGCAGTTGTTCGTTTGGTATATCTTTAAAACATAACCTTAATATTTATACAATTCTTTAAAAATAACTGTAATTTTATATAATAAAATTACATTTTATGTTACTGTAATCCAACTGTTATGTTTTCTATCAAAACCTAACCATTTCACAAATGCCTTATTTCCTTTCCTGTACAATACTTTCTCTACTAGATAAGTATTGGGGTATTTTGTTTTCTGTAATTCATGACCATAAAACGCACCAGCAATGTTATTTAGTTCAAAATCTTGTTTTCTGTAATTCATGACCATAAAACGCACCAGCAATATTATTTAGTTGAAAATCTTGCAGAGTGTGTGTCCTAGGATTTGTTTCTTGGTCTCCAATTATCTTAAATATTCCTGTAGACCAATTTGGTGTGTATTCTTTATCAAAAATGGCTTTTTTTTACTGATTCTTACGAACTCTCCTACTTTAAATTTCTGCTTTGATTTGTCTATGGTACGTATTTTATTATATACTGTGGATAAAAGGTGATTATCATTAACATCGCAAGGTCGCATCTTAATTGTGGAATGCTTTGTTCTATTATATTTATCAATTAAATGTGATAGAATGTTAATCCACCTGTATGAGCCTGTAGCTGTAAATTCTTTAAACATTAGTCCTTTTAATGTTCTGCTGAAACGTTCAACAACTGAAACCTTCATATTGGAATAAGTAGAATAATGATGGATGTTAAGTCGCATCATTAACATTTTAAATTTTGAATTATAGAATTCTTTCGCAAAATCTGTTTGTAAAAATGCAGGTACTCTCTCACTATGTTTGTACAATTTTTTAATAGCTTTTGTAACATCATCTTCAGACTTGGTTTTTAAAGCAACTGCCCAATCATATTTCGAGTACACATCAATCAGTGTTAGTATATGTTACCTGAATTGTATTTAGAATATGCACTCATTTCCACTAAATCAGCTTGATGCAAGTCATCAAGTCCTTTAGTAATAACTGTCCGCCTCGGATACACTTTTCGAGCACTACGATGGAGCTCATTAGCAATGGCACATTGTGTCATATTGAGTTGTGTAATTAGAGAAAAGTGATGTCATTTACACATGTCTGATGTTCTTTATACATGCAGAATATATGAAAAAATTCAATGTCACTTAGGAGGGGACAAGAGGAAAAATCTGTCAATGATATCACAATGAGCAAAAGATGTCATATTATGTAAGGTTAGTGCCATCAAGTACATCAGAGGAGGGAACAAGAGGATAAATCTGTCAATGATATCACAATGAGCTAAAGACGTAATATTACGTAAGGTCAGTGCCATCAAGTACATCACCATGACATCATCATGACTTAACAAAATATCAGCAAATTCAACATCTTCCTCCTCTGAATCACTTACAGCATCTAATGCTCCACCACAATGTACACTTCTGAATAATGCCGTATTAACGCAAAAATAAATTATTACCACCTTTTATATACATTACATTATCAAACAGCACGTGTCAAGCAACCTATTGCTGGCGTGGGTGCTTGCCCAGATAATTGTCCTAAAAGGACAAATTATCTCGGCGGGACAGTGACGCCGCCATCGCGACCTTGGGACCCGGGGGTCCCTTTTTTTTTATCAGTTGCTGACCCTCGAATCATGAAACGACGTGACGCAGTCATGTTTCGATTCATGAGGGTCAGCAACTGATAAAAATAAGGGGCCCCACAGGGTCCCAAGGTCGCGATGGCGGAGGTCCCTGTCCCGCTGAGATAATTTGTCCTTTTAGGACAATTATCTGGGCAAGCACCCACGCCAGCAAAAGGTTGCCCGACACGTGCTGTTTGATAACGTAATGTATGTAAAAGGTGGTAATAATTTATTTAGTGTAGTCAGCAAAATGTCTTGGGTAAACCAGTATTTAAGCACGGGCAACCATGGCTCTATACAATACGACGTAGGTGTTTTATATCCAGGACCTGAGGAAGATATTGAAATGGCGGAAAGAATTCCATCAACAAATGTAAATCGTTCTCATTGCAGTAATGATATTCGAACAGTGCAAAGAGAGGATGCTGCTACTCGTATACGGTATGGAGATAATCCAGCATTCGACGATTTGGATATGAGTGGCGAAACAGTTGAATTTGAACGGGTGCCAGAAACAAGACGAGAGAGTGTCACGGATGGGGCTGCAAATAGCACAGCTGATGTTACAATTTCAGGGCAGATAGCGATAGCGGCTGGCGCGGCGACAACTACTGCTGCCGCAGGTGCTGCTTACGCCGTTAAAAAAGTAGTTGAACGTGTACAGAACAAAGGATAATTCTAATTTATTTTTATTTGTTGTACTAATTGACAATAAAAATTATACATTGTACAAATTCTTGTCTCTTATTTAATAAGGAATATTATACATTTGCAACAATGAAAAGAAAGCTAAAGAATAAGGCTTTTTTATTGCATTTTTCAATTCATCGAACTTTTTCCACCTAATAGTTCTCACATGGACATTGTTGAAATCTGGATGACTACACACAATTGGCTGAGAATTAGAAATTGACAGTAATGGAGTACGTCTTAAAATAGCATCTCCTTTATATTATACACGAATGTTGCATGCAATTCCTTCACAAACTTTTTTGAAATCCTCTACAGCACCTTCTTCTAATGAAATTTCATTTCCAATGATTATTCGCCTATTTACGGCGTCTTGAGGAGCAAATTGATTTGTCTTATTATTGCATCGGCCAATATGGCCTACATTAAGTCCAAGATGCGATCCTGCGATGTTAATGATAATCACCTTTTATCCGCAGTACATAATAAAATACGTACCGTAGACAAATCAAAGCAGAAATTTAAAGTAGGAGAGTACGTAAGAATCAGTAAAAACAAAGCCATTTTTGATAAAGGATACAAACCAAATTGGTCTACAGAAATATTTAAGATAATTGGAGTCCAAGAAACAAATCCTAGGACACACACTCTGCAAGATTTTCAACTAAATAATATTGCTGGTGCGTTTTATGGTCATGAATTACAGAAAACAAAATACCCCAATACTTATCTAGTAGAGAAAGTATTGTACAGGAAAGGAAATAAGGCATTTGTGAAATGGTTAGGTTTTGATAGAAAACATAACAGTTGGATTACAGTAACATAAAATGTAATTTTATTATATAAAATTACAGTTATTTTTAAAGAATTGTATAAATATTAAGGTTACGTTTTAAAGATATACCAAACGAACAACTGCTTCTTCAAGTTCCTAATAGTTATACCACAGATGCACACAATCACACAACACAACAGGAATTTTAAAGCATTTACAAAAAAGGCCTGAATACTAGGAAATGAAAATACGCTTCACAGTTTTCACATGATTCACAATTGTCTAACAGTTCACACTTGCCTGCTTTTGTGAGGGTCCATTACACTCTTTACTCCACACTGTTCAGCTTAATGTTTTAAGTAGTACTCTTTGTACCACTTCACCAGCAGATTTGTATTCAATTTCGCAGTTACTGGTTGGTACCTGCCAATACCATTCAGCTTACGTAGAGCATGTAGTGAAGGGCAGCGGTTTCTCTTCCACATTAGTTATTAGGCAGCCAGGTAAGAACTCTCTTACCCATTTCACTTTTTGAGTACCTTTAACAAGTACAGTGCTTGTTGGTACCACTGATTTAGTGGAGTTTAATGCACTATCCAGCGAGACTCCAACTGAATTAATGTTGTAGTGGTGATGGTTCTCTGCCAACCATTTTGCTGATTCGATATCAAGTTCGTAATACGGTGTTGTACATTGAAGAATGTAACTTCCAGAGGCAAACACTGTTCCATCATCGCACAGCATTTGGAATGCTAAGTCCTTAGGAACAAATTCATTTGCACATGTCTTGAAGCCTTGACAGTCGAAGACTACAGTATACATCTTGAAAGAAGCTTACACACACACACACTTGCTGCTGCTGCTCGTAGATGTCGACGTTATCAGTTCAGAGGACATGATGTGCTGTGCTCCAAATCACCCCCCTTATGTACTAAAATTCGAGTACAGCCGGTTAAAACAACTCCTCTTATCAACACGTGTCAGGCAACCTTTTGCTGGCGTGAGTACTTGCCCAGATAATTGTCCTAAAAGGACAAATTATCTCAGCGGGACAGGGACCGCCGCCATCGCGACCTTGGGACCCCGGGGGCCCATTTTTTTAGTCAGTTGCTGACCCTCGAATCATGAAACGAGTGCTTGCCCAGATAATTGTCCTAAAAGGACAAATTAACTCAGCGGGACAGGGACCGCCGCCATCGTGGGTCCCTTTTTTTTATCAGTTGCTAACCCTCATGAATCGAAAGTCGTTTCATGATTCGAGGGTCAGCAACTGATAAAAAAAAGGGGCCCCCGGGGTCCCAAGGTCGCGATGGCGGCGGGACCTGTCCCGCTGAGATAATTTGTGCTTTTAGGACAATTATCTGGGCAAGCACCCACGCCAGCAAAAGGTTGGCGCGTGTAAAGGGTGTCTTTCTGAAGTGACAGACATGTGAATATTGATAACTGAAATTTCTTAGCAACCAATCCAGTATATAAGGGGCATGAAATTGTTGTCTTCACAGTATGTCCTCTGAATCCACTGCGAGAATGTCTATTGTCTCTGACGCGCTACCAGAAATAGTAAGTACATTTCTGTATAATGGAAACTTTGTACAAACTTGCATGAATTGCCGTTTGTGGAAGACTCCAAAATGCCTTGGATGTTTATCAATTGGAGTTACCACAAACTATACGGGAAGACATTTTATTGAAATTTCGTTATTCAAAATTTAACTTCATGTTAAATTCGTATAGACTGCCAGAATGTTATATATTTGATAAAAGTGAAAAATGTTCCCATGATTTCTGAAACAGTAAATGATGCAGTAGAAGCTTGTGCAAAAACAAGAGCGGGAATTCCAGTTCCATGGGAAACACTCGGTTTGATTACAATGTCTTTTTTGATATTAGTACATTCTGGCTAAGTAGATTCAAAATTAAAGTATTTTTTTACGAAGTTACTAACAAACATTTCGTATATACTATTTGTGAGAATTGCTTATACAAATTATCCGAATCATGGCGAAACCCGCTACTGCAACCACTTCTAATTGGAATGAGAATTAATATGGTAACCAAGGCACCATCATTTTCATATGGTGTAACTTGTCCGCCACATATTAAACAATATAGTCATTGGTGCATGTTTTGTGCAAATAGTCCATCGTTCAGAAGTGCATGTTGTGGTGGCTCGTTAAGCAATGTATCTGATTCAGAGGAAGACGATGCTGATTTGGCTGATATGTTTCTTGCAGAGTTGTAATGGAGAATCTCGTGGAAGCCGTCCAGACCATCTTCACTCTTTTGGAAGCAGAAATACCAACACCGTCCTTGAAGGCGAAGATATACTTAATGACGAGATTGAATTGCAAGCTGGCACAGGGAGATGGACTCTTAGGCAAATACATCTTTACCATTTTGAACTATTTGATGCAATTCGAAAGTTCTTCATTAGTCTCGTCCTTTGGTTTCCAGAGCTTCTCCGAATATCTGAGATCTCTGAAATATGGTATTACACTGACGTTATTGTCCTCAGAGGAGAGAACGACGTTGATGAATTCTGTAGACGAATTAATATCATTGCACAAACCTACCCTGGCCAGATTATCATGTGGAAACATGATGGGGACCACCTCATACACGACTGTATCTACTCATCAAGACGATGCCGCTGTAGGTTTCGAACTGACGGATCTATTGCCAGTCGAATTAAGAAAACAACAAGACGCACTAGAGCAATCGCAGCCATGTCAGACATCGACTGGCTCAATGTTCTTTTATATCTCTACTTGCAAAAACGGCCAAGTAGGGGACAAGTTTGGCTTAGAGGAACCGATAAGCGATTGCCTGGTGAGCTTGAAATTATACAATGGAGCAGTTTCGTCGAGCAATCCCTCACAGTATTGGAGGGGCAAGACACTGGAAATGTTAATCAATGTGGAAGTGAACTCACCAGTGATGCAGCATGTAAATGGCCTCATAGCAAGCGCCAGCCAATTGTTACAGGGAAAGGGTGCAATGCTGAAAAAACAGCGAAAAAGGTACTATCCCTTTTATTAAGTTATAATTGTATCCCTCCGGAAAATATAGTCAATGTAATACCATCTGCTCATCCATATGTTATTAATTTGATTGACCCCAAAATCAAACGATTTTTCGATATGGGCTTAGAATTGTATAAAAAAAACAATAAATGAATTGGAAAATTTATTGTGTTCTGGTTCTGAAGATAATATTTTTTATTCTCATTCAACAAATGTTTGGGCATATTATCATACATCTACATCTACATTTATACTCCGCAAGCCACCCAACGGTGTGTGGCGGAGGGCACTTTACGTGCCACTGTCATCACCTCCCTTTCCTGTTCCAGTCGCGTATGGTTCGCGGGAAGAACGACTGTCTGAAAGCCTCCGTGTGCGCTCTAATCTCCCTAATTTTACATTCGTGATCTCCTCGGGAGGTATAAGTAGGGAGAAGCAATATATTCGATACCTCATCCAGAAACGCACCCTCTCGAAACCTGGCGAGCAAGCTACACTGCGATGCAGAGCGCCTCTCTTGCGGAGTCTGCCACTTGAGTTCGTTAAACATCTCCGTAATGCTATCACGGTTACCAAATAACCCTGTGACGAAACGCGCCGCTCTTCTTGGGATCTTCTCTATCTCCTCCGTCAACCCGATCTGGTACGGATCCCACACTGATGAGCAATACTCAAGTATAGGTCGAACGAGTGTTTTGTAAGCCACCTCCGTTGTTGATAGACTACATTTTCTAAGGACTCTCCCAATGAATCTCAACCTGGTACCCGACTTACCAACAATTTATTTTATATGATCATTCCACTTCAAATCGTTCCGCACGCATACTCCCAGATATTTTACAGAAGTAACTGCTACCAGTGTTTGTTCCGCTGTCATATAATCATACAATAAAGGATCCTTCTTTCTATGTATTCGCAATAAATTACATTTGTCTATGTTAAGGGTCAGTTGCCATTCCCTGCACCAAGTGCCTATCCGCTGCAGATCTTCCTGCATTTCGCTACAATTTTCTAATGCTGCAACTTCTCTGTATACTACAGCATCATCCGCGAAAAGCCGCATGGGACTTCCGACACTATCTACTAGGTCATTTATATATATTGTGAAAAGCAATGGTCCCATAACACTCCCCTGTGGCACGCCAGAGGTTACTTTAACGTCTGTAGACGTCTCTCCATTCATAACAACATGCTGTGTTCTGTTTGCTAAGAACTCTTCAATCCAGCCACACAGCTGGTCTGATATTCCGTAGGCTCTTACTTCGTTTATCAGGCGACAGTGCAGAACTGTATCGAGCGCCTTCCGGAAGTCAAGAAAAATAGCATCTATCTGGGAGCCAGTATCTAATATTTTCTGGGTCTCATGAACAAATAAAGCGAGTTGGGTCTCACACGATCGCTGTTTCCGGAATCCATGTTGATTGCTACATAGTAGATTCTGGGTTTCCAAAAACGACATGATACTCGAGCAAAAAACATGTTCTAAAATTCTACAACAGATCGACGTCAGAGATAGAGGTCTATAGTTTTGCGAATCTGCTCGACGACCCTTCTTGAAGACTGGGACTACCTGGGCTGTTAGAAGGGGGGCAAGTTCTTTCGCGTACTCTGTGTAGAATCGAATTGGTATCCCGTCAGGTTCAGTGGACTTTCCTCTGTTGAATGATTCCAGTTGCTTTTCTATTCCTTGGACACTTATTTCGATGTCAGCCATTTTTACGTTTGTGCGAGGATTTAGAGAAGGAACTGCAGTGCGGTCTTCCTCTGTGAAACAGCTTGGGAAAAAGGTGTTTAGTATTTCAGCTTTACACGTGTCATCCTCTGTTTCACTGCCATCATCATCCCGGGGTGTCTGGATATGCTGTTTCGACCCACTTACTGATTTAACGTAAGACCAAAACTTCCTAGTATATTCTGTCAAGTCGGTACATAGAATTTTACTTTCGAATTCACTGAACGCTTCACGCATAGCCCTCCTTACGCTAACTTTGACATCTTTTAGCTTCTGTTTGTCTGAGAGGTGTTGGCTGCGTTTAAACTTAGAGTGAAGCTCTCTTTGCTTTCGAAGTAGTTTCCTAACTTTGTTGTTGTACCACGGTGGGTTTTTCCCGTCCCTCACAGTTTTACTCGGCACGTACTTGTCTAAAACGCATTTTACAATTGCCTTGAACTTTTTCCATAAACACTCAACATTGTCAGTGTCGGAACAGAAATTTTCGTTTTGATCTGTTAGGTAGTCTGAAATCTGCCTTCTATTACTCTTGCTAAACAGTTAAACCTTCCTCCCTTTTTTTTATATTCCTACTAATTTCCATATTCAGGGATGCTGCAACGGCCTTATGATCACTGATTGCCTGTTCTGTACATACAGAGTCGAAAAGTTCGGGTCTGTTTGTTATCAGTAGGTCCAAGATGTTATCTCCACGAGTCGGTTCTCTGTTTAATTGCTCGAGGTAATTTTCGGATAGTGCACTCAGTATAATGTCACTCGATGCTCTGTCCCTACCACCCGTCCTAAACTTCTGAGTGTCCCAGTCTATATCTGGTAAATTGAAATCTCCACCTAAGACTAAACATGCTGAGAAAATTTATGTGAAATGTATTCCAAATTTTCTCTCAGTTGTTCTGCCACTAATGCTGCTGAGTCGGGAGGTCGGTAAAAGGAGCCAATTATTAACCTAGCTCGGTTGTTGAGTGTAACCTCCACCCATAATAATTCACAGGAACTATCCACTTCTACTTCACTACAGGATAAACTACTACTAACAGCGACGAACACTCCACCACCGATTGCATGCACTCTATCCTTTCTAAACACCGTCTGTACCTTTGTAAAAATTTCGGCAGAATTTATCTCTGGCTTCAACCAGCTTTCTGTACCTATAACGATTTCGGCTTCGGTGCTTTCTATCAGCGCTTGAAGTTCTGGTACTTTACCAACGCAGCTTCGACAGTTTACAATTACAATACCGATTGCTGCTTGGTCCCCCCATGTCCTGACTTTGCCCTGCACCCGTTGAGGCTGTTGCCCTTTCTGTACTTGCCCAAGGCCATCTAACCTAAAAAACCGCCCAGCCCACGCCACACAACCCCTGCTACCCATGTAGCCGCTTGTTGCGTGTAGTGGACTCCTGACCTATCCAGCAGAACCCGAAACCCCACCACCCTATGGCGCAAGTCGAGGAATCTGCAGCCCACACGGTCGCAGAACCGTCTCAGCCTCTGATTCAGACCCTCCACTCGGCTCTGTACCAAAGGTCCGCAGTCAGTTCTGTCGACGATGCTGCAGATGGTGAGCTCTGCGTTCATCCTGCTAGCGAGACTGGCAGTCTTCACCAAATCAGATAGCCGCCGGAAGCCAGAGAGGATTTCCTCGGATCCATAGCGACACACATCATGGGTGCCGACATGAGCGACCACCTGCAGATGGGTGCACCCTGTACCCTTCATGGCATCCGGAAGGACCCTTTCCACATCTGGAATGACTCCCCCCAGTATACTCTACAAGATTCCCTTTTTTGGCTAAATAAAATTTTATTATTTCAATGTGAAGATGATACTGACGAGGATACGAAATTTTTAACAAATCTTGTATCTTGGATTAATAAGAAAGGATTGTATCAATGGCAAGAATTTGAAGGTAAAAATATATATGTACCAAATAAAAAGTTAAACACATTATGTATTGTTGGTCCACCAAATAGTGGCAAAAATTGGTTTTTTGATTGTATAATTTCACTTGGTTTAAATGTTGGCCACATTGGACGTTGTAATAATAAAACAAATCATATGGCTACGAAGTCTTTCGCGACGTATTTCCTGAGTAAAAATTTCTCGGTGTACATGCCGCGTCAAATCAGGATAAATCTCCGAGCTTTCGACCACTACCTCCATGGTCGTCGTCAGGGCTAAAACTGACTGTCGTGAACTAGCGAGGTTCCCACTTTTATATGCAAAGGGATGGCGCTGCAAGCAACGCGGGATAGCAACTACATCTATGGAAGTAGAGGGCACCACTTCGCTACGCGTCATATCGCTGACGTATTCCAGTCAATAAGAAGCCATCCTTTGCATATAAAAGTGGGAACCTCGCTAGTTCACGACAGTCAGTTTTAGCCCTGACGACGACCATGGAGGTAGTGGTCGAAAGCTCGGAGATTTATCCTGATTTGACGCGGCATGTACACCGAGAAATTTTTACTCAGGAAATACGTCGCGAAAGACTTTGTAGCCATATTAGTTTCCTCTACGGGGAGGACATAGCGCGCAGCGTTCGTCACCTGGAGAAGCTGCGCCTGAAACAGTCTCAGTTGCTGAGCAATCTGGCTTTTTTACAACCCTGTCGTGACAAGGAGGTAGTACCGAAGTTTGCAGTCGTCAAACACCACATCAGAAGCGCTGCAGTAAACAGAATTTTACGAAAGACCAGCCATGCTATTGTGAAGGAGAGGATACGTCATACCAGGTATGAACTAGACATGAACGCTCGCCTGTTATTTAGTTGCCATTTATTTCTGGCCGAAGTCCTCTCACCATTGGACTGGGAATGGGTCAATATGACTTTGGCGGCACACCAACGAGCCAATTTAAGCAGGACTACAGCGAAACAGGCCGACAAATTTGAGCGGCTTAACCGTGATCAAGGAACTACTGGGTCCAACGGCATTCACCGCACTGTTATCAACTTCCCTGACAAGGAACTTGATGAAGCTACCATCTCGACTCTCAGTAAAGGATGAACTTTGCCCCGGCTCCACGTAAGTTACCAGTGGTTGAGATCATTAGTGGAGTGGAACAAGCAGTTCGTCATCTTCCTCAAGAAGCAGCGGATGACGTAAGGTTTGCTACTAGCCGGATTTTAGCGACATCCAAGCCGCCTAAGTCAAACATCAGCAGAGAGGAGAGGCAAGGACTGAAATTGTTGCAGAAGGATGAAGATCTAGTTGTTTTACCTGCGGACAAGGGGAACGCCACGGTAATCCTCAATGCTACAGATTACCATAAGAAAGTTGGATTATTACTGGAGGACAGCACATACCGGGTTCTCAGACGGGATCCCACATCGGCGCTCAGCAGGAAGACACGGGAGCTACTAAAAAACTCTGGCCTCTCCGATGAACTGGTGAAGAACTTATGGCCGAGAGCACCTAGGCCACCAAGACTGTACGGTTTGCCAAAGGTTCATAAGGAGAACGTCCCGTTGAGACCGATTGTTAGCGCTATTGGCTCTCCTACGTACAAGCTTGCAAAGCACTTAACTAAACTGTTGGCGCCTATAGTTGGTCACTGCCCACATCATATTAAAAATTCAAAAATGTTTGTTGATATCATAAAACACATGAAGATAGGCCCAAGTGATATCATGGTCAGCCTCGACGTGGTTTCTCTGTTCACCAAAGTACCTGTGGATGACACATTACAATTGTTGTCTGCTCATTTCTCCTCAGAAATTTTGAAGTTGTTCCGGCATACCTTGACGACCACTTATTTTTTATACAGTGGAAATTATTATGAAATGACGGATGGAACAGCCATGGGTTCGCCACTGTCACCAGCAATAGCGAATTTTTTCATGGAGGACTTTGAAGAACGAGCCCTGAGCAGTGCACACCTCCGCCCATCATGCTTCTACAGATACGTCGACGATACTTTTTTAATCTGGCCACACGGCAGCGACACGCTGCAGCAGTTCGTCGAACATCTGAATGGTGTACATCCAAACATAAAATTTACATTGGAGGTAGAGAAGGAAGGGAAGTTACCTTTTTTAGATGTGTTGGTAGAGCGAAAGCCGGATGGACGACTGGGCCATTCTGTGTACAGGAAGCCAACCCATACAGACTTATATCTGCATAACCATAGCTTCCATCATCCGTCTCAGAAGAGAGCTATGCTGAATACTTTAGTACACAGAGCCAGGACTATTTCCGACAAGGACCACCTCGGTCCCGAGATCAACCATTTGACGACTGTTTTCAAGAGGAATGGTTATTCTGCCGGTGAAATTAAATCAGTATTGTCCAAGAAAGTAAGACACGATGCCGGCCACATACAAGAAGAGGACCAACACTTAGCGCGGCTTCCTTTTTGCGGTGCTACAACGAGCAAGATAGCCAGAGTCCTGAAGAGGCAAGGAATAAAACCAGTTTTCCGACCACCTAGGAAAATTAAGGAAATGTTGAGACCAGTCAAAGATAGTCTCGGCTTAAGAGTGCCGGGAATTTATACTATTCCTTGCGAATGCGGCAAGAATTACGTGGGCCAGTCTGTAAGAACCGTTGCCGACCGCTGCATCGAGCACCAACGTCACCTGAAATACAGGTATTTGGAAAAATCAGCGGTGGCTGAACATAGCCTGCTTAACAAGCATAAGATTTTATTTGAAGAAACCAGAGTAATAGCCCACACATCGAATTACTGGGACTCTGTGATCCGGGAAGCAGTCGAAATTAGGCTTAGCGATAATAACTTTAATAGAGACAACGGCTATGCACTTAGCAACACTTGGAAGAGTGCACTGGATAAAGAAAAATCGCTGAGAAAAACTTCTCGCACTTTACCTCCTGATTTAAGGGATGGCGCTGCAAGCAACGCGGGATAGCAACTACATCTATGGAAGTAGAGGGCACCACTTCGCTACGTGCCATATCGCTGACGTATTCCAGCCAATAAGAAGCCGTCCTTTGCATATAAAAGTGGGAACCTCGCTAGTTCACGACAGTCAGTTTTAGCCCTGACGACGACCATGGGGGTAGTGGTCGAAAGCTCGGAGATTTATCCTGATTTGACGCGGCATGTACACCGAGAAATTTTTACTCATAAAACAAATCAGTTTGCATTGCAAGATGCTGTTAATAGACGTGTCATTGTTGGCAATGAAATTTCTTTAGAGGAGGGTGCAATTGAGGATTTCAATAAAGTGTGTGAAGGAATTGCATGTAACATTAGAGTGAAGTACAAAGGAGACGCTATATTAAGACGTACTCCATTACTGTTAATTTCAAATTCACAACCAGTTATTTGTTCTCACCAAGATTTTAAGGATATTCGTGTACGTACAATTATGTGGAGAAAGTTTGATGAATTAAAAAATGCTTGTAAAAAGCCATATCCTTTGGCTTTCTTTCAGTTACTTCAAATGTATGATATTGATTATCAAATAAAAGACAAGAATTTGTACAATGTATATTTTATTGTCAATTATTACAACAAATAAAAATAAAGTATAATTGTTACATTTCAAATTACAATTGTTTAATTTCATATTGACGCTTATAAACAGATGATTCCTCATTCCTTTTTACATTAGACATATAAATCATATCTGATACTTGAACATTTGATACAGTTGCTCTAGGGTAATGTGTCTGTAGACCATCTGCATACACTGAACATTCTGCAATAACTTCAAATAACATTTGAGTATCAGTATATTTTGTAACATCACTATTTAAACTGCTTGTACTTAAAGCATATGTAGGATTAATGCCTACATGAAGGCTCAGTTGAACATTTGTATCATGAAGTCTAATATTATACCCGGCAGAAGCAATATCAGCTTTTTCTATTAAATTATTATATCCAGATGCTTCTGCATTTGTGACTGGAGTAACAGCTCCTACTAATTGTTCTTCCATTCTTGCTGGTTCAAAAGGGGTTAAAGAAAAACTATCACATGACATAAAAGGTTTACAGTGCTTATCAGCATTAATATTATACCTTTGAATTACATTTTGAGCAGTATTTGTAATAGGAAAAATATCAACATTGGCTACTTTTGGAATTTTGAGAAAACCTAATGTTGGTGTGTAAGTATAGTCAACAATAACACTTCCTGTTCGTGCATCTGCATCTACTTCCGAAACACAAGACTGTACACATTTCCAACCCCAATTATGTAAACCCTTATCTTTTGAGCTAGAAACACACGCACAATAATATTTCAAATTAATGGGTTGTCCAAATTGATGTGCAGGCACTTTAGTAAGAAACTCTGCTTCATCATTTCTATAACCATACCATGACTTCCAAATGGAATCAAACTTTCGTTTATGATCTATGGCAGTTGTTTCCATAGGTGCATTTGCTGTAAATGCTGTAGGTTTTACATTAATACCCGGTATTTTCAAATTAATCCCTTCACTTGTAATCATATTCTTATTTTGATTTAATGTTGCAAGTTCTGTACCACTTGAATTAGTGGGAAAAGCAATTCTAGGATTTCGTGTAATTACTTTTACAGAACAATGAACAATTCTACTACCATCAGATAATAAATCGAATTCAGAAGGTGTCATATACAAAAATGGCCTATCAATGGGAATTTCTGCCAAAGGAGTAACCATGCATACTACCTTTTCATGTTCAATCACTGTATGTGCTAAACCATATGTGAAAATTCTATGTACTTTGCGATATCTTGTAATATTACCAGTATCTAATATAGAAGGAGCAGGTAACGGATCAACACGAGTATTAGGAGAATCACCCAGTACGTTAGCAGATGGTGCTGCAGTACCTGTTAACGTTTTTTTTTTTTTTCTTAGACCCACCAGAATGACCTGCTGCAGCCTGACGTTTACCTGAATCTACCTGCATTGGCGAACTCATACCTTCGTCACTATCAGAATATGGTACTAAACGTTGTGGTTCAGAATGTTGTTGTGTTTCTTCTGGTCCTTGTTCGTCTTCGTCTTCTTCGCTGTTTGATACCTCGTGGTCGACGTGATGTTCGTCTACAGAACTTGTTCCAGTGGCTGAACCAGATGCTGATGGACGGTCGTGATCTATAGGCAAACCACGGCGAACACGAGACATTAGCCATTGTTCATAGGCATAGCGTTTCTGGCCTTCATGCATGAACTCCCAATTAGACCGTTCCCACGGTGGAATATCATAATTCTGAAGGCAAGAAACGCTAAAATCAAACAATGAAAACCAAAAATATATGATACACAACAAAATTATATTTACATACCTGTTTTTTCGGCATTTGGTTGTTTCGGCTACAAAGTTTTTCCAATACGTTGTTCAACAGCTGTCTTCAATTTCAGGCCGTATTTTCCCACAAATGAATGCCAATTTCGTGTATGAGTCCAGTCAATTGCGAAATCAATTATAGCTTTTGCATCCAACTGTTGAACTCGTTGTCTAAACTCTTCTTCTGTAAATGGTCGTTCTCTTGCTTCCTTTAGCAGATTATCGTATCCTACGTCGTGCTTGTTAGCAATGGCATCTACTCCACTGCGCGGTGCGTCTATATTTATAGGATTTCCCGGTCCTACGTAATCACTACCAGGTAAAGTATATCCTTTGTTCTGTACACGTTCAACTACTTTTTTAATGCCGTAAGCAACACCTGCGGCGGCAGCAGTTGTCGCACCAGCCGCTATCTGCCCTGAACTTGTAACACCAGCTGTGCTAATTGCGGCCCCGTCCGTGACACTTTCAGATAACAAGGGCACTGTTTCGCTAGCGGTTTCTATATCTGAACTCTGGTGACCTCGACCACGATTTCGTGGTCTATTTGGGCGGCGCCGTCGCACGCCGATATTACTTTCTTCTGGCCTTGATTCTGGCACCCGTTCAAATTCAACTGTTTCGCCACTCGTATCCAAATCGTCGAAATTTGGATTATCTCCGTACCGTATACGAGTAGCAGCATCCTCTCTTTGCACTGTTCGAATATCATTACTGCTACATGAACGATTAACATTTGTTAATGGAATTCTTTCCGCCATTTCAATGTCTTCCTCAGGTCCCGGATATAAAACACCTCCGTCGTATTGTATAGAGCCATGGTTGCCCGTGCTTAAATACTGATTTACCCAAGACATTTTGCTGACTGAACTAAATAAATCATTACCGCCTTTTATATACATTACGTTATCAAACCGCACGTGTCGGGCAACATTTTGCTGGCGTGGGTGCTTGCCAAGATAATTGTCCTAAAAGGACAAATTATCTCAGCGGGACAGGGACCGCCGCCATCGCGACCTTGGGACCCCGGGGGCCCCTTTTTTTTATCAGTTGCTCACCATCATGAATCGAAAGTCGTTTCATGATTCGAGGGTCAGTAACTCGAATTTTAGTACATAAGGGAGGTGATTTGGAGCACAGCACATCATGTCCTCTGAACCGATAACGTCGACATCTACGAGCAGCAGCAGCAAGTGTGTGTGTGTGTAACCTTCTTTCAAGATGTATACTGTAATCTTCGACTGTCAAGGCTTCAAGACATGTGCAAATGAATTTGTTCCTAAGGACTTAGCATTCCAAATGCTTTGCGATGATGGAACAGTGTTTGCCTCTGGAAGTTACATTCTTCAATGTACAACACCGTATTACGAACTTGATAACGAATCAGCAAAATGGTTGGCAGAGAACCATCACCACTACAACATTAATTCAGTTGGAGTCTCACTGGATAGTGCATTAAACTCCATCAAATCAGTGGTACCAACAAGCACTGTACTTGTTAAAGGTACTGAAAAAGTGAAATGGGTAAGAGAGTTCTTACCTGACCGCCTAATAACTAATGTGGAGGAGAAAGGCTGCCCTTCACTACATGCTCTACCAACCAGTAACTGCGAAATTGAATACAAATCTGCTGGTGAAGTGGTACAAAGAGTACTACTTAAATTTTGTAATTTGAAACAATCAATAATGCCCTGGTTACATTAATAGCTGCTCTTGGCAGTCGTATACTAAACAAAACACACTGTCTAAAATTTAATAGCAAGTTAAAATGTCTCATTTGTAGGCAAAGCAAGTGGCTGACAGCAGTTCACTGGCAGAGTACTACAGAAATGCAATCAGTCTACAAAGGAGACAGTATACAAAACATTTGTGCGACCCATCCTAGAATATTGTTCAGGTGTGTTGGACCCATACTCAACAAGATTAACAGGTGATATTGAACAGATAAAAGGAAGACCAGCATGGATGGTAGCATTTCTGGTTTGTTCATCTCATGGGAGAATGCAATGAAGAAGCCGAAAGAGCTGAACACACAGAAACATGGAGATAGACACACATTATCCTATGAAAACCTATGCATACAGCTTATAGAACCCATTTGAGGTGTTGAATCAAGAAATATATCTTTTGTGTGTTACTCCCACAGGGAATGTAAAGACAAGATTATGCTAATTACATCATACACAGAAACATTTAAGCAATCATTCTTCCCACAGTCCATACATACGAGAAATGGAACAAAGCCCTAATAAATCAAATAATAGGAGGTAAAATTTGCCATATGCTTCACAGTGCTTTTCAGAGTACATATGTAGTATAGCTGTAGATGTGCAGAACAGAATAAATGCATAGATAAACTAATCAAGAAGACTAGTTCAGCATGTTTTTCCCTTTGAAGCATGTCTCATTGTGTTGTCCTGAATACAAGAGTATTAGCATGTTTTCACTTATTGTTGTCTCAGGGAATTCTCATGCAAAAGAAAATTAATAGGAGGCTTCATTAGAACTCTTACACAAATATCGGATTTGAGAATTGAAAAGTTCTGTTAGCTACATGGCAAGAAGTTGTGAGTATTGTAAAGCTGTATGACTGGCAGTAATCTACTCTGAATAATGTTTTACAATTGGAAATATATCAGTTATACATAACCATTTTCTTGGAAAAATATCAATATCACCCTTTTATAGGGGATACATACAGCTAAGTGTAATCACTGAGGATGCAGCAGCTTTTTTCTCAAAAGTACAACTTTCTTTCTAGTTTATTTGACTAAATTTTAATGGCATAAGCATTAATAACATTAAATAATGCAGTACTAGTTAGTTAGTAACATGCTCCATGTATCATTTGTATGAATCTTGTATCAAAATGCTGTGAAATGAGTCAGTGTATGTGATATATACACACGATTAGGGTCAATATATTATTTTATAATCCTACTCATACAACTACACTCAAAACTAGGGTTTTTTATTTTCCTCCTTTCTTTAAAAATACTGCCAGAGCTTACATAAAAGTTTGTCCATGGAATAGAAAGAGTTGTCCAAAATAAATAATTTTAGATAGGATTTAAAGCTTCCATCAGACATTTTGTTTTATTGGACAGATGATCAAAAGTGTTTGTTGCTGCATATTGAACTCCTTTCTGAGACATAGACAGCTTTATTAATGGATAATGAAGGTCATTTTTTCCTCTAGTGTTGAAGTTTTGAACATCACTGTTTATCTCAAATTGTGATCGATTAGTTATAGTGAGGTGACAAAAGTCATGGAGAAGTGATATGCACTTATAAAGATGGCAGTACTATCATGTATACAAGATATAAAAGTCCAGTGCTTTGGTGTAGCTGTCATTTTTACTCAGGTGACTCATGTCAGAGATTTCCAATGTGATTATGACTGCATGATGGGAATTGACAGACTTTGGTAGTTGGAACTAGACACTTTGGACATTCCATTTTGGAAATTATTAGGGAATTCAGTATTCCAAGATCCACGATGACAAGAGTGTTTTAAGTATACCAAATTTCAGGTATTACGCCTCACCGAGGACAACGCACTGGCCAACAGACTTCACTTAATGACAGAGCAGTGACATGAGCATAGAGTTGTCTGTGTCATCAGACAACTGACACAGCTTGAAGTAACTGCAGCAATCAATGTGGGAAACCATTAGGACAGTGCAGCAAAATTTGGTATTAATGGTCTATGGCAGCAGAGTGCCTTTGTTAACACGTGACATCACCTGCGGCACCTTTCCTGGCCTCATGACCATACTGGTTGGACCATAGACAACTGGACAGCTGTGGGCTGGTCAGATGGGTCTCAATTTCAGTTGGTAAGACCTGATGGTAGAGTTCAATGACCCCATGAAGCCAAGGAGCCAAGTTGAACAAGGCATTGTGCAAGCTGATGTTGGTTCCATAATGGTATGGTCTGTGATTACATGGAATGAACTGAGTTCTCTGGTTCAACTGGACTGATCATTGACTGGAAATGGTTATTTTCAGCTACTTGGAGAAAATTTGTAGCCATTCATGTACTTGATATTCCCAAACATTTTTATGGATAACACTGCACCAAGTCACCAGGTGACAACTGTTTGTGATTAAGTTGAAGAACATTCCAGACAGTTTAAGTTAATGATGTGGCTATCTGGACCACCCAACATGAATCTCATTGAACATTTGTGGGACAGAACTGAGAGGTCAGTTCATGCACAAAATCCTACACTGGCAACACTTTCGCAGTTATGGATGGCTATAGAGGCAGTATGGCTCAATATTTCTGAAGGAGACTTTGAATGACTTTTTTTAGTCCATGTCATCTGTCATACAACATTTATGATGGGACTGAGAATTTATGGCATTGAGGACACATCATGTTATCTTAGATGAAGACTTATCAACAGAAGTAGAGGTAACTTCAGGCATGCCCCAAGGAAGTGTACTGGAGTTCTTGTGTTTATATTGCATGTTAATTAACCAGCTGACAATGTGAACAGTACCATCAGATTTATTACATATGATACAGTTATAGATAAGGAAGTACTAGCTGGAAAAAAAATGCAGTAGTATCCAGTCATATCTTGATAACAACTCAGAGTTTTGCCTGAATTGAAAATTTGATTTAAATGTGTGTAAATTCAAAAATTTTCACTTCACAAAATGTAGAAAAGTAGTATTCTATGGCTACAATATATTAGTAGGTCACAATTGGAATCAGTTGACTCATACTGTTGAAAAATTCCTTGTGCAATTAACGTTAGAATATTGCTCACGTTTGTGAGACCCATGCCAGATAAGAGTATAAGGGGATACTGAGTACATATAAAGGAGGATGGCACAAATGATGTATTTTTGTTTGACTCATCAGAGACTACAGTGGAAATATTAAAAGGTGGAACTGACAGGCACCTGAAGGTAAATAACAATTATTCCATGAAAACATACTTACGAAGTTTCAAGAACCAGTATTGAAATATTATTTATACTCTCATGCATCAGGTCCATAGGGACTGTGCAGACAAGATTAAACTAAATACAGCATGCACAGAGGAATTCTTCCTGTGCTTCTTACATAACTGGAACAAAAAGATGAGCAAATGAGTGGTATGGAAAGTCTCCTAAAATGACATAGTCTGGTAAAATTACATGCCTCATATTTCTTGATACTGTCATAAGAGTCATCACTTTTTGGAACAAGATTATGTTATTGTGTTGGCAACATTGTTACACCAAAATGGTAAAGTCGTTTGCTTAGACAGTTATGTGGAAAAGTACCAGTGGTTACAAGAGAGAGAACAGCAATATTTTTATTGTAGGGTGGGCAGAAACAAAAGAATTTCAGAGACAGGTTGAAAATATCATTTACATTGATAAAACAGGAAGACAGAATGCAAATTTTAATATACACAATTCATACCACCAACTCTGATTAAAACTAGAGATGTTCAGAAATTGACAGAAAAATTAGAACTATCCAGTTGTAATTCAGCCAATGCACAAAAAAGCTGTTGTATCAGAATTCCTGAGGACTGAGGAGTAAGCTTAATGAATTGCTTATTTGTGTTGAAGAATTAGGGTTGACCAAACCAATTTATATAATCTGCCTCTCTGTGACCAAACCAATTTATATAATCTGCCTCTCTGAAAATCATGTGACCACTTAAATGCTACAGAATTTAATTTAACCTCTTATTTCTATGGAGAAAATACAGAGAAAGAAGGAGCTGCCACATTTGTCAGAAACGGTTTTAACTTAAAAAATACTGATATTAATAAATTTTCTTCAAAGCAGCACTTAAAGAAGCTTGTGCAATGGGAGAAGTATTTCACAATAAGCCCTTTATAATATAGTACATGGAAAACACATTCAGGGAACTTGAACCTCTTCATAAAAATCTGCAAGTTCTATTGTCCCATGTTACAGTACAAAACGAGGAAATAGCTGTTGCTGGTGATTATAAAGTGGATTTCTTGAAAAGCTCCATGAACAGACAATTATTGCAATCAGTAACACTGTTATTCTATGTAATCTATACTGTGAACTTTGCAACTAAATGCTCTGAGACTTCTATTGATAATCTCTTTGTAGCCAACTCTGGGGAGAAAAGTATTAGCACAAAACCAATAATAAATGGGCTGTTTGATCACAACATGCAGCATCTTGTGATAAATCTTCAAACTTGTCAGGATATAAAATCTGTTAAATCTGAATACAGGAGGGAAATAAATCAGTCAAAAATTGAGAATTTTAGGAGATTGCTCAAAGACATGAACTGGATAGATGTTTACAATATTTTGGACTCAAATGGAGAATACAAAGAATTCATTAATAAAGTTATTTTCTTATTTGCATTTTTTTTTCTCCTAGAGGTATCTCAAATCAAACAGAAGTCTAAAAATAAACCCTGGATTACAGAGAGTACACAAGGAATAAAGATATCACGTGGAATAAAATGGAAACTAAATCTACTATACGTGAACAGTGGTGATATTAGCATTGTAATACATTACAAAGAATATTGCAAAATATTGAAGCAAGTAATCCAGAGATCTAAGCAACTTTATTATGAGAAAAATATAATTACATCAGGATACAAAATAACAACTAGATGGGATATAGCGAAGACAGAGACAGGTGGGGCCAGAAAGGAAGAAGATATCCTAGCTAGTTCCAAAAATAAATGAGACATTGGTGATAAGAACAAGTAGCATTGCAAACCTCTTAAAAAGGTACTTTTTTTTACTGTCAGTTTGGCTTTATCAGGTTCGGTAAACAGTGCAATGGAATATCTGAGACCGTCTCTACAAATAATTTCAGTACAATTGAAATGACACTCCCTTCCCCCAAAGAAGTAGCATCCATCGTAAAATCCTTAAAATCAAAATATTGTAGTGGCTTTGATAATGTATCAATGAAGTTGATCAAAGAGTGTTCACATGAGTCGAGTTTTATCTTACGTTATTTGTGTAATCAATCTCTTACCAGCGGAACATTGCCTGATGCTAAAATATGCAGAATTTAAGCCTCTCTACAACAAGGGGGATAAAGAGGTTTCATGAGACTGTTGACCAATTTCATGTTTGTTGTCTTTTTCATAAATGACTGAATAGGTTTTGCTCAAGCATCATTGTATCAGACTGCAAATAATATATTGCCCAAGCCTCAGTTTGGGTTCCTTATGGATTCTGATACAGAGAAGGCTACTTACACATACAGTGAGACAGTAATTAATGCATTATGTAACAAATTAGGGACTAATGGAATTTTCTGTGGCCTGTCAAAAGCCTCTGACTGTGTGAATCACAGTATTCTCTAAAGTAAATTAGAATATTATGTTGTCACTGGCAGTGCTGCAAAATGGTTTGCACCTTACGTAACTAAAAGGAAGTGAAGGGTGTCATTGTGAAATAACTGTGGAGTAACCAATTAGTCTTCATCTGATTAGGAATTGATTGCATGTGGCATTCCTCTAGGTTCCATCTTGTGTCTGTTGTTTTTTCCTGTGTATATTAATGACTTCTCATTTGTTGCATTGTCAGATGCTAAGATTATTTTGTTTCCAAATGATATGAACATTACAATAAATGGCAAGTCAAGTATACATTTCGAAAGGTCTGCTAATCAAATTTTCACTGATGTTAATAAATTGTTTAATGCTAATTCACCATTACTAAATTTTTAAATGAACCACTATAAACAGTTCATAACCTGTAACAGATTTTCTTCCAGCATGCACACAACATATGCAGACATGCATATAGAACAGGTCACAAGCGTTAACTTTCTGGGTTTACAACTCAATAAGAAATTCAGCTGGGAAGGGAATATCATAGGAATGCTGAAGCATGTGAACAAGACTGTATTCGCCATGTGAATGATGTCAAATGTAGGAGATATAAATATAAAAAAACTTGCATAATTTGCACACTTTCATTGCATTATGTCATGTGGATCAATTTATGGAGTAACTTGTGAAACCCAGCCAATGATTAGCCGGCCAGGGTGGCCGAGCGGTTCTAGGCGCTGCAGTCTGGAACCGCGCGACCGCTACGGTCGCAGGATCGAATCCTGCCTCGCACATGGATGTGTGTGATGTCCTTAGGTTAGTTAGGTTTAAGTAGTTCTAAGTTCTAGGGGACTGATGACCTCAGAAATTAAGTCCCATAGTGCTCAGAGCCATTTGAACCATTTTAGAACCAGCCAATGATTCTAGAGTGCAAAATCTGGCAATAAGACTCATTTGTGGTGTACGTTCAACAACATCATGTAGAAACCTGTTCAAGGAACTGAATACTCTAACCACTGCTTGTCAGCATATTTATTCCTTAATGTAATTTGTTGCAAATAATATGTCTTTATTTCCTGCCAATTGCTCAGTACATAATATCAATACTAGGAATAAGAAAAATCTACATGAAGACCTAAAATCACTTACCTTGGGCCAAAAAGGGATCCAATATTCAGGAAGACATATTTTCACCAAATGCCAGTGAGCATTAAAAACTTGGTTTCAGACATAGGACAGTTTAAGCAGAGTATGAAAGACTTTTTGATATGATCCTCCTTCTACTCCATACATGAATATCTTAATAGGGACTGTTAGACCAGTTTAAGTAAAAATGTCCGAAAGATATCACCTTTGACAGCACTTGATCTCAACAGTCAAGATCAGGTATTTTGCATGTAATAAATATATTAAAAATGCATAACTATATTTCATTCGGTTAGTGAGTTATTTCTGTAAATATTAGCAGTTCCAGTTTACTGTAATCTATTCACATATCTTGACAGTCTCCTGACAAATTATCTGGAAACTGAGTATGATATTCAAATGTTCTATGTCTTTTATGTCATACTTTGTGACATGTTCCACTTCCACAAGAATTGTCTGACGTTTGGATCTATGGAATGAAAACTAAATCTAATCTAATCCATTTTAATCTATGTGAAGAATCTTTAAAAATCAGGTTTTAGAATATGTGACAATGTTTCGTCTGTGGCATACAATGCCTGGATCATTTGTTTTATAATGTTTTTAACACAGAAGGTGAGTAATCACATCCTTGGAAAATCTTTTAAGCATTTTTGGGGTATGTAGGCCCAGGTGTTTATGAGTGGTGTAGTAGTACACGGAATGCTGTAACTGTGGGGAAAACAACATATCATGAACGGTCGTAAAATGATATAGATCCCAGTAAATTCTTCCAATGAAGTTAGAAATTGAGCTATTACAGCTCATTAAAGGCACTGAATCCAGACTGTTTGGACTAACACTGAATGATGTGAGGAAATGGAAATTTGAGTTAGCTAAGACAGATGAAATTGGGAATAATGATTATGATGTTCCTTATCTATATTTTCATGATTTATTTAGTCACTCTAATCCAAAAGGGACATGGTCTAGGTGTGTTAAGTTCTCAGTGTGGGCTCACAGTAAATGTGCTTGAGTTTCACAAAGGGAAAAGCAGTTTACTCTTAGGAATTAGCAAATAACAGTGAACAGCTATAGAAGATATAAGGGAATGTCATTTTGCCCAGTGACTCTCATGACATTACATTGTGGAACCCCTCTGATAATACAGTGTAACAATATGTTGTATAATATAATGTTCTTTCATGAACACTGTCTAGTTAAAAAATTTTAACCTCATCTTACAAAAATAAATCTTATAATTGAAAAATGTACCTACAATAGACTTTTCCCCTTATGGATGTCATTTGATGATACCTTCCCCTACCAAGTTAAGTACTAACTGCCAGGCACTTTATAGTGATTTATATAGTATGCATGTAGATCTTCATACATAGGCATTAAATTTGAGTAGATAAAAAAAGGAAGAATATTGTGTTTTGAAGAAGGCAGTGTTCCTCAAATATTAAGATATTTGAGTAATCAGTCATTTATCAGTGGAACATTTGTGCTTGGATGAAATATGTTGAAAGTAAGCTACTGTATAAGAAGAGGGATGAAGATATACTATCAAATATCTAGTCTCTTTCACTTTTGTGAACATTCTAAAAAATTTGAGAAAAGTTAATATACAAGTAAATTGTTAGCCACTTGACTGCAAATAACATATTGTTGAAGTGTGAGTTTAGATTTCTGAGTGGTTCTGACACTGAGAAGGTGATTTACACGCAGACTGGTAATTTATTTAATGGGTTAGACAATATATACATGCTGGTGGTACAGTCTGCAATCAGTCAGAGACATTTGACTGCATAAATCACATCATTTTAACTTTATTAGAATATCTACATCAGTATAATAGTATAATAAAGAAGTTATCAAAATGCTTTAAAAGTTTCCCAGTAGGAAAGAATCTCACATTTAGTTATCAGCTTTCATTAAAATTGGAATCAGTCACATGTGGTGACCTACAAGGTTCCATCTTAGTGCCATTATGGTATAAACATTGAGATAAACAGCTAGTCAAATATAATTTTACAAAGAGCTGTTAATAGAGTGTCCCATTTATCTTGACCACCCTAAATAAATGTTTGTCCAGATGCAAATTGCAAAATGTTTCAAGTGAATGTTCTTTAGCTGTTAGGGGGACATCAATCAGCATGATTGACTTCGTTGTATCTTTGTTTTTTACAAAGACATGAAGAGTGATATGTCTTTTTTAAATGGCACCCTATATTTTTTATTCGTTAATTCATTTCCTCCTCTAAAGACCTATTCAAAAATGTATCACAGTGTACCATTCACTGAAGCACAATGTTATTAATTACATAACGCAACACTGACTTTGAGCCTGGGATCACAAACTCGTCCACTTGCTGGAGTTGTCAGAAAACCTAGTAAAAACATAACACAAAATTGACTTTGATTCTCCTGTACCATTGCCCAGGAGTAGAAAATTCAAAGGTGCTCGAAATGGTGATCTTGGACACCAATACACTGGTGCACTTGTTGAATGAAAGAATTATTTACTAATTCCAGTGCTGCCTACTGATGAGAATTACAAGCCTTTGGAGCTGTTGGAATATCGGGATAGACAACATCTTTATTGCATCCCCCCCCCCCCCAAAAAAAAAAAAATAGTCCAGAGGATTTAAATCGGGTGACCTAGCTGGCCAAGTAACTGTTCCTCCTTGACCAATCCATCTGGCAGGATACCTTCAGTTCAGAACATGAAGTGCATGCAAGGAATTATGTGCTGGACATCCATCGTGTTGATACCACATAAACATTCTGGTTCTTAGAGGCACTTCATCCAGAAGAGGAGGAAGAATTCATCAGAGGAAGTAGGCATATGCTGTACCGTTTAGACTACCATTGATGAAATGATGGCCAATAATTGTAGTACCAAGTATCCCACACCAGACGTTAACTCTCCATTGACACTGATGTTCCACCTGTCTAAGCCATTGTGCGTTGTCGCAGGACCAATAATGCATGTTCCTTGTATTTACCTGTCCTTTCTTTGAGAAGGAACATTCAGTGGAAAATAGAACATTGGAGAAGATGTTCGGGTTGGTGAGGATTTGCTACTGTGCCCATTGACAGAACTGTACACAATTCTGGAACTAATTCCCATGCAATTTTTGATGTAGGAGTACATGGTAAGGATGGAACTAGTCATGTGTAAGACTACGATCTATACTGGTTTTAGAAATGCCAATCTCATGTTCAAACTACTGTGTGTGCTCATAAGGATTCATAGCAACAGAAGCAACTTTGGAAGCTTCATCTGTGTGAGTGCTACGACAATTGCATTGTCATAGATTGAAACTTCCCACTTCGTGAAGCATTGAAACAAGATGAGAAAACTTCTGTTGGGAAGGTGGGTTTTTGTCAGGATATCGCTCTGTACAGTTGTGTTGCCTGCATAGCGTTTCGCCTACCTTCAACAACAACACAACAAAAGAAACATTATATCGACGCAGTTTGTAGGAAGGACAACATTTACTGTATGCCTACTCTACACAACAGTATTTAAAAGGACTAAACTACTGTACTAAATGTACCCGTATATAAGAAAACAGTATTGCTAACTTATATTCCCCATAGATGAGTAGCATTTCCACCTTCTCTACATTGGTGTACATTCTACTCACACAACTCTTCAACTGACCATGGTTGATGGAATGATGGGTTTGCATTCTACTTATGTTTACATTTGTCCTCTGTCAATGTCAGCACTTGAATGTGTTCCATTACCCCAAGTACCTGCACGAAACACTGGGAGCACCAACGACAGTGTTGTGTTATGTAATTAATAACATTGTGTTTCAGTGAAAGGTACACTGTGATACATTTTTGAATAGGTCTTTAGGAGAGGAAATGAATTGCTGAATAAAAATACAGGGTGCCATTTAGAAAAGTCATACTGCTGTTCATATATTTGTAAAAAACAAAGCTACAACGAAGGCAATCTTGCTGATTGATGTCCCCCTGATGGCTAAAGAACATTTGCTTGAAACTTTTTGTAACTTGCATCTGGACAAACAGTTATTTAGGGTGCTCAAGATAAATGGGACACCCTATATATATATATATATATATATATATATATATATATATATATATATATATATAGTGAATTATATTATACATATTAGGGTGAACTTTAATAAAACTATCAAACTGTAGGGACAGATTCCTGACTGGCTGGAAATGGAGGAGAAAAGGTCCTTTGAACATGTGTAGGGAAATGATTTTTCACCACAATGGATGGCACTGATGAATGAAAGTTCCCCTAACTACATGCTGTGTTTCTTGTGTGTTGCAGCCTGTGTGATTGATACAGCATAATGTGAGCAGCAGAATGGTTTGGTTTTCATGTCTAGAATGAGTGAAGATGGTGTCTGTGTGTGGCCAAGAAGATGGAAAAAGTTGGGAGGCAGCTCAGCTATACCAAAATAAGTACCCTCACAGACACCCACTACATCATACAACATTTCAAGCCCTTTTTCAACATTTGTGTGATCATGGGCCTTTTCAGACAGATGAACTTTGTATGATGTTGTTGGTGTCTGTGAGGGTACTTGTTTTGGTACAGTCTTGCTGCTCTTGACTGTTTCCTTCTCCTTGGTCATACACAAACACCATCTCGTCTTGTTCCTGACATGAATACTGGATCATTCTGCTGCTTACAGTATAGTGCACTGAACACAAAGCCACAACACACAAGGAACACACAGCACATGGTCAGAGGAACTCTTTCATTTGTCAGTGACATCTACCATGGCAATGATGCATTTCCAAACACACGTTCACATGACCTGACCTTTTTCCTCCATATCCAGACAGGAAACCTTCCCTGCAGTTTACTGGTTTTATTAATGTTGACACTGTGTGTGTGTTAATGTGTGTGTATTATTGCTTTTTAAGTATCATTTAAACGAAAAGATAATGAGTGGTAGTGCTGGTTTTTTCCCCACCCTTGAAGGGCATCACACTTTGGCTTTGTGGAAGGAACATAAACGTAGAATTGTTTTTTTATTACACGTTATCATATTTTTCACATCAGTTTCTCCACCACAAATCATATACATGATATGGATGTGCACACACAACAAGAAAACACCTTTAGATAAACATTATGTAATATTGTTTTCTGGCATGTTCCTCATACTCAATGATGTCGTCATTGTGAATCTATGGAACAAACAGTGTATCAAATCTAATAAGTAACTAGTTTCATTGGTAAACATCTAAAATAACTTTACGATTTTCAAACATTTCAATACCATTCTCATAAAAGTGTCTACAAATGGAGTGTCTGAGTGTGTAATGAAAACAGAGTGATGTTAGCCTTTTAATCTACATTCACAAATATTTAAATAATTTCTGTATCTGAAACATCATAGTCTACTATGGAACACCAACTAACGATATTGTGAAACTAAATACAAAGACAGCCTTTTGGACCATAAAATAACAAACCATTTGATGAAGTTCTCTTCATTACACAGTTTCAAATGAAGAGTTATTAGATATGCAATTCAGTAACTTACCTTTAATTATGTGCAGCATGGCAGCCTTCATAATGACTCTGTAAATAATCAGGAAGGATAGGAATATAGCAATCAGTCTCAGTCCCACTGGTTTTTCTATTTCTCTTGCATATCCGGATTTCAGCTATAAATAGCCATCTTCAGTGCTTCTGAGTGAGTTATAATCCAACACATTCCTAGCAGTATATGTCAGCATATGGCTTTATTGGTGTACAGGAAGGAGGAAACTGATGTTGCTGAACCTCAGTTTCCTTCTGCCTGTACACCAGTAGCCATATGGTTTCATCTACTGCTGAGAATTTGTTGGATTCTAACTCACTCAAATGCACTGAAGATGGCTATTTATAGATGAAAACTAGATAATCAAGAGTAGTAAAAAACTAATGGGATTGTGACAGATTGCTGTATCCCTATCCTTACTTATAATAACATACAGTCACTGTGCACAACAGTTCCATTTGGAGTCAAAGTTGATGAAGCCTCAGTAAATTATTTCTATAAGCATGAGCACAAAATTCTTGCCATGCCAGATATTTAACACAGCAACTGCCATTGAAAATGATTATCTCTCACAAGAATAATTATTGTGGGGCATGGAATTCCTGATCTCATAACTACATCATTCTTCTGAGATTTCAGGACAAAATTAAGATTGTGAGATGTTGACCCTTGTGCAGTGATATGCAGCTTCAGTTTGCAAAGAAAATGTGTGCTTGAACATTCTGCTATAACTGCATGCTCCAGTGGCAGTGGAATGCTCTGGGTGCTCAACTGCTATTGTTTGATGTATTGTTCTTAGCTACAGTATGAAAGCTGTACTGTAAATATGCACTAGCAGTTGCTAGGCAAATTGCTTTAAATTTGCAAATTAGTACTATATGAAACTCATAATATATAGATATACTGACACATAAATGTGTTCAGGGCATCAGGTATACCTAAGGTTTTATGTGATGGCTTTAGTTGTTCAGGTCAATTGATGGCACAATATAAGTTCACCTAGCAGCTTTCAGTGTGTCCATAAATTATGAGCTCCCCACAGTATTTATCATCTGTGGAGGATCATTTAGCACAATTACAGTAATACAGTGAAGTAGATAAACAGATTACTAATGTCCTGTTGAAGGATACAAATGCAGTAGGATACTGTATAGTAATAGCATATATGCTGCGTGTATTTAAAGCCAATCTTAGTGATAGAGTGGAGATTGTCATGTGATCAAACACAATTACAATGGCAGAAAAAAATACAAACCCAAAAAATAATTAAAGTTGAGTAATGAAATTTTGAGAATACATTTGTCAGCGTAACTTATTTAAGTGATTAACATTGCACGCTCACAGGTTAATGTAAGCATGGGATGAGCCATTACAAATGTGAAATGCTCGTGCATTAATAACTAGTGTAACTACCCGAATGTTGAATGCAAGCTTGTAAACACGGATGCATTGTGTTGTAAAAGTGCTGGATGTCAGTTTGTGGAATGGAGTTCCAGCCTGTTCCACTTGGTCAGTCAATAAAGGGACAGTTAATGCTGTTTGTGGATGACGCTGGTGTTGTCCAATGGTGTACTACATGTGCTTGATCTGATGATCAAGCATGCCAAGGCAACACATTGACACTCTGTATAGCATGTTGGGTTAGAACAGTGGTATGTGGGTGAGCATTATCCTGTTGGAAAACTCCCCCTACAATGCTGCTCATGAATGGCAGTATAACAGGTTGAATCATCAGACTGATGTACAGATTTGTAGTCGGGAAGCATGGGATAATCACGAGACTGCTCCTGTTGTCATACAAAATCACACTCCGGACCATAACTCCAGAAGTAGGTCCAGTGTGTCTAGTGCAGTCAGGTGGCTTGCAGGCCCTCAGCTGGCCTCCCTATAACAAACATATGGCCATCACTGGCACTGATGAAAAACCAGCTTTCATCAGGAAACACAACAGGCCCTCCAATGAGCTCTCTCTTGATATGACAGAAGTCACAAATGAAGTTGGTTTGGAGTCAATGGAATACACACTACAGGGCACTGGCTCAGTCCTGTAACCAATTTGTAACAGATTGTTGTGTCACTGTGGTGCCAACTGCTGCTCAAATTGCTGTTCGACATAATGTCAAGTGGCCATAATACACTATGTGATCAAAAGTGTCCGGACACTCCCAAAAACATATGTTATTCATTTTAGGTGTATTGTTCTGCCACCTACTACCAGGTACTCCATATCAGCGACCTGACAGCATAGGGGAGCTATGTAGGAATTTTACAGAGGAGGATCAGATAGTGATAGTCGGTGGAACAGGGAATGGTCTAGATAGGGACAGGGAATATGATGCAGGTGGTGACCTGGTGAAGATAGCTACTCAAACTGGTGGCACTAATGTGCATTTCACGCAACTGTTTTAGCATCATGATCGGCCTCATCTTATTGTGGCTGTAAGGCACATTAACATGGGGCTGGAGAGGGTGGTGATGGCAGAGGGTATGGGTCACATTTCAGTGGTGACAGTTGGGTCTATCATTAGATTGGATTACACTAGGCATGGCCTGCACCTCAATAGGTATGGGAGGAGGAGGCTGGGAAAGCTTGTAGGTGAGTGTAATGGGTGGTGGTGGGATCACTCATGGAAATATTCCTGTAGTAGTTGGTGTTAGAGCTGCACCTTTTTTAGACTGAAGTCAGCTGATAGGTCTAACTGCTTAAAAAAAAGTCCCACTAACTAAGGGCTCACCTTCAGAGGACGTCATGTTTCCAAGTAGAGGAGGAATTAGCATATTTCATCGAAATATAAGAGGTACCAGAGATAAAGTTAGTAAACTGCCTATAGATGTTGACTCTAAAATTATTGGTATAATGGAGCACCACTGAACCATGCTGCGGCTCGTGTTGTTGCTGTTTGTAGGTTTCTGCCCTCTGTTGCAGGCCAGACCATTTCGTTTAGTTGGCATGGTTGCAGTTGTTTGACCTTTGCACGCATTGACTGGTGCCACTCGGTTTCGCAAGTGTTTCCTGTCTGCTAGTGCAGTAGCGGCAGTTATCGATATGTAGTAACTGTTGCCCTATCTTTGGGGTGACGTCGTAGTTTGTCCGGGTCATGTAACTGTGCAGTTCATTTGTGGACTCAGGAGGAGCCAGGTCCGCTCAGTGCGGAATCATGTCGGGACCACTGGCGGCATGCATGGGCTGCCGGATGGAAGGGCTGTGGTCACAAGGGTGCACAACCTCATCGTACACAAGATCCTGCAGGCTTTAAGATGAGTGCACTTCAATTCAAGTAGAGAAACCTCCATCACTGTGGCATCTCACAATTCTCCAGTGACTTGGGTTCCTGTTGCTGCTCGCAGTGCCGCCGAGGCAAACAGCAGCGAGTGAAGTGCTTCGGGAAAGCCGATCTGATTAGCTTTCCTTGACTTCTTATTGCTATTTGCTGCATTCAGCTTGTTACAATTGTTAATTTCAACCAGTGGTATTTTTTCTGCCTGGTGGCCGCTAATGCCCCAGTTACCTGCCCTGGGGGGTTACTGTATATAATGGCAGAGTATGTGTATGTTTCCTCGCCCTGCCGCTGCTGTCCAGTAAGGCGCGTAGTTTTGACAGCTTTCTTAATTGTAGGCCATTTGTGATTCTTCTACTGTGGTTGAAGTGATTCCTTTCTCATTCCAGGCGCTCTAAGCACAGTATTGTGGGGGCATTGTGCAGTCTGCCAGTTCCGGCTTTGACATGTCGTTCCATTCTTGCATTTGGTTTATTGGACGTCAGGTAGCTTCAGCAAGATTGTCATTAGTCTTTCGTTAGACTGCCAGTTATCTGAGTTACCATCTTGTGAAGTGAATGCAACTGCTGGCTGCTTATCTCACTGCTCACAAAAGTGTTTGTTGCTGGACCTTCTCAGAGGTCGATTCCTGGAGCACCGTCTTTGACCCTTGTGTTTTATTATTGTATTATTTATTACCATACATTGTAATGCCTACATCAAAGGTTATGTATGTCTAATTAAGAGTTCCAGTTGCCTTCTACAGTAATCTAGCAGTGTAAGGGTTGTGTTACAAGCTTACCGTCATCTTATTTCACCCATTTGGTGGTCAGTTGCTTGTTTCTTTTAATTAACCTTTTCTTGTATTTGCTGTTTTACAGCAGGTTTCTAAATTTTTAATATAATTGCCATTCCTGGTGTGTAAGGCCTTTAGCCGTGATTGTGGTCATTTGCTTTGAATTCAATATTTTTATTTTAGCAGTAAGCCATAAAACCTTATTTACTGTAATTCTTGGCACCCGATGCCTTCTGCTTTGTTTGTGGCCACTTTCAGTACCTGTAAGTTGTAATTGCAGCAAGTTCTTCAACATTCTTAATTTATTGGCATTCTTGGCGTGTAAGGCCTTCAGCCGTGATCACAGTGGTGATCATGGTGATCTGCTAAACTGTAACGCACTGAAAACACTATTATCTACACAGTTGTTTATTCCTTCATAAATAATGTGTTGGGTTGCCAACGGGCAGGTGTTGCCTCTGCATGGTTGGGTCAGAGGGAGTATCTTGGTTGGGGATTTCATCTGTCCATTGTCTTTGGCCTTGGTTAAGGAGGTGCCAGCCGATTTGATTTTGGGATGTGATTTTATCGGTAAAACTGGTCTTGTCTTGGATTATTTGGGGTACACCTTTTTCTTTAAGTTCGTGTCTGGTCAGAAATTTGGGTTCTGTGAGTATACTAAACGTAAGGTGCATTGAGATGCAGGAATGCTGGCTGTTGATGCGAAGGTTAGCGAGTTTGATCTCACTCATCTTTCTTTGCAGCAAGCCTCTGAACTAGGGGGTTTGTTGGAGAGGTTCCCAGAGCTTCTCTGTGATAGACCGGGGGTTACTCATGTTCTTGACTACCATATTCATCTGTCTGACCATATTCCCATCAGGCAGTCCCCATATTGTCTCTCACCACCTGAGATGAAGATACTAAGGGGAAAGGTCTCCAAAATGCTTGAGCAGGGAGTTATAAGGCCTTCTACATCTGCTTATGCCTCCCCTATATTCCTCTTCCCTAAGGATCAGGGGCGGGACTTTCCGCCTGTTGTTGACTACTAAATAACAAGGTTGTCCTCGAATCGGATCCTTTACCTGATCTTCATAACTCTTTTACTTGGTTTGCGGGGCTAATTGGTTTACTGTACTCAACCTGATTCAAGCCTATTATCAGATTCCCTTAGCCGAAGAATGTAAACACGTTAAAGCATTTTGTACTGATTGCAATATGTTTGAGTTTAATAGGGTCCCCTTTGCTTTGGCTACTGGCGCAGCCATCCTTACTAGGTTTGCTGAATAATATTCTTGGTGACTTGAAATTAGTCTGTGTTTACAATTACCAGGGCGATTTGGTAATTTATAGTCATTAGTTTCACGAGCATTTAGAACATATCCATCAAGTTCTTGTTAGGTTGCAGGGGGCCGGTTTGAATGTTGACATTAGCCAGGCAGCAGGTATCCCTCTTAGGTCACCTAGTATCAGGTGAGAGTATTCCCATGGATCAGGAGCGGACTAAGGCCTTGAGACCACTTCCGCCGTCCACTCTTCAGTGCGGCTCTCCGTGAATAATGGGCTGCCATTCCCCAGGTAACCTTCCAGCACCTGACTGAACGTATGCCTGTGAGAGTGGAAGCTGTCTCATCAATGTTAAGGGTGGACCAACACCATATTGAATTCCAGCATTGCCGATGGAGGGCACCACGAACTTGTAAGTCATTTTCAGCAAGATGTCTGGATACTTTTGATCAGATAGTGTACAGTCTCATGAGTGCCACTGCCAATGACCATTTGCAGTATCTGCATTCCTGGCAAGCCTATCTGCAGTATGGTATTGCAGAAGGAACATCCACCTTCTTTTAGCCCTATTACATAACCTTGTTCAAGCTCAGTGAGGTGCTGATAACATCATCTTTGTAATCTTAAGGGCATTCTTGACTAACATCACCACACCACATCCAGTCTCAAAGGAACTAATGCTCACAACTGTTACAGTGTGTATTTAAAGCATACCTGATTTCCATCCTCATAGTGGTGTTACTAGTGCCACTCATAAGTGACTGGCACAAAATGTGAACAGACATCATCTTTCAGATGTCGAAACATGCCTACTTTTGTTTATGTCACAAAACTCCTTCTTAGTGTAATTTTTTTTTTCTGTCAGAGTATTTAAAAAATGGTTACTTACAAGATCTTATCATATATAACTTTCCATTTGGTGAAGCAGGTCTCATCAGCAATGGGAATTAGTTGGTAGTTGCAGAGGAGTAAATATAACACACTTTTTGTGTGTATAGTCACTGTTACATGTAGCAAATGGTACAAAAATAGATTGAAAAACACATATAATGTGTAAATATTTTGTGGAAGTTGGATTGTGATAGAAATCTACACTGTGCCTGCATTTATTTTCTGCAAATTTCATTAAGATGCACAGTAAATGATTTGGAGAGAATAATAGATAGTATTCATCTTCTTTTGTGGACTATCTTAGCAGGACCACAATATACACAACATTATAGGGTGTTTTATGGTATGACAGATGTGAACAGTACTGAGTAATGGGATCATGGCTTTCTTACTTGCTAGAACAAATACAACTCATTAGCTCTAACAGTGGAAAAAATGACACAGGTAATTAAAGAAGTGGTAGACATTGTATAGCTGGTTGTACACTTGTGTACTGGACAAAACAAACAGCAAGAATCTGGTGTTCACTAATGATGGAGATTATGTGACATTTAGAATAGAAACTAATGAATCTTAGGTAAGGAAATTAAAAAATGAAGTCAAAGAACTGTATACCAAACCAGGCCTCAAACATAAACATACAGGTTTTTCAGACACTTTTTTCTCTTGAATCAGTTTTCCACTGACTATTGTTCATTGTTTCTAAACTACTCGGTGATTGTCCTACAGTACTGTGGAACTTATATTCTGGTCCATAAACCAGTTTTAATTGCTCACAGTTATCAACACAGAATATGTTTCATGAGGAAAAAATATTTAAGTCTCAGTCTCAACCAGCTTAAAAGTTCAGGTGCAGCAAGAATAAATATGGTGAATAAATCACTGACATTTTGAGACCAGATTTAGTGATCACAGACACTCAAAAACAGGAAAGCCATCTCCTAGTAATATAGGACAAGGGTGACTTAGAAAATTCTATCCTGACTGCCTTAGGTCTAACTTATATCCATTACAGTGAAACAAGATCTAAAATGAACTAACATTTAACAAGCAAGAATGAACATAAAACACAAAATTCCATTTTCTACACAGGAAAACAATTGTGCAATAAATTGTCTAACCATATAAAATTATTAATAAAATGAACTTATTTCAAAAGTCCATTAAAATATCTATTTAGCGGTACATTCCATATAGTGAATGATTACTTAGATAATATGAAGTGTACCTGAAGTAATTAAACACCTATGTCATATCAAAAAACAGTTTTGCACTGTAAGTTATTTTATCCTGGAAAATCTTACATCAAAGCTCTACAGTGTATAAGAGAATCATATTATCCTCTTACTGATCTCAAGATCTCACTCATTATGGAGAAATGTTAACTCAATTCCTCATGCAAACAAATGGAAAGTTGTAGTATACAAAATGTAAACCAAATATTATCAAAATCAGTTGCCAGACATTATTGTGTGTCTATGGTATGTGCAGTTATTAGTGCTGAATAACACATGAATTGCATTGCAGCAGCTTTTTACAGGATGAAATGAACTGGTGTTCTGAAATGAATGTACAGGACAGCACTAGCTTCTTAAATTGTGAAATAACTTCCTTCCAAGAATATACAAATACAGAATGAGAACTGTACAATAGGCATAAAACGAATCAGGATTTAAACAGACTGGCCTGTATTTGGGAGGACAGAGGCTGTAATATTCTTCTAGCCATTCTGACATACACTGATGAGCTGAAGCATTATGATCTTTGGCTTAATAGCATGTTGGTCCACTTTTGTAATGCAATTAAGCAGTGCTTCAGCATAACATGGATTTAAAAAGCTCTTGATATGTTTCTGGAGGTATGTAAGCCCAGACATCTCAGCACACATCACAAAAGTCCCGCAAATTACAGGCAGCGAACTGTGGGCACAGAGCTGGCACCTGATAGCATCCAGCATGTGTTTCACTGGGCTCAGATCAACCAAATTTTGTCGCCAAAAATTCAACAACAGTTCAGTGTCATGCTATTGAATCATTCTGGCCCTGTACCATGGTCAGTTACGTTGCAGGAGAGTGTCACAATCATCGGGTAAGAGATCAAGCCAGAAGGATGCTAGTGGACCATAGTAATGTTCCCATATCCCACAAATCTTATGTCACCTTCCATTATTACCACAGGCCCATGGAATCCTAGGTTAATGCCCCCTCACAGTACCATACTGGCCCCACCAGCATGCAACCATGGCATGGTGCATGTTTTGAACTGCCACTCATCTGGATGACAGTGTACCTGGACATGATCATCAATCTGGTGTAACAAGAAAAGATATTCATTCAACCAGGCAACATGTTTCCATTGATCCAAAGTCCAGTTTCAATGATCTCATGCTCACTGCAACTGTATTTGATGATGTCATTGGGTTAACATGGTAATATTGTAGCATTATCATATGGAAAAGAATGTGTGCAGAACCATGTGCCATGGAACACTTGTTCAAGCACCAGCATTATATTCTGTCATCAAACCTGTCACAGATCACTGTCTAGCCTGTGGAATTCTCTGGATGTCTGGTTGGATTATGTCATAATTACCTCACAATATTTTAGCAAACAGACTCATTCCCGTCTTCGGGTGGTTGCTGATGACTGCTGATCTGTTCCTGTCAGCATCCTATATATGTTGGCCGTTATCTGCTCCATCACTCCATCTTTTTTGCTATCCATGCAACTGCCATAGTCATTGGTGATAGTGGTGGGGGTAATGGCAACGAGATCAAATCTCCGATCACCATCATATATGCCATCACTGTTGGGCTTGGACCTCACTGTGCAGAAATGCCTTTCTTTTTCTAGGCTCAGTGCAGATTGACTCAGTTGCACACTGCTATCTTTATTATATAGACCATCTTGGGATCTAATTTCAAAGGCTTTTCAATCATGCAGTCCTAGGGAGACGTCTGTCCTCAAATCTTCGGCATTAAGTTACAATTCTTTATTATATGAGTTACAACTTACATATGGGTATGTACATTTACATACGTAAGTACATAGGTTTCTATTTCACTTAAAAATATAAATATACATATATAGCTTTTTCTGTTAATGCATCCTTGAAACACAGATATTTACAATATGTAATCACACTTTTTCCATGCTTCATCCTCAGTCCCCAGAATCTGGTGACAAAGAACTGGGATAAATGAGAAATTCACTTAGGAGGTGCAGTCCTTGTGAGATTTTCCGATGAGCCAGATCACAGTTCACATGCATGTGATTGTATCTCTTCTGGCCTTGCAGCTTTGTGCACAGGTTGCAGTGTATGGTATATCTGACAGTTACTCCTATGCTTATGAGGATGGTGGTGGTTATCTTACATTGATGGAAAGGCATGTTTTCAATTCAGATCTCTTCACATCTGCTGCTCATTTTGGCACCATTTAATTATTTTCTGTGTCATACATATACTGTCATATCCCTCCTGTTTGCTATTGCTGCCAGGGTTAGTCTAAATGAGGCAATGGGACCAGGGGCCAGCCTGTCTCTGGGGAATGACTACGCTGTCACCCTCACCTGTATTCTTGGTATTTCAATAAATAAGACCCTCTTTAATTGGTTTAAGGAAGAATTTAGCCTGTTCATTCTCCTTATATTCTGGACTCATCAACTTGATTTTATGACAGCCTTCCACGTCCAAAATTAAAAGAACTCCTTTAATCTGTTTGCCAGAACCATTATAAACTCCTTACTCATCAATTTGTGCACTACATTTGGTCCTCAGATCCTTACAACATGAACAGTCCCTTTCCACAGGCTTATTATAATCTTTGACCATCCTCATCTCACACTTTTTTCATGTAATAATACCCCATCTCCTGCCTTAAATTCCTAATGGTTCTGCAAACAATCAAGTTATCCTTTAGTCTTTCCTTTACTTTCCTTATTAAAAATCCTTGTCATCTGATGCATCATCTCTTTAACTTCTGTTGTGGAGTTATCATGGTAGTATTGTAAGATTTTCCCATGAGCCGCATCACATTTCATATGCACATGATCATACCTCTTCTCTTCTTGCAACTTTCTGCGGTGGATGCTGCATTTGATATATCCAAGAATCACTCCTATGGTTATGAAGGTTGTGCTGACTGCTAACGCATAGATGGAAATGCATGTTTTCCAAATAGATCTGACTGTAGCACACTGTGAATACTGCAAAGTCCCATAAAAATGTAATGGGATGAATCCAGGTGATGAATGTTTCTGGAGCTATATACAAAAGTGCCAAAATACACTTGTTTATTACAGTTTACTGTTTTTCTTCCCATATCTGACATAGGCACTCTGTTAGCATTCGATGCATTCTTTCAAGCGCTCCATTCGTCTGCAGATGGTATGCATAAAATTGAATTTTCTCAGTCTTCAGTAAATGGCAAACTGTCCTTAGAATGCCACTTAGAAACTTTGTTCTAGCTCACCCAGTGCTGCTGATGGTATTCTGTAATTGCAAATTATTTTCTGTACTGAGACTCGCACTGTTGTGAGTGCAACTTGTTGTGCTATAGGCTCTGCTGCACTGAATTTCATGAGGGTGACCTTAGACATTACAATACATCAATTCCCTTTCTCGACCACATTGATATCACAATGACCAAATACCTCGTTAGGTATTTTGGTCAGTATTTGGTTCATATTGCCCTTATTTTGGGTAGCATTACTTTTCTGACAACTCTTGCAATTCTGAATGTTCTGTGCTATGTCTTTCTTCATATCACTCTACAATGTAAACCTTTTAAGATGGTCATATTTGTGCCTGATCCCTTACTGTACCTATAGGCGATTCATGAACTTGCAACAAAATAGCTCAGTTCTCCTTTTCACTAATCATTGGTTGTAGTTATCTTTTTGTTCCTTCTCAGCCTCTTCCACACTACTAATGGCTGTAACTGCATCTTCTGGTATGCATAACAATCCACCTGGTACTCTTTTCCTGTGATCCCATTTTGCATATGATATCAAAATTGTATTGTGCCAGTTTTATTCTTAACTTCATTAATCCTGACGATGGATCACTTATGTGCACCAACCATTTCAAGAGTTTGTGGTCAGGGCATATGATAAATTTTCTTCTGTACATATAAGGTCAGTAGTGCTTCACTGCCCACGATACGTCTAAGAGCTCTCACTCAAATGTACCACATTCTTTTTCATTGCAGGTTCACCATTCTGTACCTGAAGGCTACTGGTAAATCTTGTTCTAATTCTCCTTGACTCAGTTAGGCACTGGTCGCTTCCTTGCTGTCATCTGTTGTGATTATGAACTGCTTTGTAAAATCAGGATACTATAAGATAGTGGCTAATGATTTTTTTCCTTTAACTCTTGGAAAGCTGCTTCATGCTATGTTGCTAACCACTCATAGTTTACTCCCTTCTTAAGTAATTTATGTGATGGTTTCACTGGAGCTCTTGATAAATTTTCAGTAAAATGATAGTATCCATTAAAAGCTCTTCAATGGCTTCACTGTACAGTTCCTCAAATCTTCTTTTATTGCACTCATCTTGCAAGAGTTTGGTTATAATCCTTCTGTCATAATTATGGGCCCTAAATTAGTCGCTTCCTTCCATAGCAACTAACATTTATCAACTTGCCAATTTTGGTTGTGCAGTCAGATCTGCTCAGATGCCTCTCCTTGTCTGGCTTTTCCTCTTCTAACACAGAACTGAGCACAGCATCATCATATAAATATATGAACATTTTTTATCCTGTAAGTCCTGTTGATGCTGTGTTCATCAGTCTCTGAAAAATGACACCACTATCTATTATTCCAGTTGGTAATCTCTTTCACTTATAATGTCTTTTTGTAGTAGAGAAGGCTATTTTCCCTCTATACCCTCATCCAGCAGTATCCTTGCACAATCTAAAGTGGCGAAGTATTTGACTTTTCCTAAGCTATCTGGGATCTTGTTCATATGGATCTGCAGAAATACGGTGCTAATACAGTAGTCATTCAACTTCTCCCATGACAGATACTATGCTGTCTTCACTTTGAGGCATTCTAAAGCAAAGTATTCTTCTGTGGTATTCAAAATACTTATGACACAAGTGCCTCTCTGCTCACTCACCAAAGCTACAGGTAAATAGGTGCCTGTTTCAGTTGCTACTTTTCCATTACTACCTGTAGTCTGCACCTTAATCCTTAATATCTTTTCCTCTCATGGCCCTAGTCATATGAAGTCAGCTGCCCAACTCTGTTCCTCATTTCCCTTAGATGCAGTTCACTATTACTTCTTATATCTTTTGGTTCCACATTCCAGAGGTGCTTCTGCTCTCTGAGATCTATTTCTGCTTCTACCTCGATACACAATGATACTTTTGTTGTAGCATTTGCCCTCACAACCCATCTATCTCAACTGCCCAATCTCCATTTCATTGCCCATCACACTCTTCATTGCTGATTCCTTTATTATGCCAACCTGAGCATCACTGTTGACTATGAAACCTGTGGTATACACATGACCTTGTCTGGATCTTACGTCTATAAAATCATTCTTGCCCTTGCAGTCTATTGAACCTAGTTCAGTGGCATAGGTTGACTGCATATTCATTCCATTCTTTAATTACCTGATTTCTGAGTCCTCATACTTGCATGTGTAGCACTGACATTATACTGTTGGCCTAAGTGTCCTGATTCTTCACAAACATATCACAGGTGTTGCCTTATGTCATGGCCCTGAATGTCCTTGAAGATTTCATCAATGGCACACACTTGGTTCCATGCTTCCAATTTTTCTATGATGACTTCTCCATAGTATTTCCTCCAGCTTCTACGCAATGGCAAGAGACTGGGTACCTGTTTCTCTGCTCTCCTACAGTTTGGCTGTACAGTGTCTATTTTCCTGCCATGTCTCCCTGCAGTGCAGCCCCTTGCCTGGTGGCCTCCTCTCTTAAATTTAAAATAGTAATCTCTCAAGGGGGGTTAGAATGGAAAAAAATTTCTTTTCACATTTTTGGATTTTTATCTCATTATAAAATTTGCGATACATAATAAACTCACATGGGAAGTTTCTTTTTTTAAATATAACCTACACCGGGTAAAAATGTTAAAATTTTTATGTTAATTTTTTATATAGATGGCTCTGGATAGCTGTGTTTTAAAGGTTAAATTACGTGTTTGTATTGGTATCACTGTCAAAAACAGTATCGTATTGTTTCATAGTAAAAACATGCATTGTATGTCGAAGTGCTGACATCTTTCTGAAGAAAAGTGATGAATAGATTGGTAAATCTCTCAAAAAGTAAAGTATGACGCCAAAACAAAGTGTTTTTAAGAAGTGGGTTTCATGGTAATAGATTGTAGAATAAAGGGACACATTATGTTCAACATGTAGCGTGTGAAGTTGCAGACAATGAAATACAGGCAAACTTGTCAGTATCTAGAGAAACACCCATTGGTATTTCGAAGATTAAAATAAAACGTTGTGATACACAGTTTTCTCAAAATGAAACTGATGTAAACTGTAGGTTAGGCTACATTCTGATACATTTACACATCCAGAGAAGGGTGTTACGTGAATGTGTGTGTTGTAAAATACGTGGAAGGCCAGTTACTTTACATGAAGACAGTGAGGTATCAAATGGACGAGCCAGGAAACTTATCACTGATTGTGCCATTTATAAATATACTCATTCATTTTCGAATTCTAATTAGTGTAAAGATAATTATTTTGAGGTAATTGTTGGGTGGTTTTATGGACTGAGACCTATTAGCAAAGGATGCACTGCAGCAGAAACAATGTGTGTTGTGATGAATGTACAACACCCACTTTGTGTAATCAACAAGTACGCAGGATTTATTGGAGCTGCTGTGGAATCTATTGCATGTAAGTCAATGAAGGGTGCTGCAAACGAAGCTGTTGAAATAAATGATGGTATGACTGACATACCAGTAGCTTTTGATGGCAGTTGGCAGAAGCGCAGCTACAGTTCTACGAATTCTCTTGCCACAGTGACCAGTGTGGATACTGGAAAGGTAATAGATTTCCAGATTTTAACCAAACATTGTTATAAGTGTAAATCAGGGAATGAATAAGGGCATATCTGTTACAGAAATTATGAAGGAACAAGTGGTGGTATGGAGGCATCTGCAGCTACTGAAATTTTTAGTCAATCTGTGAATGAAAGGGGTAGCAGCCTTGTGGTGAGAAGATTATCACAAAACTAGAATGTGTTGGTCATGTCCAGAAGAGGATGGGCACCAGGTTGGGGAAGCTGAAACAAAGTTTGAGAGGCAAGAAACTTTCTGATGGTAAAACCTATAAGAGGCAGGCTGACAGACAAAATGATCGATGAACTACAGCAGTATTATGGGATGGCCTTTAGAAATAATACTGAGGATTTGTTTAAAATGAAGCAGGCAGTATGGGCTACCTTCTTCCACAGACTGTCAACTGATGAAAAACCAGTATGCCACCTTTGCCCTCTTGGACCTGATTCATGGTGCAATTACCCCAATGCCCTGTACTCAAACAGTTCATACAGCCATAAACATTCCATCCCAGCAGCAGTCATGGATAACGCAAAACCTATTTACAGAGACCTGCCAAATCCTGAATTACTGAAGAAGTGTCTGCATGGTCAGACTCAAAATCCCAATGAGTTATTCAATAATCTTATATGGACTCACTTGCCAAGAAATGTTTTTGGAGGAATGAAGACACTAAAGGGGAGGGTCAATGATGCTGTTATTGCTTTTAATGACGGCAACATTGGTAGGGTGAAAGTGCCACAGCATATGGAAATTAATCCTGGGGCAAACTGCATCTGAGAACTTGAATCGATGGACAAGGTTTGCATTGATAAAGCAGAGTATGCAGCACAGTTCACCACTAAGGAGTCCAGAAAGAAGAAAAAACTGGAAAAAAGATCAATAGGATGAAATACAGTATGGTGCTTCTGACTGACTAAAAATAAAAAATTAAGCATATATTAAGTGAGTTACAGTGTTTTGAAACTTAACAATCCATTCCTGAAAATTTAAATTTACTGTTCCATTTTCCCCTAAATCTCAGAAACCACTTTGAGTAGAGTATTCAGATTTTCAGGGAGTAATAACATACATATCCTGAGTCTACTGAACTAAAAGAAGAACATAATGATATGTATTTTTAAAATTATTTAAAATAATGCACAAAAAGTACACAAAATTTTAACTATGTAATTAAAAAATTGTATTTCCGAAAGCAGTGTCTGAAATGCAATTATTGTAGTTCAGTAGACTCAGAACATACAGTGTAATGTCCTGTAAAAGTTCATGTCAGTGGCTGCAGTGGTTCCTGAAATACAGGGAAGCCAAGTCACTAAATTTGACATTGTGGCTGCATTCACCAAATTTTCTCTTACAAGAGGCTTTTGAGGCTTCTGTTAATACTAGATCCATTGCTTTGGCTAACGTTAAATTCTCCTCTCTCGCTCTCACAACTGTTTTAATTCCTTTCATCTTCAATTCCCCTATGAATACTGATTGCACCAGCTTCCTAATTTCGGCTTGGCTGCCTGAAGTATCTAATTCTCTCATTACTACCTGGACAGCAACTTGGAATTGGTACTGCGATGTGTCAACATCACTTGACCATTCAGCCGCACTTTCGACCATACTTTGTCTACTAGAAAATAAGAGACACACATGATAATGCACAGTTTGTTTTGACTCATAGTTCTCCAGTAGCATCCACTTCATATTTGTTCAAGTTCTGGGCAAACCCTATATGAGTGGCTTACTTAGTGCTGGTCCCGTGATCCTAGTTCCAACAAATTTTAATTACACTCTATGACTGTGGTTTGGTATTCATTCAAATACTAAGTCTCAGTCATCTACAGATTCTCTATTTCTTGTTCCCACCAAATCCTCTAGGAATTAGCTTAAATTCATCAGATAAGGCTATTTGTGGGATCTGGGCCTCGCTATTTTCTAGTTTCATATTAGGGGATTTTTTGTCTTTTCTCAGAACCCTAGACCTCATTCGCATGCTATGTTGTGATTGACTAACCACATTTTTGGGTCAGGCAGATAGCTCTGGATTGGTGTCTCGTCAAAGTTTGATGTTAGAATATGGTGTTGTGAGCACACACATCACTGTCTCAGATGTTGCTTTCCATGCTCTCAATGGGCATACTTCTTTGAACATGTCTTCTACTCTTTACAGCAGTGGGTAGCTAATGGCTGTCTATTATTCTGCAACACTTGACAGCAGACAAGCTCCCAACTTGTTCTTCTTTTTGGTTTATTCCTGCAGTACAATGAAAATGTCTGCCCTTTCTTTTTGCCTGATCTATCTCAAGAGCTCAAGCCAATTCATCCCTAACCTCTGACACCATTTTATATGTTGTAACCCGACATGGGTCACAACATACTTACTTAGACTCTCATAATCAGGCTGTAGGTGATGTGGGATTTTAGGTCATCTGTCTCTTGCGTGTGAGTGACTATGTGTGGGGCTGAGTGGGGACAGGGTTCAAGCTGAGGTTATTTAAGTCTCTGTGCTTGGAGAGAAAATGAGTCATACGTCAGGCTGAGACGTAGATATGGTAATGTTAATAAGGAAAAGTGGCTCTGGGAGGCCATTTTGGCTGCTTTTAGTACTTCTTCATGCGCTTATGTAAACCTCTACGCCTGTATCTTCACCAACATCTGTACTCTGCAAACCTCTGTGAAGTGCATGGCAGAGATTACATCCCAGTTTACCAGTTATTACGATTTCTTCCCATTCCATTCACATATGGAGGGTGGGAAGAATGATTGTTTGAATGCCTCTGTGAGTGCTGTAAACAATCTACTCTTATCCTCACGATCCCTATGATAGTAAAATGAAGAGCACAGGCACTGATCAGTCACTTGAATCCTAGGCTGTAACATGCTAGATATCCTCAGGAAAATTTTTTATCCTTCTTACTCAAAAGCACCTTAGTTAAAGTGCTCAGCCAGGAATAGATGACTGAACCCATCTGACACCTGTCATATGTTGTATGCATAAATATTTCAAAATATTGATTAGGATGAGTTTCACTTGGAATTAATGTTAGGAATCTTATTTGTAATGTGCTGTATTTCACAGTGTAGTTAATTTTATAAAAGCCTTGTTAAAAAGTGGATAATTGAATTTCTCAATGCTACATGTAAGAGTAAATATGTAGTGAGCTCATCAGCAGCTCAGATCATACTGACACCTCCACTAGAAAAGTATTTTGATGTATTTGAAACTTGTGAGATAATTAACTTATGAGCTAATTAACTTGAAAGTTTGTGACTGGCGACATTTTTCACTGTAGATTTTGCCTATGTGATTCTTAGATTCTCTTATTAAGCTGATTTTTATGCACAAGCTGAAATAGTGGTACTTCAGTTATTGATTAAGTTTTTAATAAAGATTTTTGCATAACTTGTGATATGGTGCTTGTATTTGTACTGGAGGTATACCCACTGTGGATGCATAAAATGGTTTCCTAAACTTTTCTAAATCATTAACCTACAATGTGCTTCATAAACTAAATTACTGTTGATACCTATAGTCCATCCCCCAGTAACAAAAGACAATTAGGCATTTTTCAGATGGTTATATAGTTTCTGAGATCATGATACATTCATAAGCCAATCATTAAATAATTTGATACAATCCAAAATGTTCAGTCTGGACCTACCTAGTACTTGTGCAGCACCTATGTAGGATCTTGAGAAACTGCATCTAGTGTGGATTGTCTTAAGCTGGTTCTTTAGTTTGTGACTTATTGCTACGTCATTGACTTCTGTACAGAAAATATGTGGCTCACTATTACCATGTTGACATGTAAACAACCACTTACCATTTTTGAAGTTCATTTTTAACATTTCTATAAAGAATCTTCTGACTATGTATGCATGACCATCATGTATGAGCCATGTCTAAAAAGAATCTGACCTTTGGCCAAAAAAAATATTTCGAATATCTGACAGGGTTGGGACCCTAATCCCCTTCAAAGTAGGCCCCATGAGCTTGTGCGCACTCTTAGCCACCGATCCTCTCACTGCCGGAAACACCTCTGGATGTCTTCTTTTGCAATGGTATTGAGCTCTGCCGTCATGTTCTGCATTATCTTTCCTCTACTCTCAAACAGGATCCTTGAAGTGACGTCTTCAATTTTGGAAACAACCAGAAGTCGCAAGGAGCTATGTCTGGAGAGTAGGGAGGTTGGCAAATGGCTCTAATTCCATGTTTGGCCAAGAAAGTTTGGATCAAGTGGGATGAATGTGCGGGGGCGTTAGTGTTATGCAGTTGCCAGTTTTTTGCGCTGAATTGCGTCATGGAGAACATATTGATGGTACTCCTTTGTCAGTGTTTGTCCTTCCAGTGCGTATTCGTGATGCACAATTCCACGAACATCAAAGAAGACAGTCAGCATCACCTTGATTTTGCTTCACACCTGCCACACTTTCTTCGGCCTTGGAGACTCAGGATGCTTCCATTGCGACGTCTGTCTTTTTGTTTCTGGATCGTACCCATACACCCACAACTCATCTCCAGTTATAACGGTGTTCAGAAACCCAGGATCAGTGTTGGTGGTGTCCAGAAAGTTCTGCGCAACATCAAAACGGAAGTTTTTTGTTCTGGCGACAATAACTTGGGCACGAATTTCACAGCCACTCCGTGCATGTTCAAATCATCACGCAAAATTTCATATGCAGAATCTTTACTCACTCCAACCTCTTGAGCAATCTCTCGCATGGTCAAACGATGATCTGCCAGCACCAAATTTTGCACCCTCTCAACAACAGCTGTACTCTGAGCAGTGTGGGGCCTGCCAGAACGCTGGTCACTCTCTGCTGATGTGCGGCCATTTTTGAATCAGTTGAATCACTCCTTACATTGTGTTACACCCATCGCATCTTCTCCAAGCACCTGCTGAATCTTACAAATTGTTTCGCTTTGAGAATCATGAATCTTTTGACAAAATTTGATGCAGTACCTTTGCTCAACATGTTCAGTCATCTTGAGAGAATCAGTGATCCAACGAACACTCTGTGTAGCATCTGACTCAGTGCCTGACAGGCAGTGACTGACGCGGTGGAAGGTGGGGAAAAAATTCATGCATGCGCATAAGGGTCTCTTCCTTTACTGTGTACAGTGGCATGGCGCTATTGTTTCTATTTTGTGCAGAAAAATAACAGGTTGGATACTTTTTAGACAGACCTCGTATGCATGGAATATCTGATATACATTTATCAGGCAGTGACTACATTAATTCTTTTGAATTAATGAATCTTTTTTATTCATAATGTTACCATGTTTTATGTAATTGATGTTTAATCATCTCAATGACTATCTCAAAAACTCAAGTGTGTGCACTGTTTACGTAACCTATGGCCTCTGTGTTCTGTTAATATTGTGTCCAAAATTAACAGAGGCTACATATAGTGATCGTGTTGTTAATGCCACATGTATCAATAGTGAAGAGGAGAGGCAAAGGTACATACTTGCGTAAAATATGTGAAGTGGAGCTTGGTTTGATTGTCAAAATGTTTGTGATGGTAATAAATGTGGGAAAAGCAACATTATTTGCAGATCAGTGTAGTCTACATCATTTTCAAGATTCCTTGAAATAAATTTACATATATTCAACAAGACCTTTATCATTGAGACTCTGAGGCTTTAATGGAATGCAGGTAGACACTGTCCCATATGGTGCCACTGTGTGAGGACATCCACTTGTTTTGATATGATGAAATGAACACATCAGTGATGTGTGTCAACATTTTTTAACTTGAAGACTATGATAGAGAAGTTAGAGTGGGCTTAGAAAAGTGTAAATGGGAGTCATGGTATGAATAAACAACCAGTGCACATAACATTGAGTGACCAAATATTTGTTGACAGTACACATGACATTAGTAACAAGTACATTGCACTGATAAATAGTAAGTGGACGGTGCCATAATGGTTTCACTGGTCTTCAACCAATGACAGGACAAGGATGACACATGGGGTTAGTAATTATGTTGTTTCTGATACAAAGCAAGTAAGTACTGCTGACATTTAGGTTCTTGGGGCAGTTCGGAAAGTTGTTGATCTAAATATTGATACAAGTAATGATGCTGAAACAATGTGTGCAGTTGATAAGTGATGTTCTTGACAAAGCAGCTGAAAGTCTGAATGACTGTCAGTTTAAGAAAGATTGTAGAATTATAGTAGTTAACAGTGATGTAAATGATTTGTAAGCAACTAAACTTGAAGTGGAACTAAAAATTAGGGTGTCAGAGTGTACATGTGATTGTGGATAAAGTTGGATAGGTTGTAACTGATTGTCAGGTTGAAGATGTATGTAAAGTTTGTGTAATTAACAATTATGTACATGAAAAACAATCAGCTCCATCTAGTGTAAACAATGTTGTGATGAAAAGGGAGCATACTGAAAAGGCAAAGGTTACCAAAATATGGAAGCCTAGTGTTAGATTACCAATGACTGTTATTCCCAACTTTTTAAGTGAACTGTGAGGTAGGCAGTCTGGAAACAATTGTGTTTAATGTAATTACACCATAAACATTTGTCAGTTTCTATACTATGTTTAAGGGAACGGCATTTGTGAGATGTGGTAGGGTCAAAGATTTTGTTGGTTTAAGATCAATATCCTCAGTTGTTTTGTATAATAAGAGTAATATTTCACCAAATGATGCAAAACTAGATGGAAGAGCAGGGGGTCAATGTACCATTAACCATTAACTGATGAGCATGTAGTTTTTTAAACCTTAGTGAACACACTACACGGCGAGAAGTGATTCTCCAGCTGGGTGATCTTATTCTAGCTTTCTTGAATGATTCTTTTTATTTTTTTATTTATTCATCTATATGCAATAAATATTGTATGCATATTGTCCAAATACACACATAAATTTATGGGAAACCATTTCAAGGAAGTGGAGCATATAATATGTCCTTAAAAAGTGCAATTTGAATAATTCAAGGTCATACAATACCTAGTAACTCAACGTTATCCACACATATGCTTGTTGTATGATAAATATGTAGTCTGTTTTCCATAGGTCTTTACTTTTATTGTCCATAACAAAAACTCCCCATATACACTACAGTATTTCAGTATACTAGACTTTATGTAGACAATGGCTCTACATTAGATATGCAAATATTATATGTATAGGGGTGAAATACAGTATTTTCAGTTTTGCCTTAATATAAATATTATCAGAAAATGTTTATTGGCTCATATAGTCATTTACCAAATAAAAAGACTGTTGAAGTAGAAATGTTCTAAATTCTGCTTCAAATTTGTTTTCATCTTTTAACTTTCTGATGTTGACTGGCAGCCTGATTGTAACGTTTTGTAGTCATATGGCTCACATGCCTTTTTGGGTTTGTTCTTTTTGTTCACTGAGTGTGGTGAGCTGTGCTGTTTTGGGTACTGTAGTTACGGAAGTCAGCATTTGTCTGAAAATTTGGAAGGTGGGCCCTGACTTATTAAACACATTTGAATATAGACACTGAAGATGTTACTAGTATTTTAAGACAATTGAATATGGGTTTGTAGTGCGTCTATGATAGAGAGAAGAAGAAGATGTCTTAAGCAGCAAGAGGTGAAACCCCAAAATATTATTCCGTATGTTGTAACAGACTGAAAATAGCCAAAATACACAATTCTGGCACCCTCTGAGGTACAAAATGTTGCAATAATTCTAGGAGAAAAACAAGATGAGTTCAGTTTCTGCACATGTTTCATGACATGTTCATTAAAATTTAGGTTTTCAACAACACAAATCCCCAGTAGTTTGGTAGATGTCACTTATCTATGGCTTTGTCACCCAACACCAGATCAAGATTTATGTTTTGACTTTTTTCCCAAGCTACATTTAACTTCTTTTGTTTGCATTTAATGTCAGCCTGTTTGTACTGAACGAAGAGTGGACATTCTTTAGCACTTGATCAGCTTTTGTTTGTATGAGTTGCCTTCTTGCATTTATTATTGCATTGGTATCATCTGCAAATAGTATGGCACTGAAAATAGCCAAAATACACAATTCTGGCACCCTCTGAGGTACAAAATGTTGCAATAATTCTAGGAGAAAAGGCCCACATCTGAGATGTGAATGTCACTTATATAGACAAGAAACTATATGGGACCTAAAATACTGTCTTATGGTACTCCTACTTCCATTTCTTTTGCATCTAATACTAGACTTATTTTGTAGTTGGACGCTGTCGAGTACTGAAATGGACAACTGACACCAAAGAAGTGCAAGCATTAGTTCATGAATAGCTGTGATGTAAAAGCTAGATTTATCCTTGTACTGGTCAATAGGACTTATAGGTTCTTTGGTAATTACTATGGTGTTGAATTTTCTGTAGTGTAAGCTGGGTGAGTATTCTATCTATAGTGAGTAAATACAATAAAGTGTTGACTACTAAAATAGTCATGTGTATTACAAGTGGATGCTGAACTCCCTTAAAGTGACGACCTCGTACTGAACTATATGGAACATTCTCATTAATTGGACGCACAACACATTGAGTGAGTGTCACTTATATGGCTGTGAAGGCAGAATGCCTCGAGCTGCCATCTTCCAGAAACACTAAGCTGCAGGCAACTACTCCACATATATTTCCACTGTTCTGACCAGTCAGGCCGCAATTTTTATTAATAAGAGTGGATACCATTTTTCAACTGTATGGAACTGCATCTGATATGGAACAGCTTACAATGCTTATATCACAGTTGGAGTTAAATGTAGTCAAAAAATGAGACAATGTTTTACAGCAAATATCATATGCCATGTTTAAAGAGGCTGTCCTCTAATGATTTCTGCTATTACCAGAACCAAGGTTACAAAAGTTACTGAAAGTAAAGCATGTGCAGTGATACCCCATCCCACATACTTCACTCATTATGTGCAGTGGCAGCTATCACCATGATATCAGAACACGCTTTAAAAATTTTCTGGCACAGATAGTTGCCACAAAACATGAGGGTCACTCTCAGTACTTTTACAGATCTCTCCCTTGACAATTTGATATGCAGTGATGATCACGTACATTGACAACACGGCATGTGCCATTGTGGATGAGGTTATTGCAGGAGGCTGTGGACCATACATTGTGACCACATCTACAACAGGGAGGCACAATGCACAGATGGCAGCAGTACACACACAAGGCCCACAGGCAGAGCCATCTACAGGGCAATCAGTGAACAAACTAGTCACACTAAATGCTAGGCTGAGAAAGCTTGCCAGCGATGATGGGATTCAAGTCAAGAACAACCAGTGATGCAGAAAGTGGTGTTGGTGTCACAGGCATTTTGCTGGCACAGTGTACAAGCCTCTTCACATACCCAAATAAGAGTGATAGGTGACAGTAGGCACATGCACTGATGAAGAATTTTCACAATGACTAAAAGACATAAAGAATGTAATGGTATCCGCTTTTATGGACTCCACTCCATTATTTATCAAATACAGAAAGATTGCCATTGATGGTCTTGATGTTGGATCCAATGTCAAGGTTTTAATATCTTTCGATACAACATTGCTCCAGGGGATGACTTCCCCTCCCATTCAGGGAGATTATCACGTTTGCATTTTGATATTGTAGGTCCTCTTCCTCTTTCAGAAGGTTTTTGCTCTCTAGTTGCAAAAGTAGATAGATTCACTAGGTGGTCTGAGGCTGTCCCAGTACTGAATCTTTCAACAGTGCTTGTTGCCCACTCCTTGATTTCTACTTGGTTCTCCAAGTTTGGTAGTCCTCAAATTATCATTACTGACATGGGTAGGCAGTTTAAATGCTAACTATCTGAGGAGCTCTTGAGATTATGTGGAGCAAACACACAAGAATTGGGAGCTACCATCCCACCAGCAACGGGATGTTAGAGTGTATGCACTGTACGCTGAAAGCTGCTTTGGCCTGTCATGCAGAGTCGTGGATGACAATACTACCATCAGTACTTCTAGGCCTCCACACAGTACTTAAAGAAGACTTCGGATGTTGCTCTGTCCAATTAGACTATGGAGAGCAACTGAAAACACCAGGCACAGTTTTCTCACATTCCTCCCATTACAGTCTATCAGTTCAGACATATGCCATATTTTTACATGCACTGCAAACTTACATGAAACTCCAGAAACATACCAACCTGTTGAAACATGGAGTCAAACAAATTTTGTTCCAGGAAGACTTGTCCAAATACGAGTTTGTGTGCATAAAAGATGACACTGCTAGTTGAAAAAAAAATGTCAAACATGAAACAGTGTCAGGTGCCTGACTTAAGCTTTCACACTCTGAACACATTCAGATGAACCACACAATGAAAGAGTCCAGTTGCTAGATTCCCCTCATGACATGTTGGACAAGGATAGAGACATTCATCTCTCTGACCAGACCAGAGAGCCAAATGTGTTTATGCATTCTGGCAGACAAGTACTCTGTTGCCACACCATGGTCTGGGTGGCACACCAACTTTCCAAGTTCTATCCAGCTGAGGAAACAACAGGCAATATGAGTAAAAATATGCTGCAAACGTGAATAGCTGAGCTGCAGCTCTCCCAGAAGGGGGAGAGGTGGGGGGTGGGGGGGGGGGGGTGTTGATGCTGCAGGCTAAAATGACAGACAATTGATATAGTGTGTGCAAGCACTGATTCATGAATAGTTGTGATATAAAAGCTTGATTTGTCTTTGTATTGGACAATGTGACTTGTGTTGTTTAGTAGCTTTATTCATCCATAGATCTCTTTTTACAAGGATATATAGGAAATGTTAAAGTATTTACAAGTTTAGACCAATTTAAAACAAGTTAATTTATATACACATACATTTACGGACTTCTAGTTAGAGACAATCATTAGATTCACTCCTGGTATATAATACTTTTTTTACAAATAAATTATTAAATAATGTAATACCACACTCTTCACTGATATCTCCCTATCAGTCACTGTACACACTATACACACACAGTTTCATAACACTTCACTCACTACACACACAAACACACACACACTGGTAATCTCTGGGCCATTTTCTGTACCATAACTTCCCATTTGCTATCCTGAAAAACTGAGTCAGCATCCCTCTGTAATGAGAGAGATGTTTACCACAGAAAGAGGGAAGAGGTGTTAGTAATCTACAACGCATAGCTTGGGAGCAAGTTTTTCTAGAAAAGGAAACAGACGTAGTGTGAAGGTGTTATGTGGAATGTTGGATGTTCTATAATCATTATTATTATTTATTTGTGTAACATTTTTCTTACCAAACGTCTACTCTGTTTTATCTAAGTAGTCCTTCAACATATAAAATGTATTGCATTACAGGTGCTTTTTAGCTGCCTTTTTAAGTAAGTGTATTTTTGTAATTTATTTTATTCCTTTTGGTAATTTATTGTACAGTTTTATTCCTTGGAAGAAAATGTTGTTTTGAGTTTTATGTTTATTTTTTCTTGGAAAATGTAAGTTGAGTCTAGCTCTTATTCCATGGTCATGGACAGCACTGTTTGTGTAGTAATTACCAATGTCATTTTTGATGTGTACAACTGACTGGTAAACATATTCACACAGAGCAGTTAAAATCCCCAATGTTTTGAACAGATCTTTACAGTGAGCTCAACTACCATTTTTGGTTATGATTCTTATGGCTCTTTTCTGGAGTTTGAAAATTGTGTTCACATTTTGTGCATTTGTTCCAAAAAAAAAAAGAATGCCACAGCTAGAAATTGAGTGTATATATGAATAGTACGTGACTACAAGACACTGCATGTTACATACTAATGATAGGATTCCAAGGGCATAACATGTTGATGACATTCTGTTTGCAAGTACTTTTGCATGTTCATACCACTTCAACTGAGAATCAATATTCCTTCCTAGAAATTTTGCATTTGTTACAGTCTATAGAGGTGCCATCTACATTTAATTTAACTTTTTCATTTTCCCTCTTCAAATTGAAATTCATGGTGTTAGTCTTCTTTATGTTCAATGTCACTTCATTGCTTATTGACCAGTCGTAAACTTCCTTGAGAGATTCATTTGCTTTCTGTGCAAGGAGTTTTCTTGTTTCCTCGGTGACTATAATATAGCAGTCATCAGTGAAGAGAATTTTTTCACCATGAGTAACACTACTAGGAAAGTCATTGATGTATATCAGGAATAGTATTGGTCCTAATACGCTACCTTGCGGAACCCCCATATTAATGTATTTAGGTTCTGATAAGTGTTTTACTAAATGTTTGGATCTATTTTAAGTATGTGTTATCTCTACTCTTTGTACCCTATCTGCTAGGTATGATCGAAACCAGTCATTAGCATTATTCCTAATGCTTCTAATTTATTTAATGGAATCTTATGGCCAACTGGATCAAAGGCCGTAGAAGGATCCAAAAAATGACTGTGACACACTCATCTTTGTCAAGAGCATCAAGTACAACCTTTGTGAATTCTACCATGGCTGACTACATAGTTTTGCTATTTCGGAAACCATACTGTGATTCGCTTAAAAGATGGTATTTATTCAGGTAATTCGTAAATCTCTCTTTCATAATTGCTTCTATTATTTTTGAGAATGGTGATAGCAGGGAAATGGGCTGGTAATTTTTTACATCTTCTGCATTGCATTTCTTAAGCAAAGGTACAACTCTTGCCTATTTCAACTGATCTGGAAATGTCCTTGATGTGAAGGATTCATTTATTATATTTGTTAAGGGGCCTTGTATAATTTCTATGCATTGTTTCAGTATACACACTGGTACTTCATCTAAGCCTACTGACTTTTTATTTTTTAATTTTTGAACAGTGTTATTGACTTCAATTCTCTGTCTTTGGAAGTAACATCATTGTATTTAGTGCAACATTATTTACAGATGCTATATTTGTTTTGGGGAATTTTTGCTGTAACATCTCTGCAATACTTGAAAAATGCTCATTTACATAGTTTGCTAAGTGTTGTGGATCATTACCCCCTCCCTTAGCAGTATGTTATTCTGCATTTCTTTGCCTCTCCCCACTTCCTTTTTTATAACATCCCAGACTGCTTTGCTTTTGTTCTCTGCATTATATATTATTTTGTCATTAAATGACTCTTTTGCAGCAATCAGCACCTTCCTATAGGTCTTTTTGTATCTATGAAATTTAAGAATTCTGGATAATTGTGACTCTTTTTCATGGAACTGAGGTATTTAAGTGCTTGGGAGGACTTCTTAATACCTGCTGTTATCTATCTGTTTTTGTGAGATGTTGATACAGACATGCATACTTTTAGAAATGACTTTTCAAAGTTCAATTTAAATAATGTGAAGAATTTCATATTCACAATGGTTTCCTTACACACCTCATCCCAGCTTTGTTTTGCTAGTTCCTTTGAAAATTCTTTTATTTTGATTTCTGTTAGATGTTGTTTCTAGGCTTGTGGTTTAGGAAATGATTTGATGCCTGATTTTACTGTTGTTAATTGACAGAGATGGTCTGCTAGTCTGAGATCTTTTACAGCTACATCATATTTTTCCCTGGCCACATGATCAATTACTGATGCACTCATTGTAGTAACCCTTGTTACAATATTGACCAATAGGGACATCTCAAACCTTTGAAGGATATTTATGAGGGTGCTGCTGGATTCATTTATGATATTAGTGTTGATGTTAATGACCCCACACAGAATTATGTTGCCCTTTGTATTTGACACTTTAGCTAGAACTTCTGTCAATTTATTGAAAAAAGTGTCCACACTACCACTGGGAGATCTATACACACACAAAATGATTAATTTTTTGGTGATATCAAGCCCTCTTAATTGAGTAGCTGATATTTCAAAGTGTTTGTCTTCACTTGCTGTACTGGGGTCATGTCTCAATTTGAACTGTGTTACGTTTCTGATATAAATGCATGATCCTCCAGCCTTGAAGCAGTTCTGGAGCAAGAGTTTGCACTTTCATACGATGATAACACTACATGTTGGATTTCTGTCTTTCTACACGAGTGCTCTTTAACACAAACTACTGTACAGTTCAAAGAGTGGAGCTCAACTTCTAATAGTTGTATTTTTCTTTTTTTTATTGATTGCATGTCTTGATGGAGGATTGTTAAGTCTGCAAAATGTCCCAAGTTACTCTTTCCGTTTGTTTGTTTTTCTTTGTGACATTGGTATGTGTGATATTTGGAGTGTTAAAATCTGTCTTGAGAGTGATTGT